>NW_004955441.1:7677683-7782015 GCF_000276665.1 Chinchilla lanigera | reverse complement strand
GCTCCCGGAGAACTGGCTGCCTGGGCGCGAGGCGCGGGGATCCTCATAAGACCTTAATAGATTTCCCAACAACATAGACAAAAACAAAACAAAGCAAAAACAATAAAAGTGATACAGGGTTTCAAAACAAAATGATAGGAATTAACAGTGGTTGTTGCATTGCTTATTGTTATCTTCAGCAAAGTTGCTCAGATTACCAGATGTAAGAATGCAAGATTGATCAAAACATTACAGAGAATAAAAAATAGTTTTAAAAACATTAGAAATGACACAGAGCTTCACTCAACAAGATGGTAGGAATTCACCAATGGTTGTTACATTGCATATTGTTGTCTTCAGCTTAGTTGTTCAGATGACCAAATGTAAGCATGCAGAATTGATCAAGAAAAAATTTAAGCATTAACTGTTCCTTTCAATAAACCAATAGACATTATCCCAGCTATTCTTAACCTTGTGATCTAATCACATCCAGATGCTCCCCACTGCCAGATCCTGTCACTGTAGGTACTGGGATTTCAACGTGTGTGTTGGGGAAGTAGAACACAAATGTTTAGCCCATAGATTTAGAGAAACGTTAAAATCAATTTCAAATGACTATGGGAAGCTGAATCCTGAGCGGTAATTGGCTGTTTTGTTATTTTATTATTATTTATTATTTTGTTACTTTTATTCACACATGTTTTCGGTACATAATGTGTGCATTGCTCGTGTGGAGCTGGTACCTGTACAGAACACATCTTCATCTCTTGTTTCTCCCTCCACCTCCTTTTCTCCTCCCTCTCTCTCTCCCTATCTCTTGATCCCCTTCCCATTTGAAGATCTGTCTCCCTACTTCCTTTATCTGTCTTTTATTTTGCTCTTTGTATTATAATTTCTGACATAAGAGAAATCATGCACTATTTAAGCTTATGTGTCTGATATATCTCACTTAGCATTACACATCCATTTTCCTACACACGATTGAAATTCATCTTTATGGTGGAGTAGTACTCCACTGGGTGTCAAGTCCAGATATTCTTTATCCACTCATTCTTTATCCACAACTTATGTGAAGGACACATAAGTTGCTCCTGAGATTTAGCTGTTATGGATGGTGCTGTTGTCTATCACTGTAATGTGACGTCTTTAACTCTTTGGGAAAGGTATCTAGAAGAGGAATACCTGGGTCAAATGGAATTTTAAGGGTTTTCTTGGAGGAATGTCCATACTGATTTTTATAGTGTTTATCTTAGATTACATTTTCACTCACAGTACTTTATTAGTAATCCACAATTGAGAACATTCAAATTTCTTAGTATTTCTTAATTTCATCATGATTTTAGACATTTTTATTTATTCCTTAAAATGCTAATTTTAAAAAATTCTACAAATAAAGTTTGGTATAATAGAGAACTAACCTCTAAAAAATTAAGCAATGTGTTTTAACAGGTTTAAAGTCAATATATAACATCACACATAAGTTCAGGGAACACCTATTTGTAAAATATTATCTCAACATTTTGTTGAACATTGGCTCTAGCTGACGAAAGCTTTTGTTTTTAAGTCTATTTCATGTAATAGTGACTTGTGATCTCAGATAACCTCTATGTTCATCTCAGTTACAACATTACATGTGAGAGTTTTAGGCATCCAAACAACTTCTGCATATTTTGAGTTTATTCTGGACTTTCCACTTAAAGTGAGGACTGGAAGAGAATTCCTCAGTCTCTCTTGTCTTATAAATTATTTATGTAATTTACTAGAATTCTGTGTGTAAACTATAGATGTACATTTGCATTTACCTTTAGTGTAGTAGCACAAAGTTTAAAGCAAAGTTATGAACTATAATGGTTAGAATATTTATCATTTGAATGCAGATCAAGACAGCTAATATGTCAGTGACATATTTGCCCTGAGCCTTTTATCTGCACCTCTGTAGCACCCTCTTGAGCTCTAGAATGAGGGAGAATTTATGAAAATAATCCCATTAGAATTTAGGCTGACCTTTACACACACACACACACACACACACACACACACACACACACACACCATTACAGTATCTAAAGCTGCTTTGGCAGGTTTCTTCCTGGTTCTAAGATTAAGCACTTCCGATCACATGACAAATGAAATGAAAGAGGCCTGTCTGGATATCGCTAACCTGGACTCTGACTCATCAGGACAATGTTGGACCTTACCTTCACAGGCCACTTAGCCTGCATGCAGAACAGTCCCCTGAGGGCTCCCTGGGGGCAGGAGCCACTCTATTTCAGGCTGAAGAAAGCCAAATACCTCATGCTTTGCCCAAGGCTCAAAGATTACCTTGGAAAAGACAGCAAAATCTGAAGTCATAATGGAAAAATATTGTCCTCCCAGTACTCTCCTTTTTAGCAGAAATCTATCAGAATACATGCTTTACAGGTATTGGAAGTTAGGCTATATTTGTACATCCCTGGTCACATCAAACTAGCTTCCTTTGCAATGACAGCAGTAAGAAGAAATAAAAAGAATTTCTTTTTAGGTGGCATAATAGAAACCATGAACAAATAGCCAGGACTTTAAAATTTTTATGTTCTACAGAACTCAGACCCTTCATGACTAGGTTTAGTCTGAAAGCCCAGCAAAGGGATATGTTTGCACCATCCACCTTCCAGAACAAAGAAGTAGCCACAATTTTCCTTTAAAGAAGCTCAGTGTTGGAAACGCAGGGCTCTCACTGATAGATCTTGAAGGCAGGATGTGCTGAGTGCCTGAACAGACCGACTAGCTGCGTTTTGGCTGAACAAAACTCATGAAAAAACTGCAGTGAACAAAGTCTGTCTTGGGACTCATTGAAAACATGTGCAATGGACCAGACCAAGTAAAACTCAAGAAGGAGAATTTAGTTGCCATAAAGTTGCCTGAGTTCAGAGTCAGCCACACTAAATGAAAGCAGGCACTGGTGCCGTGGAACCAGGGCCACAATCTGCATATTTCAAATGTCCTCTGTCGAAACGCATTTCTAAAGTAAAATCTGGAGGCATGCATACCGCGTGTTTGTGGTATATGTGTAACCACCCATAACCACAAAGTGTAACTATATAACCTGTATCTGGAGCACATTATCTTTCCATTTGAACTTGTACATGTACAATTTGAAAATGAAGTTACTGCCTAAGTAGGAAAGAAACAAATATAATGCATTAATACTTGCAAAAGAAGAAGAGTTAGTTGAGTAGCTATTTTAAGCTAGTCCAAGCAGGTCATGTGGCATAATGATTAAAATTACAGGTTCCTGAGGAATATCTATAAAGTCTTGACTCAGCTGCTTACTAACTGTGTGACCTTGAGCAATTCCTTAACCAAGACAGATATTAATTTCCTTATCCAGAAATGGATTTTAAAAGAAGTGATGTATAGCAAACACCCAGTATATCTTTTTCACATAACATTATAATTTTAGTGTAGAAACTAGATGTGATGTGTAGTTGCAATTATTTGGCAGGATTTTAAACATTATATTTGTCACTATATCATCTTAAGAGAGCAGCAAATAAACCAGAGGAGTGATTTTTTTTAAGAATTGATTTTATAAGTTATATGACACCAAATGAAAAATACTAATACAAAGATATGTCTGGTTTGTTCATTTATTCTGTTCAATGAGGTGGTTCAAGTGAGTGTTGTTCATTCACGGTCCTTTTCAGAGGAGAAACAAAAAGCAGTACATATAGCATAAAGACGGAATGTGTGAGAATTTTACCATGGGAAATTTGTTGCTTGCTAGATTGTCCTTCCAAGAACTCTGACCAGAAAAAATTCCACTAATCAACTTGATTTTGTAATAAATTTTATTGTTTATATTTAAGGTCTTTAGCACGATGTTGTATCACCATCAGTATCAATGTAGGTATCAATGGTCACTAGAGCAAAACAAATTAGTGTATATGTCATCTCATATAGTTACTAATCTCCCCTCCACATGATAGGAGAAGCCATAACCCACTCAGGTGGCAAAAATCTTTTCATTTCATTCTATCCCAAATAGAATACAGTATTATTAACTGTATTTCTCATGTGATACATTAGATCTTTCAATTTGTTCATCTTACATTTATGCTAGTTGGTATGCTTTACCCTACCTCTACCTTCTCCCCAAGCCCTGCTCAACCCTGGTAACCACTGTTGTATTCTCTACCCATCATCCACTTTAAATTTCTAGGGGCTGGGGATTTAGCTCAGCGGCAAAAGCGCCTGCCTGGCAAGTGCAAGGTCGTGAGTTCGGTTCCCGGTACCGGAGAAAAACTAAAAAAAAAAAAAAAAAAAGAACCACTTTAAATTTCTACATTTTTCTTCCCAAGTGCACAGTTGGCCTGTTACTGTGCATTTTGTCATGAGGGGAAAATGGCTTAAATATATTTTTTAGTTTACAGACACATAACATGACTGCATAGTATATACTGCGAGCTAGCAGGAGATATTGAAGAGATCAGGCATAGGTTCTCGAAACTAAAGAGCTGGGTGTTACGCTGGAGAGAGAACGTGCACATGGACCGGAAGGAAGGGTAGCATTCTGACACTATGATACTGAGTCCAGTGGAGTATGAATAATTCTCAGTTTATACTAAATTCTTCTTTTTTTTCCGTGTCTTTCACATATGGTGCATGTCATGGCACATTACAGGTGGTTCTATTATACTGATTGTCTATTTTTAACCTAATCATTTTTATAACTTTCAAAGGGCAGTAAACTACCTTTGAACACTGTAAATTGTCAAAGGGCGTTTGATTTATTAGGTTCCTTATCACTTGGCAAATATATGCAGCAGATATTTTCCAGAGGATGAGGGCCCTGGGACTGATCCCCCAGACATTCCTTCCCTTTGTGAAATAAACCCGTGTGCTCAAACCAACTGCCCTTGGGAGGAAGAAGCCTCTAGATTTCCGGAGCGCCCCCCTGTGGCTGCTCCAGATTTGCGTGAACCTCCTTACCGAATGCCCTGAGGTTATCCAGGGGCAGTATTCCTCACAGAGCTAACACCCACCAGAAAATGGAGGTACAAAGGCCTTGATCGTTCCATAGACAGGCTGAAACTGACTAGTGCTTTGTGTCTGAATTTTTCTCCTTTTGGTCTTTTCATGTCATGCACACTACTTGCCTACTCAATTCCAAAATCAGCGATATCTCACAGCAATTGCCGTGGAAAACCATGACTTACAAAAATCAGCATAACGTCTTCCCTTAGGGTAAGATTGCTCAGGAAAAGACACTGGAAAACTTCCAACTTGGGCTTGATGGATCGACAGGGAAAGCTGGCATTTACTTGGTGGTGTTGGGGAAATTAAAGAAATGGTAGTGGATTCAATATATAATTGTGATTTACCTGCGAATCTCTTCATGGCATTGATCTTTTCCAGACTGACTTCCTATCACTAAGCTGAAGAGCCCAATATGTCTACATATTTTCTAACGCTTTAGTGAGGAAATCTTCTAACCCCTTAGTGAGGAAATCTGGAAGGCTTTCAAATTTCTACATAGGAAAGCTTAGAGGAAGCAACCTCATTGCAATGTAAGTCTTGCAGCAGTGTTTCACAGAACTTCCCATTCAATAGCCCATTCTTTGATTTTTCCTATCAAGAGGAGGGCTGCTGACGGAGAGTGCCCCTCCCCCACTCTAGACCCCTCAGTAATTACTGAGAAATGTCGTGGTGTGCCACAGGCCATCCCTGTTCTATCCATGTCCTTCTTACTTTTCTCCTTTTACGACAGTTTCAATTGAGGTTTTAGAAATAATGTTTGTTTATTCAGCACTGAGACTGATCAAGGAAGGCACGAGAGTTCACATGCCATTCTCCCCACACTGAATATTTTTTGTCTGCCAGGGAAAAGATAGATTCACCCGTAAGTCTACCGCAGACCTGGTACCATTTCCACCATGAATGTACGGTATTTTCAAGGGCACAGTCCAACCATCACAAAAATGAAATACAGTACTGTTTCTGATGGTATCTCCCATTCCTTTGTTCATTTTCCCAGAGCTAAGTTATGATGTTACAGGCTTCATTTGAATGATTTTCTTATTCTAAAATAAAGGAAAAATCAACCCCTGAACTATAATGTGACTGCTTTTTCTAAGACTGAATTTAGATTTGAGAAATCATTCTACTTCATTTTTGTTGAAAATAACTCCAGTAAATACCAAGTTGATTTAGTCTAAAGACATAGGATTTTCTTCTATATCCAAAGCATCACAGCTATGCTATGTAGACACTCAGGGCCATGAGATGAGTCTTCAGTGTATCTAATACTGCTCTTGCCTGAATTCAACAAGAACTCGTATCTATTGAAGGAACAAATGATTTATTATAACTGCATCACATATCTCTTCAACAACCTCAGATTTGAGAAAACAATGACTGTGTTAGTCAACTTTCCATCACTGTGACAAAACACCTGAGATAATCAGTTTATAAGGAAGAAAGGTTTGCTTTGGTTTGTGCAGGTATCTCTACTTTCAGAAGTTTTATTCCATGATTCAGTTGTCTCTGTTGCTTTTAGGTCTGTAGTAAGACAGTGCTTTGTGGTTGAGAGTGCATGGCAAAGAAAACTGTTCATCTTAGAACTACCTGGAGGCAAAGAGAGAGAGAGAGAAAAAGAGAGAAAGAGAGAGAGAAAAAGTGGCGAGGATCTTAATATTCCCTGCAAGAGCACACCCCCAATGACCTAACTTTCTTCCTTGAGGTCCCACCTCTGAAAGGATCCACCAGCTCCCAAGAATCCAACAGGTTACGATAAACCTTTAACTCATGGGCTCTGGGGAATGGAAGGGGAGGATAGTTTTAATACATATTAAGCATAACTATAGAATAAAGAACCATCACTAAGTAGCTTTCCTTTTCTAAAAATGGACATAGTGCAAAGTATACTTTGCATGTCAACTTTCTCTTTCTAGCCCTGCTATTTTGTTCCAATACACAAATTAATTTTCCCCTAAAAAGCACTAGAAATTCTTACAGCACAAATTATGGTTACTGGGTAATTGTAGGCACCACATCTTACAATCTCTAGCCCTTGATTTTTTCCTGACTGGGTGACTAAGTCAATTCTAGGAGTAAAACGGTGCGCAATGCAAAGAATCAGTGGCAGCTGTTTTCCTGATATCTGAAGGCCTTTGCTATTCTAAACAGCGGCTACACCACTTGGTTTCCTATGCAGAGCTTCACAAAGGGAGCGGAGCATTGCTGGGTGCATCCATTGTTCTTGTGAGTCGATGGAGATTTATAATTATACACTTTCTGCTCAGAGCACATGCCCCAGAGAGAAGCGACATAAACACAAGCAGCATGGCAGGGAGATCTGGGACCATAATGAGGTTACAAATTGCACAAGGCAATTTCACCATTGATAAAATAAGCTTTATTTACAAATAGGAGATGAAATGTAGCCTTTTTTCTTTATGTTTTGGGTTGTTTTCCAAAATTATATTTACAAAGAACTAGACAAGCCTGCTTAAACATTGTTCCTTTTGGTCTGGCTAGCAGTAAAATTCTAGTAGACTTACTTTTCCTAAATATTTTTATACTAATATTCTTTCTTTGTCTCTCTGCCTCTCTCTCTGATACACACACACACACACACACACACACACACACACACACATGTACGTGCAATATATCCCTTTCACTGGTTAAAGAAGCTAGGCATTACAACTAGATATAAAAATATCAGTGGTCAAAATTCAAACATTATGGTGCCCCTATATTCATTTCTGTCTCACAGTCAATAATAAGCTTCAGAGAACAGATCCATTTTTTGAATACAACTGTAAATAATTAACATTTTCCATTCTTTACTATTATGTTTTTATGCCAGGTACTTAACATCAATATGATATTCTATAATCAAAAAAAATCTATCTACCCACTACCTATTGTGTACTAGAGGTGGACAAATCTACAAGTGTGTATAGTAAACTAAAAGTTCTGACTTTCCTAGCCACGAGAGAGAGCAAATCACTCTCAGTCTGTGAAGCTCTTCTTTAAATACAGCCTTCATCATGGATGTCTGTCAGTGACTCTGAATTGGGCACTGAATGGAATGCATTCATACCCTTTCTTACCTCCACTTCAGAAGGTGTTTCCAAGCATTTGTAAGGATAGTAAGTTTATTCATGTCTGAGGGCTGGGAAGACAATAAGGAAGTCTAAGTGGGGCACATGCGGACGAGAGCTTCGTATACCCGAGGTGTACTCTTGCTATGGTTAATACCTATGAGAAGTGAGTGTTACTGTTTTTATCTAGATGTCCCCAGAAAGCCTCACGTGATCACAAGTGGAGTTTCTGAGAGCTGATTGGACAGTGGGCTTCAGTGCTGTTCATGGGTGGGGTCAAGTTAGAAGAGGGGATGCTGGGGTGTGGCCTGGAAGGCTGTATCTCCCTTCCCGGCCCCTCCCTTGATTCTCTGTGGGATTCCTGGTTGTCATCCCTTGAGCAGCTCTGCTCTGCCCAGCCCAGGCCCTTCCACCACGTTTTCTGTCCTTGGAGCCAGCCATCTATGACTAAAATCATGGCCCAAAATAATCCTCTTCTCCTTTAAGTGCAGGTGTTAGGTATTTTTTTCCCCAGCAAGAAAGCAAGTATCTAAGACAGTATGTCATTTTTAAAAAATAAACCAATGTGCCTGGTACATAATAATTGCTCTGTAAACATGTATGGAATGAATTATTCTAATAATAAAGATGTATATAACTTTACATATCTCACATATCAGTATATGTATTTTTTAAAAGTGTTTGTAGTGCATATTCATGCACAACCATGCGGATGCCAGAGAGGTGGACCCGTGGTACTGACTGGGTAACGCAAGAACTTTTCTTCTTTCTCTAACTCTGCAGTTGGATTTCAGTTCAAAAGCCCCTCTTAACCAAATTCCAATAATGTAACTTCCCAACTGTAGTGTTACACTGGGCCAAGCTCAAGTGCCAAGAGCTCACCAGAGAGAAAGCCAAGATAATCACATCCTGACTTGTGAGAGTATTTTCCAGCCATCGTCACTGCGTGACACACCGTCTCAGGGCCTTCTGGAGCCTGGGGAGTCCTCAGCTCTGCCAGAAAACTGAGCTGGCACACAGCCTGCCCATCACTAGCCCTTCACAAAAGTTACACAATAGTACTCTCTGGATCTAGGGACACGCATTTGCCATTCACATTTTATGGACGTGAGGACTTTCTTTCCCCAGATAGGATGCCATCACCATATGCTAAATGTTGTATGCTGGAGTCCCAATCCACTACTGGATAGCTTTACACTAAGCCCCATAGATGTATTTCCCAGGCTCTTGATGGAGAGGAAAGCACTAGTTTCATTATGAGCCCGGGACATGTGATTCGCATGCCTTCAGAGTGCAGAGAAGGTGAAGCAGTAGTTATGAATGGAGAAACATTCCGTTCTCTTATTACAAGATATTAGCTCGGTTTTTGTGGTCCCAAGAAGTAATCCATGCGCTACCAACACATTTAATAAGGAGACACATACTCTAAGGAGGATGTTAACATTTTATTTCATTTAGCAAATTGGACTGGATTCCTGTGAGTGTATAAATGAGCAATAAACTTCCAGATATTCAAATTCAGAATGGGATTTTCTCCATGAAAGAGTGCAGCCGCTTTTGCCGACAGGGGGCAGGGCTGCGCTTACAGGGCAACTCAATGACAGTGGGCAGGGAGAGAGCAGGGACCTCAGCTTCAGGCCATCCTGACTGCATCTACTTGTATATGTTGGAAGAGGTGGTTTAAATGTCACTTAACTTTTTTAGGCACTGGCTCCCTAATCTGTAAAGTAGTGAATTGGAATAGTTGCCCTTTAGGTGATAGCCCTCAGTCAGCTTACCTTGTCCGAAGAAAAAGCCCCAAAATTATATATGCACTAGAAAAAAATATTCAGGCAACTCAGTGGTCTTTGTGTGTGCCACTGTGATGGCTCGTGCTCAAATAGATCTCAACAACAGCAGAGCTGATGACTGAAAACAGGCAATGACAAAAGTCAACATTAAAGAGATGCTGTTAGCTCATTATTTGCATGCTGACATTTGCTGACAATTGTCTCCATTTCCGATGAATCTTACCCCTGTATACTTTTAGTCAGTGCAACTTGGGAAGTTTTTCTAAATAATTTAGAACTCTCCACAAAATTCTTTCTTTTTTTTCTTTGCCACAATTTCATTAAAATTCATTGGGAAGCTATGCTGTCTCAATAATAGAATCCTATCTTATGTTTTGGAACTGTTTCCATGACAACAGTGACAGGTGCAATTTCTGGTGTATGCATATGTTCATTTAAAAGGTTATTGCAATTATCACTGTAAAGGTAAATTTCACTGCAACTAACATCTAAGTACCTGCATGGGTACTTTGAAGAGAAAATGACTTCTACACATAATGATATACATTAATTTTCTCCAGAATAATGTCATGAAGATTATTCATAAAAGAAAATCTTTGAACAATATTTGAGTTATTTTATATAATATAAATCCATACCTAACTTTATAGATTATGCATACTTCAGGAAGTTAGAAAACTTATTGCATAGCTTTAACTTGGGGGAACATTGTCGGAAAGAAAACAAGACAAAATTGGACAGTAACAGGAAGTTTTTAATGATTGCTTCCACAAAGTGCATTCAATTTGAGGATATGAAGTAAGTTTCTTTTTATCCTGTTCCTTAATTCCCAATCTTTTTGTGTAGAACTATTCCATCTAAAAACCATGGCACTCTTAATGTATGTGATATACCTTGTTATTTCTTAAATAAAAGTGGGAGCTTTAAAAAAGATAACCTGTACCTCACTCACATGTCCATTTCCCTTAAAATAGTATGTATGTGCCAAAAAGGTGACATGCCTCCTTATATGCTTCTGATTTCTTCTTCCTTTCTTACTACTCTTACAGTCCAGCTTCCCAAACATAGTAGGGTCCACAAAAGGACAGCAGGCAAATAGTATCTCAGAAATGTCCCAGGTCTCCTCACATTTTTCTTTCCATGAACCCATAATGAGATGCTGCTCTTTGTGACCTTGATCTTAATAATCTGCCACCTTTCCCATTCCTCGATTGACACTTTGAACTGGACTCCTGGCTCTCTGAAGTCTTCTAGGATTGCTTTTTTCAAGAGCACAGATTACAAGATTATTCTCCCAAACTGCAATCTAACAGATTGCAACTTCTTCATCCCAGGAACTTGATCCTATTCTTACTTGTTTCTGGCCCAGGTATAATCGAGTGACTCCTGTATTAGAGGTATCCAAGCCAAGGCTCAGGGACAGCCTAGCCTGGCTTCTATCTCCCTATCCTGGGATAGATTTACATTCAAACAAGACTGCTGAAAAGAAGAAACAGATTCCTAGAGTAAGATGGCTTCATGGGTGATGGTGGAGGTGGATGCTATGGAGACAGGGACTGCTAGCTTTGGATGAGAAATGTACCTCCCAGACAGCAGATGAACCTCAGGGGTTTGCCTTCCCAGGGACATTCATACAAAATGAATGAGACTATGATCTCCCAGATCTTAAGGGAGGAGATCAGTTCTGCAGAAGAGTTAATTTTAATATAAAAGTGAGAACACTAGATTCAACTTAAATGGAGGAATATATTTAAAATGAGTCCTAGTGGGAAAAATGAGTAATTTGACATAGACCGGGGCAAGGGGATGAAAGTGAAGGATTGCTACAGCCATTTTGAAATAATTGGGCAGCTTCCCCTCCAAAATGCTGCCTTTGATGATTAAAACAGGAAGATTTGAAGTCCTGAGCAACCATGATATTCTATAGATCTGTATCAAGTATATCCTTAATGAATTTCTCATACCAAAAGAGTACTTCATTATTTTGTAATATATATATATATATATATATATATATATATATATCTTCAAAATTGAACTCCATGTCAGTTCTGTGCTTATCAGGACCCTTTTTTCAGTTCAGGGGGAAAAAAAGATTGTACCAAAAATCGGCATTGCTCTTGAGGAGGTGGCATTTACCAGTGTTTTGTATACATCGAGAATTCCTTAACTAACATCTTAAGACAAGGCAATTCCGAGAATCAGTCAAGGCTACAAAGCGGTGACAAATCTTTACACCTTGATTTACACCTGACCTCTTATTTTCATGATAAAGTCATTAGTGATTTTTGCCACAAATAAGCCAAATTTGTTTCAGTGTGTCTCTGACCGCATACACCATTTCTGCTTTTGATGTAAATAAGAGCAGATATCTGCATGTAGAAAATTCACCTCCTATGTGAGACAAAAATGACGGAGGGGCCCTCCTACAGGTGGAGTGAACAGAACCAACATTTACATTTATTTCTTGTAGACTATGAATAAATATGATATAGAACAGAACTTGATTTGCATACAAAATTTTGTGCAAAATTTCATAGACATATATATGTTTATATGTTCATTAATTCTAAATAACACTAAATTAATTATAGTTTTACAGAAAAACCAAGCAATAACATGGCAACATTTCCCACTCATTGAACCTGTTATAACTTGCGCCTACCCGTCAGGTACATTCCTTATAGTGATCTGTCGTTCTTTCAAAGTGACAGGTCCTGAGAACGAGGTGCCTGTGGATGCAAAGAAGATAAGAGAGACAAGAAAAACAAAGGGGGCAAAAGTCTGGGATCAGGGGGCTTACAGCCTCTCAGACTGCAGCCCCGATTACCAATTTCAGTCACCTTTTATTGAGCAAGAACCAAGGGCGTAGCTAGTACAAATGGGCGGATACCAAATGTTCTTAGTAATTAAAGGATTATTCTTCTCTAGTTCTACCTCTTATGCTGCTGGCAACAGTCCCCAGGTGGGCCTCCCACACCCAGCACCACGCTTACTCAGTTCAGCTGGGGTTATAAGTTGACCACTAGTTGCCAATCCACTAGAGTGATCAAACAGAAGCTGGTATGGAAAGTCGTAATGGTCTCTGGTGAAACAGGACAAGTGTCTACTCTGTCTTCCCTTGTGGATACAAATAGTGTTCCTCACTTGGCTAGATGTGCAGTGCATGGCTATTGGAATGAAAGCCATTTGCTGGGCTTTCTAACAGAAGCACTGATGGAATGAGATTGAGGTGATCAAGGTCAGAGCATTCTAGGAACAGGAAAGAGACAAAGTTTAACAGCAAGAAGGCAAATGTGTTCAGAGACTGCATGGAACCAATCGATATTTATGTGTAGAATGAGAGGACAAGGCAACCCTAGCAACAGCTGAGGTTCTAGCTTGGTTGGCCCCTCTTCCTGCAAGCCAGTCTTCTTCTCCTCGTGGTTTTCCTTTCAGCTTAGAGACCAAGAAAAAAAACCCCAAGATGGGAATCTAGACATGGCTTAGATCCTGGAAATGCAACTCTAAGACTTGCAACAGATCAATTCAATTTTTTAGGTCCTAGTTTCAAATCTGACTGTAAACATTTTAAATTAGTAGATACTTTTAACTTTAGAAATGAATTTATTCAGAAATAGCCTAATTCTAACAATCTCTTTGCATCCAGGACACCCACTATTTCTCCAGGACACCCTCTGTTTTTTACTTTATATCCCTCATGCCTGTTGCCATTTTTCCCACCTGTTTTTTATTTATTTTTTTAATCCTTCACAGATCAATAACAACACCAGAAAAGATTTGATTCCATTAAATACAATGAGAACTTAGCTTTTGGTACTGATAACTATTGGTAACTCTACTTACATGTGCATTACTTCTAACTTAAATTTACATATTTTCCTAATACTCAGTCTTTTGTATAATTACTGTTTAACAAACCAAATCCAAGATAGAAGGGGTGGAGGAAGTAATGTATATGACACACTGCAAATACTGCCAGGCTGTTTCCAGGAGCATTTTCAGAAAAGTGTAGTCATCAAATTATGCTCAGAAGATAATAAGAACGCTGTCCACGGAAACACCTGGAGAAGAAAGACGCTAAGCACACCCATGCAGCACTGTAGAAACAGGAAGAGCTGCAGATGTTTGTTTGACTGATGTTGTTCATTGCAGAGTCTTGCAAACAATATCAACTTTTGGTTGACTAAAGAAATACAGTTTTAACAGCTGCATAGATAATGCAAAAGAGAGAAATGCAAGAATGAGTTCTGCTCAGTTTTGAGAAGAATTAAGAGGATTCTCTAACAACAGATTTATTGAAGTGTTTTCTGTTTAACTAGTCCCAAAGTTGTGTGACTTGTGTTCATAATTACAAACATCTTTCCTTATATGAGTATATATTTCTATAGAATGGCAGCACCTTTTCTATTTTTTGTAATCATGGAAAGAGTATTTGTGTAGTGGGGGTCATAGGCCATCTGCTATCTTGCTATCTCTAACTGGCAAGTCTTCTACTCAAGTTGTATTCCTGCTACTTGCAGAAATAGCCACTTCATTTTATATGAGCAGTTAGGTACACAGCGAGGGTATAGTCAAAATTAAAGATAGAAACCAGTTGAGTTTCATGGCTATGGTTATAGGATTATGTATAAAAATAAATACAATCTATTAACCTGTGAACATAGTAACTCTACATATAACCATTGCATCACTGACCATAATAGCTGGCACATCGTAGCCCTTGAATAAATGACAGCTTCGATACCCATGAAGAATGATTACTTTTTCTTATTTATTGTTAATAAAAGGAAAGCAATTTAGCAACATACATTATTTGCAAGAGGAGCTGAAGAGTAAGCACCTTCCTTGCAATCAAAACATCTTGCAAATAATGTCACCTAATGTAGGTACAGTTTGATTCCATTCCACCCCCTGCCTCAATGTGGTCTGGTGATAAAGTGCAGTTCCGTGACAACAATCTAAATAGGTTGGTTTCAAACTGCTTCTGGGCTCAGCCACCTTTTCTGCGGTGGGTATGCATGGAGGCAGATATCAGTATGTGAAAAGCTCCCTGCCACCCAAAACCTTTAATGAGGACTAGGGCATAGCAATAATGGAGTTGGCCCACGATGGAAACCTAGGGCTCTTTTCATTAGATGAAGTTCAGCGATGCCAATCTGCTACTGCCTGTGCCAGGTCCCATAGCAGGGCTTTGACACTGCGGGATTTTGGATTCAGCCATTTACTTCTGCTGCTGAATTCCCCCACTTTGGGTCTTAGGCAGCTGCAGCAGTCTCTAGTTGCCTTTAATTCCGGTATCAGGCCAACGTGGACTGCATCATTGCCACTGCCACTTGTATGTTACCGTGTAGCCCTAAAAGCTAAAACTAAATCCACCTATGTTGCTTTGAGTATATGAATTTTCACACATGGATATTTGGTTCCTATTTGGTGTGGATGTGGCCTTTACATCAGTGCAGCTAAAGCTCGTATCTACTGCAGGAAATGAAAAAAAAATATATATTGTATGTACAATGCCAAAGCCCAGGTAACCTTTACACTGAGGGGAAAATGTGTCAAAGGTGATTGACTTTCATAGTTCTCCATTCCACATCAGAGAGCAAAGTTTGGTGATTTTCACTTATGAAGGATAGTAATCAAGATAAATAGTTTTTGTTAATTAAATAAATGTTTAAATTAAGAAAGAGCAGGGGCTGGGGATTTAGCTCAGCAGCACAGTGCCTGCCTGGCAAGCTCAAGGTCATGAGTTCGATTCCCGGTACCAGAAACAAAACAAAGGTAAACAACAAAAAAAAAAACCAAAAAACAAAAAAAGAAAGAGCAAGTATTGATAAGCTCATATCCCAAATAGTCTAATTACATTTTTTCTTATGGGGTATTCATTCACCACCATCATCTGAATTTTACATATGTAAAATGGATAATAACTATTTCTAAACTCAAAGCCCTTTGAAGGAAGGGAGCTCCTCATCATTATCGAAGTGTCATAAGGTACAGGAGCAGCTGGAATCTATGCAACACGACTGACTTATTGGTCAGAGTATTTAGCATAGCCTTGGCATTGCTCAGAGACTAGTTCTGGGCATAGGGAATCAGAGATGAAAGACACAATCTCTCATCCCAAAGAACCTTGGCAAGGAGATAAACCAAATAGTTACTTGCATACATTATGGATAAGGTGTTTACTTCTGTGGGATCAGAGACTACTGCACACTAATCATCCAGCTCCAAGTTAATGGAGAAAAAGAAACAGGAAAAACATTCTATTATAGGTGAGGTCCTGTTTTCTCTCTGCTAATAATATTGCCATGAACATTATATGAATATTCAAAAGAAAGAATGATACAGGAGTACAAATATAAATGTTCAGTCGAAAGGTAGGTTTTCTTTTTATATAATGAGTTCAAGGGAAAGATCAGAGCCTTCAACTCCCAGTCAGAATAATCAAGAAAGGGCCTGGGGAGAAAGAAGGTCTTAAAATACAGTACAGTTGTATTTAAAACTTGGTGGTAACCACCAAGCATGTCCCATTTGTTGTGATTTCTCTCCATGGTGGCCATTTTCTAGCTCTATGTTTTTCAGTAGAGCTATTTTGTTCCAGGACAGTATTAGTTTGTTTGCCCACATATACAATAGTGTAATGTTTTATTATACCTCCTGGCCATTATATTAGCAGTATTACTTCGCTTGCCTCCTTTCAATAGAAGCTCATTAGTGACACTTCCATTAACTAGTTTCAGAATTAAACTAAAAGCTACCAAGTAGTCCCTTTGGTGATTTATGAGCAGTTGGGTGCCTGCGTTTGCCATAACTGTGGACAGTGGAATGTAGAGGCATTAGTCAAGGATGCTTCCGCTCCATCGCAGAAACAAACAAATTACGTCATTCTAATGTCTGCACTATTGGTCCTCCTCCATCCTCAAAGTGAAGGGGGATGGAGTAGGAGAATCCAGGCCTTTTTCAGACTCCTACCTGACTACAGCTGACTCCTGTGGAAAGATCCAAAAGCACAATCTGTGTACAGAAACCAGATTGTTCTCAAGTGCCTCGACCTTGTGTGCCTCCCTTGTGCATGAGCAGATATGTGGTTCCCACATGCAGTCCATGACTTCCCAAGCTTCTATTTTGATTTTTTTCTGGACCACAAAGCTGATCCTTGAAATCCTAGAAGTTTGCAGTACAGCTCATATACACAGGTGCACAATGCTTCCAAGCTCCCATCTTCTCCGGAGCCTTGGGGGGTTATGTAATTACAGAAGTGTTGAATACACTCAGCTGAATCAGCCCAATTTGCCATCCTTTGCCCTGCCTATCACCCAGCAGACTCCCCTGCGCTTTTGAAGTGACTGTCATGCGAAGGCCTGAATTTTAGAGAGAAAAACAATAAAACCGTCAACTCATGTAATTTAAAACAGGTAAGTTAGCCGGAATAATTGGAAGTGGAGCTGACTTGTGAATTCATCATAAACCTGCATAGGAGAGTACTGTTTATCACCTTGTTGACTTGTTTGCTAAGTTAGGGGAGCTCACCAATTATATAAAAACACCAGGATCATCTGCAGAGGGAAGTGTAAATAGAGCCGCTTTAACAATGAAGCTCACCATTCAAGTGATAAACACCCTTGTCTGTGTCTAGCAACTCGTGGAATTACACCAGACAAACCTGTTTATGTAAAGGAGGCTGAGATACAGTGTGATGCTTAAGTAGTTGTCACCAGGAGTTGACTTGGAGGGGGGCTTTTACCCATCTATCTTGGGTTTCCTCAGCTGCCCCAGACCTACTACCAAAACACTAAGAAAAAACTAAAAGGATTCACAAGTATAAATAATTGCAGCCTCTACATAAGTTGTCTGATTTCCAACCTAAGCTTCTTATGTCAAAATTATTAAATGTCCATTTGGTAGGAGAGAGATTCTTCATGATTCAATAGAGTCTGCTCTGCTCCATTTAGTACCTCCTCCCCAATCACCACACTGTTTTGTTTAAAAGTAAATGGAAATAAGAGAAGAATGGGATGAATGCCACTCTCTGGTCAAGAGAAAACTATTACAAGTTTTATTAAAGCATAACAAAAAGGACCAGTACTTGTATACCTACTGTGTGCCAGGTACTACGTATTTTATATATCTTTGCATTTAACATTCAGATACATTTTGAGATAGTATTATGGCAGCTATAAAAATTAGAAAACCAAAACTTAGCCAAGTGGCATGCCCACGGTGGCATAACTAGCTCACATTAAAGCTACCGGAATGCAAATGCCTGTGCTCGCTTGTGTGTACCTCACAGAGTTGTGAGAATTAAACAGTTCTCCACTCTGCAGTCACTCCGAATGTATTGTGCAGCTTTAAAAACTACATTGGCAAGCTCTAAGCCAAGACCGTAAGGAATGATATTCTGTAGTGAATGATGGTTGGACCAGTTAGGCAAATGTATATATATACATACAATTTTCATGGATGATGGAGCTTTATGGCCATGACAGGTAGCTGTTGGGTTAGGTAAGGTTTGTGAACCTCAGACCATTTAGTACCAGACACATACTAAAACATTCCTATTCTCTACCTCTAACTCCTTTGGTATCTTCCGAGATTATGCTTCTTTCTTACAAAATGGTACAGCTCTATCCTTTGGAAACTTCCAGTTACAGATAGCATAATCATCAGTGGCTTTTAGGATTTTAGGGAATACATCATATCCAGCCAATCTGCAAGCGAGATAGGTACATTGTTGGGCTCTGTGACTCTACCCTGAAAACCTTCCACTAATAAAGTCTTAGTGCTTGAGACCCCAATAAGCACCTAGTAGAGGGCTTCTGCCTCTTCTAAGTTTATGCCTTTGCTATTCAGCAGTGGTAAGGAACTAAGTTATCAGCCAAAGCAGTTCATCTCACTGTCGTTTCCGTATCACGTCACATCAGGTGTGAGTCTCTACAAAGCGAAAATTCCAGGCCCTTTAATATGGTCGTGGTGGGTGTATTAAGGATTATATCATGACTGGCCCACACCACTGAGCTCCTTATGTAATTTTAGGGCAAGACCGCCTCTAATTCTTGGAATCTCTTTCCTACTTTGCCTCTGATAATTATGGGGCCAGGGCAAACCTCTTGCTCATCTTTCCCCACTTCTATTATAAACTAGAACGTGCTTACTTATAATACACTGGTGATCCAACAAATGAAGGAAAAGGCACTTGGTATTATGAAATGTAATAACTGAATTGAAGTGAATCAGGCAGATTTAATCATGTGTATATTTGTTTCATCACTTGCTGTTTGCTTTCTGGGAGACAGCATCTCTTCTATCAGATATTGTGATACAGAGACCAATAAAGCACTAGTAACTAGTTGCAAATGAGTTTTTCTTTCTCCTGGTAATTCCCACAACCTAGGAGGTATGAGAGCCTTTAGAGGAGTTCAAGAGAATTTAACCCTCTCCAGGAAAGCACCGAAATAGTAACGAGTAATACTGAAGTTATTCTCTTAAGAAAAGAAATGTTACTATTAGGAAAAAATTGGCCTTTTACAGAGCTCCTTCGATCCTCCCCATCTAGTCTGAGCTGGTTAGAATCTTGCTCATTTCTTTGACCCACCTGGCAGCCTGTCAGGGAAACGATGAACAAGGAAGACAGAACCGGAGAGACTGACATGAATGCAGAAACTCTAAATGAACCGTAGTTTTAACCACCCCCACATCCATGCCCTAAAATAGATACAAAACTGCACATGCTTTCATTTCATTGGTCAGGTTAAGAGCAGAAATTTATAGCCGAGTGCCTTTTTCTTAATGGAAGTGCTGCTTTGTCAGGAAAATAAAACAGAATAAATAAGTCTCCAGATCAGCTGGCTAGCTGGCTAGCAGGTAGCAAACAAAGTGCCCAGAGATCTGCACACCTATGCTTCTCAGCTTAGGACCCACCCAGCCAGCACACAGATGCTAATATCTCGGCATAGCTTGCTAATGACCTCCTGTAAAAATAGTGCTCTTCCTGCTCAGAGGTGAACGTGCCAAGTCAGAGCTGTCTCAGCTGTCACACTTGGCACTCCCATGGCAGCCCTGATGGCTAAAATTATTCCTTCTCCTCTTTAACCTCCCTCCTCTTTTATTTCTCTTTTCTTTCCATTTTTCACTTCTCTCAATGGTGTTCCTCCTCCTCCCTTGTCTTTCTCCTCTTCCTTTGTGTCTTTTCCTTCAAGACAAGCTTATTAAGTCATAGCCACGATAATCCTTCCCAGACTCATTTCTACCCAGATGCACTGTCACAAGTTCCAAGGAATGAGACACAGCCAAGAAGCTTGGCCTCCTTTGCCTGAGACGAAGGAATGAAATGTAAGAAAGAGTGATCCATGCATTTCAAAGAAGAAAAAATAATCCTTGTTTACTTAGTGTAAATTTAGTCGAATTCTGCCCTAACCAAACTTCAATGCAAAGATATATTTTTAATCATCCCATAATAAGTAGGCTGTACTGCAGCAGAATCACATTTTTCAAGTAATCACACAGATAAAGAAACAAACCGTAGTCACATCTCTCCTATGATCTTGGTAATGCTGCTTAGGTCGCTGATTGGACTCCTATATGGGAGTTTTTAAAATGTAAAAATCAAAGCATAGTGATTCTACTCAGAAGGTATGTCAGAAGACTTACATTTTAGATATGCTAACAGCTTTGTAGAATGGGAAGTTGAGGGGGAAAACATAGTCTTGTAGTTATGACGTTTGAAGCCATTTTATAAATTTGAAATTTTTATACATCAGATAATATCACTTTAAAAAACAACAAGCTGATTGTAGACCTTATTTCTATATCTTCAGCCTTGGAGTTCTTTTCAAACATTTATTAGGAGGGGAAAATGTCTAATTTCTCCAGTGAGCTCTTAAGGGTCGATGAGGGATTAAACAAAACCTGATCAATATTTTGAAATGTTTTGAAAAAAAAATCTGCTCTCCTCTCTCGGCAATCTTTACCAATTGCTGGAAGCAGGGAGCAGGTATTTGCGGAAATTATTTCTTATGACCATCCTCCAGTTGCTGGATTCCAACATTCAGAAAGCCTGCAAGGTCAAGAGAGTGCTGCTCTTCTTTAGTTTCATTTCTCCTTATTCTCTATTGTTCCTCCTTCATCACACACACACACACACACACACACACACACACACACACACACAGCCCTGAGCCTCTCCAACATCTCATTTGAAAAAGACACACAGATTGGGTTCTTCCAACTCAGAGAATTATACACGCACTCTTCTCTTCTTAACTTCTCCAAAAAGATTTTCTATGAATATGAATATCTCATACTGAAAAGTTCAAGCAAGGGTGGCAAGTGGAAATAGGGTTTGATTTTAGTGGTTGCAGAGGGAAAGCCCAACTTCCTGTGATGCTCTAGCACATCATGCTTTCTAAGTCAAAACTTTATTGTAAGTTAAAAAAAGCATTCGGAGGTAACTCCCTGCCACAAGAGCTGGGCACACAGCCAGGGCGCTGTGCTTATTAGCCTTGGGGTGAGCCAAGATTCCCAGAACACACCAGTCAGCATTTTTCATCCAAAGATGGGGGTGTCCTGCTGGAATCTCAAACAGAAGAAAAAGGGCTACCAGCCTCTGCAAGCAGGGAAGCTAATTGGTTTTTCCTCCCAGAAGAAGGTTTTCATCTTGCATAAAGCATGAAAATCCTTAGATCAATGTAATCATCCATAATCAGAAATGTACATAAGCTAAGGCCTATGGCTTGCTTCCTCTTTTCCCTTTGCTCTCAATACATGAAATTCAATAGATTACCATGTATAATGGTAATTTTCACCTACCTGGTCATGCCAAATTTATTATTCAGAAACAATCATTTTAGCTACATATTTTATTCAAAAATATTCTGTTAAATTTATTGCCATTCTCCCCACTCACAATGCAGCAGTTACACCCAATCTGTAATGAGTTTATCAAAGCAAAGCACAGCTAGCAACAGAAAGTAGAGCATTTTTGTGTAATCCAGACAGCTCAGGTATACTTTAGACCTAAGTTTCACATTATCAATATTTCTTCCCTATGAAACTTAAATTCAGCGTTGTTCATAATTGAAACTTTCATTAGCAGCAATGTCTGAGCTCAACAGATTTGCAGGTTAATTGTAAATAGCTACAAGATAACTTCTTGTGGCATTCTAAAGGCTGGTTCTGGGGCTGGGGATTTAGCTCAGGGGCACAGCACCTGCCTGGCAAGTGCAAGGTCGTGAGTTTGGTTCTTGGTACTGGAAAAAAATAAATAAATAAATAAATAAATAAATAAAGGTTGGTTCTCCTCACTGCCTCAGTGAGACTAATATTTTCCTTTTCTCTTAATGTGGTACTTGTAGGCCTGGATACAAAGGCATATCCTTACACGACTGGTCTATCCTATGTTATTTGGTTTCAGAAAACAGAAATGTTTCATGTAATATAAAATATAAGTTAAATATATGACTACTTAGCAGTGGTTTTTCGGTTTGTTTTTGTTTGTTTGGTTGGTTGGTTTTTTTGCTTTTGAACCCCAGTTGTGTTGCCATGCAGGTAAAATTCAGATGGGCTTATTAGTTACGTAACTCGTCCAAATTGGCATTATGTTTGTCAATGTTGTGATTAAAATCTTCAAACTAATAATTTCACAGACTAACAGATGGGGTAATTTTAGCAAAGCCTTACCTTGTTGTGCTATTTAATTTGGCCATGCTCATAAGCTAGGGTAGAGGTTGGAATTACAGTATGTAGGAATCCTCTGATCTCACAAGAACACCAAGAGCAGATTAGGAAGCCTCCCAAAAGATGGTCTGTGATTAATAAATAGGAGGGACTTTAGTGCAAAGGAGGGGCATGTCTAAGAGACTTATAGACAGCAGAAAAGCTTCACTAAAACTGTTACCCAAGGAGAGACCCATATCCAGTAAAAACATTCACCAGGAAGACTTACATGTCACCATGTTTTCACCCATTAATGTCTACATCCGGGAAACCTCGGTAATTAAGCATCAGAGCAGAAGACTCTAAGATCATGAAAGCCCAAAAGGAAACTCACTGGTTTTGGAGCTGATAACTATGCCATGACTAGAATCTACAGATGTCTGAACTTGTGTGACTCAGAAAGAAAAGAGAAATAATAAACTTCTAACTGATCTTTGAGTCTTCTGTTCCTCAGTCCTCACTGTACGGAGGTTTCTCTCTCTGGAGTTAGAGCAACACTGTATGCAAAAGAGCTTCTGAAGGACAGTCCTGGAAAGTAGAAAGACAGCAGATGTCTCTAAGGAGCATTGAAGGGTTAAAGACCGCTCTCCAACATGGCTCGCTGATCTGACAGGCAGCGTGGATGCCTGCTCCAAGGGACTCTGGGTAACCAAGGAGGCGTCACGAAGGCGCTTGCAGAATGAAGCAAGTACTGCCAAAAGCAGACTGCAGACGCTGTGAGGGATAACTGAAGAGGCTGTGACTTCTTTCAGCATCCAACTTTACGTGTTTTGGTCTTGACCATGTGCATCTTCACGTGTTTGTGCACATATTTATATGTGAAAACGTGCAGAGAGAGGCAGCTATCGATGCAGATGCAGATGCCAGACTGCGAACGTCTGTCCAACTGGGCTTCTAAAGCCGCGTCATTGACACACTCGGGTTTTCTGAGCATTTCTGAGTATCTGTGATTCTCTGTGGCTGTTCGTTTTCCCATGGCCCATTTGATTGAAAGGTGGTATGGTCGCTGCTTTTCTTTCAGGAAAGTGGAGTTTATGGCCCTGCTGTCTCTGGAAATTGGCCACAGCTTGCAAATTTGAAACACTCAAAGCAAGCATGATAAATTATTCCCAGTGTAATACCCCCAGCACTCCTGCCAAAAAAAAAAAAAAAAAAAAACAAGGTTGCTAGCCTGAGGGGACTGATGCAGCTCTCTTCTCTGTAGTATCAGCTGCAAAGTGGACTTTCTCTCATCTCACCCACCAACCAGACCACAGAGTAAGATGATCACTTCTGAAAAATATTTAAGATAGGGAAGGGGTAGAGTGGAGACTGCTCTTGGAATTTTTTCCCCAGATACTTGGCCAGTGTTATGCAAATATTAGAAGAAATAAAGAGATTTTGAGTATCCCAGTTTGCATCTGTGTCCTACCGCTTATACACTGGCAATGCTCCCGCTCAGGTACTCATCCACCCATGAATTACTGGATGTACATATTCAGTATTCCTATGTGCATGAATTACTGCTGCTTCTCATACAAAACACTTCAGGCAAGGACCACCTGTGTCATCCATTCCATTCACCAGCTGCATTTGCACATTGCGCTCAATATTCAATTTTTGTTGATTGCTTTGTCCACTCTTGAAACAATATTGAAAGACTACAGCATTATTTATCAGGTTCAAGTTTATTGGAATCACTTACTCCATCTACTGGTGAAACACATGTCCAGTGTAGAAAAGATTGCTTCCCTTGGCTGTGGGCATGAGAAGGTGTGTGGCTGGGGGATGATTTTAAATACATATGTGTAATGGTAGATTTCATTTCAGAGTCATTTTATGGTCTTCCCAGTAAATTACCTGTGAATACTAATATAAACTGGACCTAAAATATGAGGTCTGGAAATTTGACACAAAAATGAACGATTATTTCTGAGGTTATCTAACCCAAAAGAGGAACCTAAGGTGAAGAGACAAATTAGCCATCTCATTTATATTATGAAAACTTAAAGCCCTAACATAACACAAATTTTGATCCACAGTGATCTGCATCTAATTATGAGGCCACTTGTATAAATCAGGTATGATTGTTCTACTGAAATACTTATAGGCAGCTTCTATCCTTGACTTAATCTAAGCTCACTAGCCAAACTCCTGACCCCAATACTTACACTTTGTTGTCTGAAGTTTATGGACCCACACATAGGGCTCTTGAACCAAATCTACATTTAGTTAAGACAGCCCTGTTGAATAAAGAAGAGCTTTGAATTCGGCAACTCTGTCCAAGAGTTTGAAATATTTTAAAGGAAAAAAAAAAACCATTGGAAGAAAGAAAAGGGTCTACACTCCTTCAGGTCCATCCTTTCTTCTCTGAAGTGATCCTAATAACTCCAAGACACTGCATCTCTTCTGTGTAGTTCTTGACAATAAGTCTCAGACAGATACCACAGCAAAGAGTTATCACTTGTCTCCCCTGAGACTGCGAAAGATTTCTTTGTCCCCTTTTCTATCCCTCTCTGCGCCATATTGAAATTCTCACTTTTCCTCTTCCTCCTCTTTTCGTTGCAAATATACATCAAATTCTTACAGAATTAAAAAAACCAAGCCAAATATAGTAAATCATTGACAGTTCCTTTTATATCTACTTTCTATTTTATTCATAAAATCTTCATTAAGGATAGAATTATGGTACTATCTGTGCCTTAGCTGGGAATGCTGTTTCCTATTTTATTCTTAAACCACTTTTTATGTTGGTAATGTTTTAATCCCCTCCCTGCTTTACCTCTCACTCCTTCAGAAAAATGATTTTGCCTTCTCTCTATAGAATCTTGTGCCCAAATTGCTATGTAACTCCCATGAAGTAGGGACAGTTAGTCCCTGGGAACCCGGTTCCTCACACACTACTTTGCCGACACTACCCTCTTAAGGAGGGTTCTTGATCTACATGGGGCCTCTGTGACTTCAGTAATACTGGCCATTTGAAGTACCTCAAAGAGATAGTGATCTATAGCTCCTGAGCAGTCCACTGCTTGCTTTATCCACTGCCCCCAGTGGATCCACTTCTGGCTCATCTTTCTCTTCTCACCCCTTAAATATGCAAATCTCCCAAGAGGCTTCTCTCAACCCCTTCTTGTCTCCCAAGGATCACTTCGTGTTGCTAATCCTATCCCAGATTCTGGTCTCAGCACTGAGGATTTCCCCCTCTAGTTCCATCCTTACTTTTGTGCCACATTTCAGGAGCTTATTGTCAGCTGTTGGAAAAGCCCAATGACAAGGCCTATTGGATATTCAACATGGCAAACAGAATGTCAGAACCAGACTTTCCAAGTCCTAACATCATCTGAAAATCTTATCGAGAGAATATGTTCGTTATTTTAAAGATGCCCATCCATTTGAATTTCAGATCTTATGAGTATGCATAATAAAAATTACTAAACAAAGGAGATGGCATGGTTTTTGCAGGATTGTTAGAGAGAAGCTGCTTATAGCTCCATTCGCCTCAGTTAGTTTTCATTCCGTGTCAGCCATTTCTTATCCTATTGAAATTGACATCATTTCTAGATTGAAAAGGTAAAACAAATATCCACATCAGGAAAACCTGATTTTTTCCAAAGGAGATATACCACTAGAAAACAAAGGTCTTGATAAATATCTAGCAA
Source organism: Chinchilla lanigera (assembly GCF_000276665.1). Classification (NCBI taxonomy): domain Eukaryota; kingdom Metazoa; phylum Chordata; class Mammalia; order Rodentia; family Chinchillidae; genus Chinchilla; species Chinchilla lanigera. The sequence continues at coordinate 7,755,804 of NW_004955441.1, read as the reverse complement.
GGACTCTGATCTGAGTAAACTTTCCCTTTGTATCTGTTTATAATTGTGTGCATTATATGCTAAGGATGCCTTATCAATTTAACCTTCTAAGAAACTCTGCATGATCAAAATGGGAGAATAAGGATGAGACTAATTTCAGTTAAGGGAAGCAGTATTGTAAAGGTCAGCAGGCCTTCCAAGATGAAAACTGAATAGGAATAAGGGACCGGACAAGAAGCAATACTGAATGCTGGGGAGTTCCAAAGGTCAGAAAACAATTCTTAACGTGAGTGCAGAAATGGTAATAAATGCGTTGATTATTCAGCATTCATTAGGTAATGCTAAATTGCTAGTAAAGCAGGGACGTCATTTGCATTTCAGATTTACCCCTTTTTCCAAATTTCATTTTACAGCCTGAGCCATTTTAAGATGATGATTTAGTGGAATTCTTCCCCCCTTAAATTGCAGAAGCAAACACACACACCACAATTAGTAGCGATTAACTCTTTCTCTATTGCCCCTTTAATTTTTTTGTAATCAGCTATGATTCAATTGGGGCTGGTATAAAAGTCATGCCAATCCATTCAAAAACAAACCCTGGAGATCGCTTGAGAAACTTTTAAGATATAAGGCAATGGTAGTACATGCAGAACATAAAACTTTGAGCCAGATTTTAGAGAGCATCATGAGTTAAGTGAAAACCCAAGAAGCAGGTGCCTTCTTCCTGCTGCATTAGCAAAGCTCTTGTTTCAGGCACTCGGCTGCAACTCTCAGTACCTGATCTTGTAAGAAAAATTCCCAAGGGCATTCGTTATCGGGCCCTTGGAGAACATACCCAAATAGGCATTTTAATTGTTTTCTTTGCTAGACCAAGAGCTATTTGGTCATTGGTAATTTAAACTATCCTCAAAAATGGAAGTTCAAAATACATTCTCTGGGATTTAATCTATCAAAGGTGTTGGCTAGATTGGATCAGGGCAGAGCCATGCACCTCTTTCCTGTCCTTTCTCTGATCAATCAATACAGGTTGTCTGGAGCTCTAGGTAGGAGATGGAAACCTGTGGGTATGAAGGTAATACTGAGTAGGAGGTCCCTTGGTGATGTAAGCAGTCTGTCTGTATTTCTCAGTCCTTTTCCTTCCCCACTATCCTAGCTAAGTCATCAAGTTTTCCCTCCCTTTAAATGTCCAGAACCTCCCCTCACTTATTTTACTCTAAGCTGACAGTCTTGCTTTGCCTCCTGTCTTTCTGTGGAAGTGGAAGCAATAGGAAAATCGGAAGAAACTTCCCATAGACTCCCACTACCACATCTTCTCGTGTGCCAGCACTGAAAGCTCAATTTATGCTCACTAACTTTCCCCCTGAAAGTGAGCATACACTTAATGTTCTGAGTTCTGAATTCTTTCAAGAGCAGTGAAGCCTAAACGGATGTATAGTAGAAAGGAAAAGGAAGATCCTGCTTGCCTTTTGTTGGCTTTGCATTGCAGTAAGGGAAGAAACTGCTAATGGCCCCAAGAGTTGCTGTGGTGCCCAAATTTGTCGATCTTTTTTGTTTTTAGAGCCTTACAGAAGTTTATTGATACAACAGAGAGCAAACCGTTACCCCATGTATAATTTTGCTAGAAAATATTATAATTAAAACCCAAAGATGCTGCCTAGGCAAAGGGGGCTCTTGTTGTATTCTCAGACCCAGTACCTCTCCCTCTGACATATACATCCAAGAGTCCATCTCCTTTCCCTCTCTTTCCTGCTTGGAAGATTAATATTCAAGGAGTATTCACTTGGCTGCAAGATGGCTCCCCACTAATGTACAAGTATTGAGTGATTCTGAGGAGAAATTTAAATGGTTGTATCACAGGTGTGCATGAGATTCTCATCTATTTTTTCAAAATGAATTTAAGTAGAGCGTGTCAGCCTTTGGAACCTTGTGTACAGAAGGAGATACACATGGAAATGAAAGCAAAGAGCCCAAAGGGAAAGTTCGCTTCAGTGTTCCCTGGACTGAGGCTCGTTTGGCTTCTTTCTACAAGCTAGAGGGTACTGCTGTTGATCATTCTTTCTGTCTCCCTTCCCAGCACCCTTCTTATTCATATCCTCATCTCTTTCCTTGGCTGCAGATATTAGAGGTGAATACACACATATGTAACTATTGTCTTGGATTGCCTGGATTACAGAGAGAGAGGAAGTCCTTCCAGGGCTTTGTCTATGAGGAAGATCTAGTCATAAATCTTAAGGCACTGTATGTACTTTGCAAATAACCCTAGCACCTGCTCTAGCGCAATGTTTTAGGAGCCCTTCCTGGTAAAGTAGGTAACAACTGGTGAGATCCTTGAAGGGTAGAACTCTAAACATACTACGAAAGATGGAGAAGGTGGTTATGTTTCTACAGCTTAGCACATTTTCCAGGACTGGCCCTGTAGGCTGTACACCAAACATTGCAAAAGATGTGATGCCCATCTTTTGATGTAGGAGCTTAGAACCAGCATTTATGGTATGAGGACCTCATTCATGCCTCATATTTTCTTGAGAAATCATTTGATATTATTTTAATCATTTTAATGAGATGGATTTTTAAGTACATAATGTGTTTAGTATTTGAAGTTATTTTAAAAAATTATTTTGGAAACCATGATGAAAAGTTCTTTTGTCATACCTTAGCTCACCTTTCTTAATTTAAGAAACCATAATAATGATTCTGGCAACCTTATTCAAAGAAAATTCCATCATTTGCATAGGAAAATTGAGGATGTTATGCGCAAGCTCATTTAATGTCTTGTCGTTAAGGAAGCTGACACCTCGTTACTTTACCCAAAGGCATTCATCATATAAATGGATAAAGTCACACAGCCTGAAACAATGGGAAAGTTGCTGGATGTCTGAAGGTTTCTCCCATTGGATGGAGCATATTACTTGGGAAAAAAGCCTGGGAAACAAAGGAGATAGGAATATATATCATCTTTAATTATTCTTAAAATATCATATATATATATAGATAAAATATCTATATATATAGATAAAATATCTATAGAGATATATAAAATTTTATTTTAAGTACCAGTAACCAAACAAATGTCCTACCCTAACCATCATACAGTACTTTCTTATACCTAAGAATATTATTTTACACATACTGAGATTTGCTTGTCTTAGATTTTTATCTTATTTCATTATTATTCATATGTTTGAAGGAAAATGCATTTGCAATAAATTAAACATGTTAAGACATCCCTTCAGAGTTCCACTCTTTTGCAGCCCTACGATGCAGACCCATTAATGCTGTGTCTTCCATGTGAATTCACATCTTGCGCCATGGTGAGCATAATGGTGCATGCAGCATCACTTATAATCCGTTGGAAAAAGCAAAAAACATTGGTGCTGGACTTTTAGGAAAACTTTGCAGTTATATATCACTAACTTCCTTTTGAGTCCTGCTTCAGAAACATATCTGATTCCTGACTACCTTCAAACTTGATCTCATCTGTTGTGTTCCTAGGGATGAAAAGACTATTCCACTATGTCTCTCACAGAACTCTAACATTCATTGTACGGGTTACAATACTCCTGTCTTTGGTTGTTGTGTTTTAACATCATCAAAGCAAGTATTTGGATCATTTAATGAGTCTTAATTTTAATTTGAATAAAGTTCTCAGACCTTGAACTTTTGTAACCTACATTTGTTATTATGATGAACTATAATAATATTATAATTTTGAATGGAATCTTTCTATCAACAGTTAGGGAACAATCCCTAAAATCAGAAAGAAGAATCATCATGGTTATCTGAAAATTTTAATTTAAAAAGTGCTGAAATCAAGGAATGAGTAAGGAAGAAAGAATGCAATCACTCTAAGATCACAGGATTTTGTGATAATATCATAATCAAATAATTACATTCAGAACATATTAAAATATATGTTCCAAAGTACTAAAGTGATGATTTTTGATTATAGAAGTAAATGCTGAGGGGAATATTTGATTTCATACTAAAACTGAATAATTATTCACAATTCTGATGTGTGTAGTATTCCAGAAACTAGGGTAATATTCCAGAAATGAAGCTTCTTCGTGCTAGTATTCCAGAAATTACGGATGTCACCTAGTTTGTTCCTTACTGACTTTGTAATAGCCCTTATCATTTTGACAGCCTCATTATAAATAGAACCTTAGCTATTTATTCACCCAAAATTTGATAGTTCTCTGAAAACAGCCTATTTGCTATACTTTTCTTTTTTCCAATCACATCTGTTCATTAGATATATTTTATGTCCTAGTCTAAATCAAAATTTTTGTATCACTAAGTCATGCAAGCACAAAATAATCACGTTTCCCTATTTCCAGGTGGGAAAATATGATCGAGTACCCATGAGCTTGGTACACACAGCACCACCAAATTAGTACAAGTAGTTGCATAAATTTTGAGAGGATTTATTGAAACTTAAGCTTTCACATCCAGTTCAGGTCCTGGAAATATTTTAAAACTAATGAGTTTCTATTAATAGACTAGCCAGCTCAAGGGCTGGTTCCTATTTGACCCATAGCACTCTTTTGGACCTAAAAGTGATATATTTTTATTTTATTGTAAATTTTTATTTTTATTAGTACATGTTTGCAGTACATAATGATTGCATTCGTTGTGTAGAGCTGGTACATGTGCACAACATTTCTCAATTCCTTTTTTTTTATTCTCTTTGCCTCTCGTTCTCCCTCTTCTCCATCTCTTGGTCACTTTCCCTTATGCAAAAGATAAAAATTGTACATCTTTGTGGCATGCAGCGTGATGTTCCAAAATGTGTGTATATGGTGGAAAAGGTATTTTGAGCTCCTTAGCATCTGCATTGCCTTACATACCTCTCGGGTGGGATGTACTTTTAAAGATTTTCTCTTGTCACTGTATCTCCAGCTAATATCCAGGTATGAGATGTGAAGTACTAAGATTTTGAAATAGACTATAAATGTAAGCAATAGAAAGAAAAGGGTGAGCCTAGTTTCACATTTAATTTTGTACTACTCAGCATGGTAGCCACTAGTCATACACACTCAGCAATTGAAATGGTCATTAAAAGGTGCTGCAACTACAAAATACAGAGCGGATTTCAAATGTTTACTATAAAAATAACAATATATCTCACTTACAAATCTTATACAGTATTACTCCTATGTTAGTATGATACTATGTTGTATATAATGCATAAATAACATGTATGATTAAAATTAGATTAATCTTAATATTTTCTTTTTAAAAAAATTTATATGTGTGATTTGCATTGTACTTTAACCTGTTCAAAATGAGACAGACTCATCTAGTCTACTTTGGAACACGACAGCATTAGGTCTGCCAAAAGGATGGAACCATTAAAATGGGGCTAATCCGTGGACTCTCACTGGTTGAGCTTTGTAAATTTAATTAGCTAATGGAGTGGAGGCTAAGGACAAGGTCCATATGGTTGTTTTCTCTTCAACTAAGGGCAAAAACGTGTAGTCACTTCTGCTGAAAACCAAGGTAGGTACACAGTTGTTATTGTGGTTATTTTCAACTATGAAAACAATTCTGAAAATTTGTTCATTTTCTTAAAGGATCATGGAGAAAATGATATGTTTACAATATCCTTGGAGGCTTACAAATATTTTCTAACCTTTGAATTTTTCACAAACATTATACTTGGAATAATTTCACAATTCTTATAAATAAGAAACAATCTAAACCAATCTTCAAAGATAGGACAGTGTATCCCAAACGTAACATGTTTTCTGAACAGACATTCAAGGATGATGCCTAAATAGTAACTGCAACAAATGGCTTTTAAAAGCCAAATATGTGTGTTGTAAATGTCATTTAAAGAACACAGATCTTAAAAAAAAAAAAAAAAAAAAAGAACACAGATCTTTCTACATATTTTCCTTCCTCTCTTAAGTTTGGTTTTGAAAACTGTTTTCAACCCTCACTTACTGTGTTAGAATGTAGATACTCAAAGAACACCTCTCAGCAGCACTTATCAGTTAATCACTTTCCATTTATTACTCTATTTGTGTTCTCCATATTTTATAATTATGTGTTTTTTGCCAAGACTCGTCTGAGCTACTCGTGCAGCTCCCCCGGGCATCTAATGAAAGCTTTAGCAGTAGGCATACTACACAACAGCGTATTTCAGCCTAATGATCTGAGAGGAGTTCATGGATGTGGAACATTTTCTGTTTAGCTTTTGCTGGCAACATTCAGTAAATGGAAAACACCAATAGTAGCGCAATGTTATGGGGAAACAGAACGCCTGATTTCTAAATATACTACAATAAAGCTAACTGGAAACCACCCCAAGTCTTCTCTGCCCTTTAATCTGTTTATCTCCAGATATACTTTGGGTCTCTTTCCATTTGGTGATGAAAGCTGTGTCTCTCGGTTTATTAACTCCAGCATCAGGAATGCAGAGTTTCTAGTAAGTGACATTTGGAAGAAATTGCAAGTAAACATGCTAAGGGGGATCTGAGCAAAGCAGAACTAGCCTCAGCCAATTGGTGAGAACAGGGGAAAGCTGCCTAAAATTTATCCCTCTGTTTTATTGACTGTAATCAATTGGCTTAAAAGGGACACTCCCATGTTACTGCCTAAGTGGGCGGTTAGCGTAGCATGGCTATACATTCACTGAATTCTCTAATATGGCATGTCATATCTCATGGCTCATCCCAGGGGCACTTTTTACACAATGCTTAAAAGTTGCTTGTATCGACGCCATTCTGTGTGGCATTACCTTCCTCTCGGAAAGCCAGGGATATACTCTTTCTGGACCTGGAAACAATTTTTTAGCCATGAACACATGCATTCAAGCAAAGGGTGATTCCATTTTGTAAACAATAACTTTTTAATTAAGTGACATATTGGCTACAACTTCTTTCACTCTTAAGGCTAGCTGCTATGTGTTGGTGTGGGTGTACACAGTTTGGCTCCAGTACTTCCACAACTTGTTAATGATGTGCTGTGAATCTTCTTGATTTCTGGGAATGCTTTTTAGAGTAAGACAAATGGCATTAGCTTAGAAGAAAAAAAATATATAGTCACCATTATATATTTAGAGCCAGTAAATACGTTTTGGTCGTTTCCCCTTTTCTTCAGAAATACAAAATTGAAGCAGATGGGTTTTGTTCACAAGGTGTTTATAGTCCAGTGATCAGCTAGGAACATAATCACCACGTAAATCAGACAGTGATCTATGCCAAGGAGATTTACAGAAGTGTGATGGCGAGTTCACAAGAGAATGTGGTAATTCTGAATGATGAATCACAGATTGCTTTGTGGAGAGATGGCCTTGTCGCTGCATTTTAAAGGAAGGGGATTTAGGAAAGTGTGATGGCGAATTCACAAGAGAATGTGGTAATTCTGAATGATGAATCACGGATTGCTTTTGGAGAAATGGCCCTAAAGCTGCATTTTAAAGGATTAGGTAGGCTCAGACATGCAAAGACAGGAAAGAAGCATTGTGAGGAGGAGGAAAGAGCTTCACAAAATGATCACAAGCAGATCCCAGTGAAAACCTTCAACCCTTTAACCTCTCCTCCTATCTACACAGACTTGACAGCATTAAATTTGTTTCCATTCCTAGCTCTTTGCACCCGTGGTGCTGATCTAATCTATGAAAACTCAGCCTCCACAGAGCAGCAGAAGTAGGTCTAGGACACGCCCAGGCTTGTATAGCCTTCTGTGACTAAACACTTTCTATGTTCCAGGCTGCACAACTCTGCCCACGTTGACATGACACAGGTCAGCAAAACCAAAGCTAAACTATTCAAAACCCTCTGAATTTGGATTTCCACAGCAGAAATCAGTATAATACATGCATTCATTCCAGGGAAGTGGAAAGGTGGTGCCATCTTTAATCGTGACCTGTGATTCTCAAGATAATTTTGCTGTGGTTAATCATCTAGATCAAACTAATTCCCATTTCTTTGTAAAATAAAGTGCTTGTCTCAAAAGAGTTTGTTTTGGAATAATAGGTAATCTCAATTTGCCACAAATGGGTAAATCTGTAAATTAAATTTCATTTTTGCAATAGAGCCAAAGAGCATGACATGAGTGAGAAACACTGACTGCACCCCAATCTGTTGTTCCTTGGCTGAGTCACAAGAAACTGAATATAGGAATAGTCAAAAACCTTCTAGAGGGCTGGGGATTTAGCTCAGCGGCAAAAGCGCTTGCCTGGCAAGCGCAAGGTCGTGAGTTCGGTTCCCGGTACCGGAGAAAAAAAAAAAAAAAAAAAAAAAAAAAAACAAAAACCTTCTAGACTAAGAAACAATGGCAGCACTTACCTTACCTTTCCTAGTGAACTTGAAGGAGCCATATACTATTTTGGTATCATTCCTTTGCCACTTTTTTTGAGGTAGTGAAATTTCTACTCAAGAATCAAATAATGTTTCTGAGCATTTCGGTATTATAATTTATACCCTAGTTTTACTTTGAATCGTTTAAAAATTTCATTAGTAATTGTAGTACACAATGATCGCATTCATCATGGAGATTTGTACACATTCCTAACACATTTTAATTCTTTTTTGTTTCCTTCTCCTCCACTCCCCCAATCCTTCTTCCCTCCCATTTACAGAAGCTCTGTTTCCATTTTTCCTTCAATCTTTTTTCTTTAAATCTAGTTTCCTTTCCTTCCTCCCTGCCCCACATCTTGTTAGTAAGGAAAGAACAAGTAAAATAGGAGGGTGATATACAGCAATAAGAAGTGCTAACATTCCCTGCAACGTTGCTTTATTAGTCTTGCTCATAATTGCTGATTTATCCTATGTAAACTCCTAAGTGGACTATTTTTCTTCACCATCTACCATATAAAAATATACATTGTAGATAATTAGAGGCATGAAATCAACTGAGGACAAAATCTCTAAAGGAGAAAGTTCTTTCTTCAGGTTTACTGCAGTACTTTGAAGAAAGTCAGCAATTGACCAGCAAAGGACATCCTCCTTTGGCATTTTATCATGACAGTCTTCTGAGGAAGAGTTTTCACCAGTGTTGCATGAGTTCCTGGGCTCCAAGTCCATCAACAAAACCACAAAATTGACGACTCAAATGGAACTGCAGCAGAGATAAGGGGAAAAGAGAGGCTCAGTTTTCAAAGTTACAGTTTACACATGCTGAGGCAATATGCATTTCAGTCCTCAAGTTGGGATCATTACCTTCCAAGTTCTAGATGTTCAGTGGGAAAAACAGTATACATGAAACCCTTGAGCACTAGAAATATAAATCACTTCCCGTCACCATGGACCAAGAAGGAAGGACAAAAAATAAATAAAAACAGCAACAACAGAAATTCCAGTCAATGAGATCTCTGGTCTTCTACCGACCGCAGGAAAAATACCTGTAACTTCCTGAAGAAATAAAAGGAGTTTTATGTTGCTATGGCTTAAAACGTCCTATGTGCTTCAGAGCTATGTAGATATGTAGGCATAGGCCGGAAGCCAGCTAGTGAGGGTCCTTAAAAAGTTTTAACTTCTTTCATTATTTGTGCTTGGCAAGTCCTCTGGAAAGATCTAACTCATCCTCTCCATGACAGTCCACAGAGGAACATTAGTGTGATGTCTTTAAAAGTGATGGAAGTTGACTTTGTTATGAAAACAATGTAATTTTAACTTTGGAATGACATCTGGTCTGTGTCATGACTCTATCAAAATAAGTGATAATGGAGAATGAGGAGAAAAGACTTGCTTTGCCAAATATGGCCACTGAAGAGTAATGCTGTATTCTGCTCTTACTACCTCTTTAAAATCAAAACTGAAAAAAAAAAAAACCCATGCGAAACTTTATAAATAAAGTGCAAAATGAAAGACAGACAGTAGGAAATAATGAGAAAAACCTTTAGCATATGGGAAGGGAATCAAGAGATGGGGGAGGGGATGGAAATGAGATAAAAGGTGGAGGAGGGGACTATAAAGTGATGTGCGCATGCACCAGATCTATCTATCTATCTATATATCCAAGAGATGCACAGAGAGGGAAGGAGGAGATTTTTTTTAAAAAGAATTAAGATGTGTCACATACATGTACCCATACCACTCTCTGCAGTGACTGTAATCACTATGTTCTACAATATAGACCAATTTTTAAAAACCAAAACCTATAAGGAGCCTAATTTAAGTGCTGTCCATTTCCCAGGGGATAACTATCATGACGACCATGTAGAATCAGCAGCACACGTCAAAATGCAGTAACTCTTGGCCTGAGTTTTGTAGTTGTGTTTTTCTAAAAGAAGACAGGAATATTTCCTTGCAAATATTATCGGAGAGCTTTTTTGTTGCTTGCTTCCAAATTTCTAATTCATACAGTCATAGAAATAAAAAGAGGGATTTTAACCATGAATCATCTTCTATAATCTCTAAAGCCTTATTTTGTTGTTTATTCTTTTTTGTGGAGCAGTAGCTATCTCTATCCTATAGAGAATAAATCCTATTGGCTGCCAGGGTTTTGGTCACTGGCTGTATGCCACAGACCAATTATGCTTACAGTCCGTTGGGAGGGTTATCTACATAATGTGGTCATGAAGGATTAAGGGGGTCCTCTGCTGTTCTGGAGAAGTGCTAGAGGACCACACCTTCCATTTTTTTCCCAAAGGAAAACAAAGATCCAGCATTCGCACGGGCAAGGCTCTCAAAATAAGCAATTTCTCTTTCTACCAGTACAATGGAGCTTGGCATTGTAAATTTCATTAATTTTTCTGTTTTGCCTAATTTTAGCTAAACTCCATCTCACACTCTAAATCCAGTGATTAAAAATGTAAATGTCTTTAGCCCCACTTTGAAATATGATCACATTATTTTTGGAGTCTTGAAATTGAATTATGTTCTACTATATTGGCTTCCAATTACTGTATTTGCTGAGTGCATTACCAAAATTTGAAAACTATATGGCCCTCCATTAAGAAACCTACAGTAAAAATCATAGTACAAACTCTTAAATCAGATCCTAGGTCAACCTCTTTCCTGTTTTCCCTTGAATGACTTTCCATGAGGCTGTATAAACTCTCTAGATGCTCAAACTATTGGTGAGGATTGGATCCCTCCATCACTGTATCCACAGAAAAGGCACTGGTGATTAAATTTAAGTGAACTTTATCATAGTAGTCAGAATCCTAGGATCTACATTTCAGAGTTTACTCACCAGGATAGTGAGTGACTTGAAGAAACCTACCTGCCATCACATGAGTATGTTGAGCATGCTCAGAATATGCTTCCCACATACCTGGGGAGCAGATCAAATACCAAGGTCTCTGACTTTGTGCTTTGGTCTCTTTTTTTGACATCACTGTAGAATTTATTTCACATTGTAGGTTGCATTCTATATTTATACTCTGGGCTGGTTGTACTAAATGCAATCCTTTTTTTAAAAAAAATCAGTAAATAATTTTCTTATAGGGAATTAAGTTAATAATAGTTGAAATAGTCTGGGCACAGTGGCACACGCTTGTAATCCCAGCACTAGGAAGGCTGAGGCAGGAGGATCGTTGCGAGTTCGAGACCAGCCTGTGCTACAAAGTGAGCTCAAGGCCAGCCTGAACTGCATAGTGAGACCCTGTCTCAAAAACAAAACAAAACAAAAAAAAATAGTTGAAATATTTTATAGAAAGTATATGAATTTTAAAAATATGAATTAATTAGATAATGTCACCAAATATTCTTGGCATTTCAGAGAATATACAACATAAATATGCAATGTCATCATTTATATATCACCTTTGTAGGTTAGGGAAACTCAAATAAAACTCCTGTTTGTAACTTTCTGCAAAAGAATATTCAGTCAATTAAGCTGGCATACATGTGACTAATGCTTCTTTTAAACACAATTGTGAGAAAGTATTTTGGTACCACTCATCCCTCCTTTATTTCTCAGTCCTAAATTTTACCCATGTTCACAGAGTTCCATTATATTTCTATCTTTCACTTATATTACCACACTTTCCTTTTTATTTTTTAAATTTGTTTGTTAGTACATGTATGCAGTACATAATGATTACAATGGTGGGAAGTTGGTACTTGTACGTAACACATCTTAATTCTTTCTTTCCTTTCTTCCCCAAAGCCTGACCAGAGTCAGCAGGTCCTTCTAGAAGTTTGTAGCTGACCAGAACATTATCCTCTTCTCTGTGCCCAGCTTGTCAATCCTGATGGGCACCCATGAGGGTCGTTCTGATCCACGTTCAGTTTGGCACCATTAGCAACTGGCAAAACTTAAACTTCAAGAGAGAAACACTGTCTACACAAAAGCCTTTCCCAAAGAATATTCCCAGGAGTCATTTTCCCCTGGATCTTTGGCAATAGATCCAATCTGGAACCTTCCAGATAACACCCCACTCTTGGTTCCTGAGAGGGAAGAGAGAGGGTATAACAAGATGAGAAAAATTCCATACATGAAAGGCAATCTATAGAGACAATCACTCTCCACCTAAATACTCAGTTTTCTCCCATTCTGAGAACACTAAAATTTGCTCAGGACTCTTTGTTTGTAAGTTTCAGAGGTATGGAAGAGGACCCAAGGACATGTACACCGGAGAGTGAGGGTGCAAGCCAGAGGAGGGTTGCAAAAAGAAATATCTCTTGCTAAAGAGAGAAAGCACCTCATTTTGTCGTAACTGCCTGTTAAGTAAATGAATTTCCTAGGCTGCTGATTCATAAAGTCAGTGTGTAGGCTAAAGAAGAATGATTTGCACAGAAGTAGGCAAGTACCTCCTAAGAAACATTTTTCTTCATGAGATTTTTTGCATTTGTGGCTCGCTAGTCCCACTCCAACCTCGGACACTGTGCAGTAAAATTCCAGCTCCATCGCAAGGCACCAGCTGTCATTCCCGCCAGTCAGTTTTATCTCGCCCCTAAAAGAAAACTGGAGCAAATGGCTTTGCATGGAGTAGTGTCATTCAAACCTGGTCCAGCTCCACAGTAATAAATGCCAGACTGCATTTTATTTGCAGCCACTTACGTGTGTGAGATATGCAGGAGGACTTCGCTGACATGCTGTAGTGGAAAATTACACAGGTTTTACAACAAATCAATCAACCATGAAGAATGCTCCCCAGCAGAATACTCTATAGATTTCATATTCTGAGAGATAATAAATAGACTTTTATCACTAATCAATACACTGAAAGTAGACCTGATAGGAAATTTACCTATTAAGATAGAGTTAGAATCTATGAGAGCCACAGAGAGCCCCTTTTTGCTGCCATTCCTTAAATAGGATATCTGATCAATCTAAGAACGTATTTGGAGAAGGGTAAAGCTCTGAGCTACCTAAAAGCAGGGAATGAGACCAGTTTGCAAGACTGATTATGTAAAGGCTCTTTTCTTAATGATATGTCCTGCTGAGCTCTTAACCTTGGAACAGAGCCAGGTCTAGTAAAATATTTTCCTAAAGCCAATTGAAGAATCATTGCATTTGATTTGTTAAGGAGGCGTTTTAACATCATCGGTAGATTTCCCTTGTTCATCCTTCACCTATACATCAGCGGTCCTAGTTCTACTGTAAGGACAAGGAATCTCTGGTTGTATTTAAAGTTCCTCAGGAAATTCTGGTGGCTGGCTGGGTCTACAGACTCACACGTCTAATATTATGCTTCTTCCATAGTAAACTTTAGGAGCTCACAAGTGCAGAGGCTGATTTCTCAGGATAAAATGAGTCGTGCTAGCATTGGAAATCCATTTCCTAACTTTTAATCAGTGCTTGAGTTTCCTTACCTCACTCCCTTAGGAAAGTCACCATTCATTACAACTGTTCCTTCTGTGTAGCATCACATTCACCATCTCTTTCATTCTAAAATTCTTTGAATGCACGAACAGCATTCTACCTCAAAATCTTTTCCTATTCCTTCCTCTATTCTAATCACTACAAAGATAAATTCTCATTCTATTTCCAGTAGTCCCCTCTTGGTCCAACCTATTGGTCTTCTGAGATTGACCAGTCAACGCTTCCTCCTTCGTGCTGAAGCACATTCTACCCTGAACTCCTCAGTTCTCAGAGATAATAGTGTTTTCCAGATTCTTGCAACCAGCTGCCTCCCCATCATTCTTTAATATTGCTTCTGATGATCATATTAGAGCATTGAGTTTCACAATGAATATCTTAAGCTGTCATCCCAATATACATGGCACATAGACAGAGGTCTTCCACTTAGAAACTTCACCTTTACTGCAGACATACATTTCATAACTTCTATAAGACATTTCCCATCATGACTTGAGGGAAATCATGAATGTGTGATCTCCCCACACTAAATTCCTTAGCTCTTTTTGTTTTCTTACCTATCTGCTATACTCGGACACTTAGAACCACCATTTACACAAATAGGAGAAGTCAGAGATCGTCATGAGATCTATAATCACACAGAAACAGGATTTTGGAGAAAGCAGGCACAGAGTCCAGAGAACAGGCATTTTCCTACCTACCATTTCTCTCCAAGTTCTTTCTTAGCCCTCTCCTCTGTGCTCTACAAACCTAGGACTGACTCAACCAGCTTTCCCAGCCCAACCTTCTATTAACTAGGAGAAACATGAGAAGCACTAGCTTAACAGGCTGAGCCTCACCATCATAATCAGCCTATTGACCAATAGATTCTGACCAATTTTTTGGTTGCAACAGTCCAAAATTTTATTTACAAAATCCTACGATATTTGTATGTATTATAACCATTCTTCCAGGCACTAAGGAAAACAGTAATAGATTAATGGATTCTCAAAATCGACCTGAAAGTCAGGTTTGATTTTCAACGTGGATTCTTCCTTCCTGGTTTGATTTCATGACTTCAGTTTATCTTAAATGAAGATACTTCTTTCCTGTGATCATTCTTCTGGAGGACTGATGCCTCTCTCAGGTGATGACAGGTGTCTGCTATATGAAACTATATACAGCTCTTTGTCCGGTTTCATCCTTGGTTCCATAGCATCCCAGTCCATGCTGTCTTGTTGAACCCAATCAGAGGTTTACCTGGCTTCCAGCTGTGTATATACCTACACTTTCTAACGTGCTTCTTTGGAATGGGTCATCCTAGCCTCCCTCACATCAACCCCCTTCTGTACCCAGGGGGCAAATTAGATTCCAGCCTTGACCTCTTTCAGTCTCTCTCATTCCATTGAGATGAGCGATATCCAACCTATGATAGGACATCAGCTGCTATTACCAAAGCATTATTACCAGCTTTGCCTTCTAACTCTCACTGCTCCTATCTTTTTAACAAAAAGGAAAAGCAAGAAATTACTATCATTTTATTCATGCCTTCAATCTTCTTAGACTTCATTTGTCTCCACTATTAAATAACTACCAACATAGACCTCAAAACACTGCATGCTTTCCTTTTTCTCTCTCTTCTCTTTCTCTCTCTCTTCCTCTCTCTCCCTCTCCTTTTCCCTCTCTCTTACACACACACACACACACACACACACACACACACACACACATACACCACTGCCTACTGAATAATCTAAAGCATTCTCCTTAATGGCTATTTACTGTATCAGAATGATATCCTCCCCCTTTCCCATACCTCAGTTTGTAACTTTGCAATTCATTACATGGTTTCGGTTATAATTCTCCCACCAGCCTTCCAGCTAGTACTGTATAAGATAATGTAATATGATAGCAATTTCCCATGTAATTCATCAATCCAAGGCTTCAGCTTTTGACTAAGTTTATTTAAAAACTTAACATATATGTCCAGATATGTTTTGTCATACAGCTTACCAAAATCACTCATGGCTGTTAAAAATAAAATGAAATAGATGCTCAGACTTGAGTTTATAGTACGTAATTAGATTTTTTTGTCCATGAAATTCAAATTAGTTTTATAACTTGATAGTGTTTTCATCAGTAGAATTTGTATTTTACTACTTCTGCCTTGCCATAAAAAAATTGATCTTTACAAACTAAAGGAGTTCAAAGAACTCGATTCATGGATTTTCAATTTGTTTTCTCTAACCTACAGATGAATTTTTAGGAAAGAGAATTTCATAAAATAAATCAGAGCAACATCCCCTACTTACTTGGATTTCACAAATCTAGACTAGGGGCAGGAAGCCAAATACTTCTTTAAAATGTGCTACTGAAGTGCTAGCAGGCTCAGTCTTTTGATAAAGACTCTGTCCTTTGCTGAAGTCACCATGACAGCTTCCCCGGTCCCTCTCCTACACCTTTTTCTTTTGTCAAATGCAAACTTTATCCTAGAGTTGGAGTGATTCTCCTGACAGTCAGAATTAATCCTGGTTGTCCATAATTCAAAAGTCATGTTGACCTTGCTTTGCAAAATTGTGCCCACATCACACAGCACTTTTCCTGGCCCTCAAGCTCTCTTTCTTGATAATCTATCAACTTCCACCACGTACAAGTCAGACAGAACTCAACACTTCTTGCATGCATCAAGTTTTTTTTCATTTTCTTCATTTTCTTCATTTTCTTCACCAAGTTTGTTTGCTTGTTTATACTATTTGTACCTTTCCTCTCACTCTCTTTTTATTGTTGACCACTTAGATACATTTCTGCCTGGAAAAACCCTACTCTATCTTCAAGATTCAGCCTGGTTGCTGCTGTTTTTTGTGAAGTTCCCAATCTTCTGCGCTCCCACACCAGAACTCGTGCTTAAACTTAGCACGCTCAGAGGTTTGGAATCTTTGTGTCCATGCCTGTCCCTCCTCTAAACTGAATTCCTACTCCTCTTTTCTTCTGTGAAATCTAACGTGGGGCTGACACATAATTAGATTCTTAATGGGACTTGCGGATGGCTGGATAGAACAGCATCCTGTAGGTCTCTGATGTGTTGCTGATAAGTTCATTTGACCTTTGGGATGATGTCCACATCAGGTGCTTGAATCACCTATGCACCATTCGCTGTTTTCGCTCTTGTTGAATCTATACTAAGAAATCTATTTTTTATATATTTAAAAACATGTGGGCCGCCTTTTACTAAGAAATCTAAGAGACCTTGATGGATTAACACAAACTCAAGGTCAAACTTGTGACAGTGAACACAGTTCAGCTTAGTCATAAAGATCTCTTAAACGGACACCAGGTGCCAACTTGGTGCTCATTGTCCCGGAAATACACAAGAAGGACATAACGCTATCCTATCCCTTCGAGACATGGCCACTATTGAATAGGCATGGCCCTGCCCAAACAGTTTACATTAGGGTCTGAAGACTCACAACTGTACTGTTCTGGATTCCTTCTAGCCGCCTTGCAGTATCTATCTCAGGACATCTGACTTCTTGAAAGAAATTGAGTGAAAGCTATAAAGAGAATTTTTATTTTTCTACCAACACAAAGGTAACACAATAGAATATATTTGAGATGTATGAGTGTTGCACCAAGATAACAAATTAATGTAGAGAGAAATATCCATAAATCGCCTTCTAAAAATTTTCCATTGTAGACAATAAGAATTGCTTTAAAAAGTTATATTTCTGTTGAATTGATAGGATTTATTTTCAGAACACACAGACCTGCCCTAGAGATGTACTACCAAGATTTTCCTTATTACTCTGTGTATTGCCATAATTACTGTAAGTTAAATCCAATTCTACATGATTCAAGTTAATAGAAATGTTGAAATACAGTAGGACATTATCATAAATATTTAACAAGGTCTTTGTTCATGTTCTATCCATTGATTGTATCTGCTTTTTCAATTTCTGAAAACTTAAGTTACATAAACATGAAATACAACCATGAAAGGAGACCCACAGTAGATGTCAGATATTATCACCTTCCCATTCATACAGAAAACTCTTGTTTTCCAAAATGAATATTTTATTCATGTTAATGCTCCATACATATTTTAGAAGAGACCTGCGGAAGCTTTAGTTCACCAGGAATATTGTGGGAATAGAGACACCAAAGTTTACTCAGTTGCAAAATGAGATTATAATAATAATGAAAGCACCTTGCATTTGATAGCGCTTTAAGTGTGAAAGGTTCTTTGATACATATTGTTTGTTTATTAAATTAATAATTTTTTTCTTTTTTTATATTTGATGAAATTGAAACTTGAAGAAAGTGGTTTGACAGAATCATGTTAGTAAAAGCTTTTTTTTTTTTTTTTTTTTTGGTTTTTCTCCGGCACCGGGAACCAAACTCAAGACCTCGCGCTTGCCAGGCAGACACTTTTGCCGCTGAGCTAAATCCCCAGCCCCAGTAAAAGCTTTAAGTCTGTACCACAAATGAAAACCTAGATCTCCTATGTCCCTTCAACCTGTATAATTTCCTGAGTAAAAGAACAGGCTTTCTATAAAATGTGCAAAATAACACAAATCCTAAAAATAGTAACTTTTCTCTGTAAGATTACATCTATATCAAAAGCCAAGAGAATGATAAAGACTTGCTTTTAGAGTCCTAACTGAACTATATAATCCACTGTATAAAAAAACTTTTTTTATATTGAGCCTGCTTATGCATTTTCCCCACAATCAATGAGCACTTTTAATGCAGATCATCAGAAACAAGCCTATAATTAATCCAAAAATTGCTCACCAAGTACTTTCTCACCGTGTTTGGTCCAGTGGTTCAGTTTGGTTAAACAATATTGTTATTTGCATTCTGTAAACCTGCTCTGATTCTGGAAAGCCTAACTTGGGAAAACTTCCATTAAAAACAAGAAACATAAAAGAGAAAATAAGCAAAACACATTTTTTAGTTGAAAACCAATAACATCTATTCTGGTTTGGGTTAATTTTAATTTTAAATTTTAAATTACTTGTATCAATAAATAACTAAATTGCTTTCTTGCTAATTTTGTCTTCTGATGCTTACCCATAAAGTGTCTCAAGTTTCTCCTATTAAGAATATGAGATACAAGAGGATAACTGTTTGGTGTAATTTTAAACTAAATGGAACACCCAGAAAAGATTTCAACATCCAAATAAGTGCTCTGGTGAAGTTCAGTAAGATTCCACAGTGCTCCATTGTGTTTTGCAGACTGAAAGACAGTAGCAGAAAGCTAAGGGCATATGAAGCCCTGTGATATTTTGCTGGTAATAATTTTTGATTCATAGTTTACATGAATTTTAATTTTTATGTTGTGATTAGATATTCAAGATGTTTTTCAGCATACAGAGGCTCACTATTCAGCATACTTACAGGCTTGCCACATTACTGCAAAAAAATTCCCTCCATAATTAGTCCCTATGAATTAAGGAAATAGATGTTTCTTTAAATGTTGAAGTATATTTTCTGAGTGGAAGATACAGATGTGCGCACAATTGCATGCATGTGCACGCAATGTGGACCTTCCTACGTGTTGCAAACAGATCACCAGTTTCCTTGACCACGAGTTGACAAGGGCTGGCAAACCGTGACTCTAGTCAAAGAAGGAACAAGACAGCAATTGCCAAGTGTGCTTTCCAGAGTAGTTGGGGGTGCTGATAAGACTGTGGATGTGAGTTTTTGGCTGACTTATTTTACCTTGACTCTCTATGTAGTGTTTTTTGTTTTTGTTTTTGTTTTTGTTTTTTTCTGGTACCAGGAGTCGAACGCACGACATTGCACTTGCCAGACAGGTGCTGTGCCACTGAGCTAAATCCCCAGCCTCTCTATGTAGTGTTTCTATAGATGTTGTAGATTTGTTTCCAATCCAAGACTCTTGAGGCCATGATGGTCATGGTCATCCCTACTCAAAGAAGTCCACGTTTCCACTGTATGGAATTATCCTTTTAATTTATAAAGCATCTCTAAGCACAATAGACAATGATGAAATGGCAGTGGGTTACAAAACGTCATGTATTTTCCCCTGATGTGAGTGTAAGTTTGTGCAGGGAGAGGAGGATCTACGAAGAGTGGTAAATTGGCAGTAGCACTGGAAAAGTAAAGCACTAGGATAATAGTAGAGTAAGCAAATAGGATATGTGAATTTAGAGGCTCTAGATGAGTTTTAATCTTGATTGTGGCGTCCACTAACTTCAGGATTTTAGCTGATTTCATTTCATTTTGATCATATGTATAATGAAAGGTGAGCAAGGAGATTTCCATGTAAGAACTGAGAGACGTTTTGCTTCTAGACTGGAAAATAGAAATATTTGGGATGCAAGGGGCTGAGTATCAGAAAAAATGACTAATGCTGCCTTGGCAACAAACTCAGAGATGGATGACAAGTAGAAGGACACGAAGCATTTGTGTCTGCAAGTGATGCAGCAAGAGGAATAATCTATGAAAGAACAAACATGAGGTTTAAATCGCCAGAATGGCTTCTAGGGAAACAACATTGGAAGACAAACACTGAAAATTTTCTAGAGAAATTAGTAAATAGGTTGGTAATGTTAAAGCAGAGAATTCTTTTAAAAATGGACATACAGATTTTCCGATGGCAGAATTCAGACAAGACCTTCCATAAAGGACATGAGGAACAGCCCGTGAAGAAGGTTACCATCGACATTGAGTCCAGGGCAGGACTCATGTGAAGATTGTAGGCTAAGTAAAAACTCACCTCTAGAAGAACTAATCCCAAGTAGTGCACCCATAGAAAAATGTTAGAAGTTCATCCTACTTTGGGCAGCTTAATTAGAAGCTACAATAAACATTTTTAAAGATCACATTGAGAGAAGCACGATCTCCCCATCCTTGATCACTGAATCTCCCTGTTCGCTGTCATTACACAGAGAAGGAACTTGAAACAAAATGAAATTAGCCATCCTTGACTTCTAGTAGATGGGCTGTGGGTGACTTTTTTCATCATTTCTGTGTTTGCAAGTTTTCAGCAATAAACACTTACTGTACTAAGCACGGAAATGCTTTAAGAAAAAAGAACACACATTATCCTGAGGCAATTCACATTATTTTAATTGCATTTCATGAGAAAAAAACCTATAAAATACAAACTTGTTAATACAAATTATTGTTAAGGCTGGAAGTTTATGATGCTTCATATCAACCAGGAGAGACTAAGTCTTTTAAAATCAAGTTTAGTTATGTTTAAGATAACAGGGAAAGGAAAAATGAACAAAATACACTTAAAATTGTATTGTAAAACAAAAAGTCTATGGTCTGGGTGTCTGTGAGCTTACATCTTGATATCAGGAAGTTAATTTTTCTGAAATACTTCCGCTTCTAATCTTTTTCTTCTTGATCTTCATAGGAATAATAACAATAATAATAAAAATGATAATAAAATTGTAGTAACTATCACTTACTGAGGGCTTGCTATGTACCAGGTTGTTTTATTTTTTCATTTAATCTTCTCATGCCCTCAACAAACAATCTACGATGTAGATTCAATTATGCCATTTTCACACATTAGGAAACTAAGGCATGAATGAAGTCATTAGTATGACTGCCTGTGAATTATGCCAATGTATTTTAGGTCATCTTACCACTCCCATACTAGGGAACTCCTCTAAGCCATGGTCATATTGACATGAAAATATTTTAAGAATACTTTATATGAATGCACTCGGAGAGAACTTGGGTTACCCCAGTACTTTTGTGGCTGGGAAATGAGAGGGGAGGAAACCAAAGACAGATTATGAATTACAAGACCTAAGAAATCCCAGCTTAATGCTTGGTCTTCTGTTCTTATGCTGGCCTCTTTCTGATAAAGATGTGTTTGGTATATTCTAGCTACTGTCCTGCAACAATGTAAGAGTGAATCTTTTCATTAATTTCCTGAGAAACTCTACTTTCAACAAAGAAAATTGACAATGGAAGAAGGAGCAAAGAGAAATAATCTCTGGGAAAGCCTAATGGCAACCTAGGATGTTCAGAATATTCACAAGGAAGAGGGCTTTTCAAAAAGGTAGAAAATCAAGAGTCTCTTTGAAATCTAGTGGAATCTATTTAATTTTAAATTCCTATAAAGTTAGTGGCAAATTTGGGATAGTACTGATAGCAGTTTCTAAAGCTAATCCAACAATGTTGATGTGTGCAGCTTATTTTTAAAAATGCTCATTGCCACAGGTACTCTTTTTTTGTTTGTTTGTTTTTGGGTTGTTTTGTTTGTTTGTTTGTTTTGTTTTTTCCAGTACCGGGAATCGAACTCATGACCTTGTGCTTGCCAGGCAGGCGCTGTGTCACTGAACTAAATCCCCAGCCCCCTGCCACAAGTACTCTTAACATTATCCTCAACTGTGAGAAATTTGTTACAACAATATTTTCTAGAGAATCTCTGCTCAAGGAATACAGCTGATATCACACATTATGGACAAATATGTAGTCCTAAGAATACGTTAAAAATCAAATCCAGGGCATTCCACATACTAAGCCTGTACTTTCCCACTGAGCTACATCCCCAGCCCAGGAACACATTTTCAAATGCTGGGTTAATCCATAATTTTGTTAACAGTTTCTTTGTTATAGAATCTTCACAATTTCAATATTATTAAGTAATTTAAAAATACAGACTAAGACATATTTTGAAACATTTCAACATGATATT
The DNA here is from genome assembly GCF_000276665.1 of Chinchilla lanigera. Taxonomy (NCBI): domain Eukaryota; kingdom Metazoa; phylum Chordata; class Mammalia; order Rodentia; family Chinchillidae; genus Chinchilla; species Chinchilla lanigera. The sequence continues at coordinate 7,733,444 of NW_004955441.1, read as the reverse complement.
CATTGCTTGAGCCACTTTGTTTTTAATGAATGGACCAAATGTCTCAGCATGCATATTTAGAAAACAAACCCAGGGGCTTTAGTTGTTAATCTTCCTCAGACATGAAGTTCATTGACTGCAGAGGAGTGAGATGGTATGGGGTAAATTATGGTCAATTTTAATGCATCAAGTAATTTTTTCTTAGTAAACTTTGCTCATGCCTATCATTATGGGATAAAACCTTGATGGAGATATGAGAATTGCATTAGATACTTCCTCATTCCTGGGACAAGATACCTGACACATACAAGTTGAAGTAAGGTTACTATTTTAGCTCACAGTTTGTAGAGAATACCATGCATAGTTGGCTGGCTCCAAGGCAGAGGGGCATTGCAGAGGAGAAAGAGTCCAAACAGTTCATAGCAGGGCAGGCAGGAGGCAGTGAAGCCGCAAGCCTGCCTTTCCCTTTTTTGTCCCATCCAGGCTACACATCTATTGGTTGGTGCCACCCACACTCAAGAAGGGTGGCAAGATGGGTGGCTTCCCACTTTCCACACCCAGAACTATGCTAAATCAACCAGCAAGCTAATTTAGTTGTCACACCCATAATCCACACTCACACATCCTAAACCCAGCCACCAATGAAAAGCTCCACCTATGAGTACATGAGGCTGTGGGGAACATCTAAATGTAAGCCATCGGGGCTGGGGATTTAGCTCAGTGGCAAAGCGCCTGCCTGGCAAGCACAAGGTCGTGAGTTCAGTTCCCGGTACCGGAGAAAAACCAAAAAACAAACAAATAAATAAATAAATAAATAAATAAAAGCCATAACAAGTTATTATTTATTGAAATAATAACTCTGGGTACCTACACCATCTCTTCAAGTGGTCAACCATATATTTGAAGGATAATAACTAATAGATTTTTCTTTTGAGACTAAATCTGATAATTCTATGCTAAAAGGAGAGAAATCAAAAAAATATTTGCTCCCATTTTTCATGTGAAAAATTAATTAATTGCCATTTAGTTTCAAAAGTGAGCAGAGGAAAAGAAAATAGAACAAGTTTATATTGCAAACCCCCACTCCAATGCTCTCTACCATTCCTCTCCTCTCCCTGGAGCAGGAGGATTTTAGCTGTCGTTGCCCCTCACTCTGCTTGAAGCAGTGATTTCAATTACCACTTGACAATTGCAGAGAGATCAGAGCATGGATGGCAAGACCTACTGGAGAATTACTTTGGTTAGTTACTTTACTGGCTCTCATCTTTGGAGTCTATTTAAATTACAGAATAGCACTGGTACTATTTGTTGGGCTCTGCTTCACAGCAGGAGCTCCAGGAAAAGTATGACTCTGTATCCAGCTAACAGAGGCTAGGGGAACCTGATAGAGATTAGATGAGGGAACTAACCTTGGTAACTCTTATGCTCTTTGCTTCTTTGAGTTCTAGATCTGTACTTGGATATCACATCATATAGGATGTAGTCCAAAGCTATATATGAGAGTGGATTTGTGGCTACTACTCACTACTCCGGTGAATATTTCCACTCCAGCCTCTACCGCCATCTACCAAATGCCTTTTTTTGGTAATTAGTTGAGCAGGAAAGTAAAATCTGCAAAATTAGCCACAACTTTTCAATGATAACAGTAAGTACCTAAAATTGTATAGCTTTTTGTCAAATAATTTTTGTATGCGGTAATTATTTTATCTTCACAACAACCTGTGAAGTGTGTGATAAATCATAACAGCTGTTATTTGATCTTTACAACACTGTGAAAGTTGTATCACTGTGAAGTGAGTTTTATTAATCCCATTTGGTAAATTACAACATTGATGTTTAGGAAATTTCTAGAATTGACCTAAATAACCCAGCTATAGAGTCACAGAGCCAAGTGATAGACCCAAGTAATTACAATTTCAATTTAGTATCATTGCCATTTCAACAAAGTAGTTGTTTTCTCTGACCATCTTTCAGGTGTTAAGGAAATGAAATGATCCTACCTCCAAAGTTGCTCACCAATAATGTAAAAATAGTGATATGAATAACATGAAAAGCAATGTGTTCTTATTTAGAACATTTACTGGTGGAGGGGGGCATTTTGGTCACTTACAGAACATGAAAACAATATATGTATTACATTTTTTTCTCTCTGTCCCTTTCTTTCTCTAGCACCAGATCCCCAAGCAACTCATAAATCTATTCTTGAAAGAGAAAAAAAGTTTAAAATGCACTAGGGACTTAAACCAAGTGATACTAAAATAGCTTGGAGCAGGCTTATCATTCTTTGTAGGCAGAGAAAAATAATTGTGAAGAGGAGAGCTAAAGAACGCCTGAAGTGATGAGGAAAGACCTGACTTTCCAGGGGCATATGACCTATGATTATAGTCTTTTCCTTTCCTTTTTAAACAAATACCATGAAGGAAATGCTGCTTCTGACAATTTCATAGTACCTTCTGCTTTGCAGGGGGAAAAACAAGCCAAGGGAGGCAGGTCGGAGGAAATAGCCACCAGAAATGCTTAGCATGTCAAAGTACAACATCAACGGCCCTTCCCCTTGGAGGAGGCAGCTAGCTTCTGTGAAGATACAAATGATAAAAATGGATGGAGGGCTCGTGTGGCTGACAGACACAACAGCAGCACTCAGCGTTGATGTACATGGTTTGCTCTGTCTCGGGGCAGGCAGCACCCCAGTTTTCTTTCTGTTTGTCAGCACCAGCAAAATTTGAAACTCCTTACAGAAAGTGTGTAGACATTCTCACAATTTTTTCCCACTCAAACAAACAGCCTTTCCTGAGGACTATAATTCATTGGAAAGCTTGTTTTTTAAAAAAGTGATAAAACTCGAGTATCATACAATTAAATTCACTGAAAATATACAATTGAGTGGGGTTTAGTATGTTCTCAGATATGTGCAACTATCACTAAAATTAATTTTAGAACATTTTTACCACCCCAAAATGAAATTCCATACCCATCAGCAGTCACCCCTAGTCCTAACTGACCCCCAAAATTCCAGTTTTAGGCAGACACTGATCTACTTCATATCTCTGGATTTACCTATTCTGGACATTTCACATGAATGTAATATATATGTAATACATAATCTTTGTGTCTGGCTTCTTTCATGGAGCAGAATGTTTACAAGGCTCGTCCATTTTGTAGTATGAACCTTTTTCTTTTTTCTTTGCTAAATAATATTCCATTTTGTGGACATATCTCAGTTTGTGTATTCACTCATCAAATGATAGGCATTTGCATTGTGTCCACTTTTGGGCTATTATGAATCATGCTGTTGTGAATGTTAGTGTACAGGCTTTTGTGTGAACATGTTTTTTATTTGCTTTGGCACAAGCCTTGAAGTAGAATTGCTGAGTCACATGGTAACTCTGTTTTTAAACTTTTGAAGACTTTTCTAGTGAAGTTTTTGCCTCACTTTACATTCCTACCAGAAGTGTAAGAGAGTGTCAATTTCCCTACATTCTCACCAACACTTGTTATTATCTGTTATTTCATTGTAGCCACCCTAGTGGGTGTGACTTGGTATCTCTTTAGGGCTTAGACTTGCATTTCCTCAGTACCTAAAGATGTAGAGCACTTTTTCTTGCATTTGTTGGTTATTAGTTTATCTCCTTTAGAAAAATGCCTATTCAGAGTCTTTGCATATCTTTAGTCAATTTCATACCTTGAGTTACAATAGCTTCCCCTAGAGCTTTTTGTATCAGGTGTATTGTGGATCAGAGTTCAAACTTATCTTACCTGATGTCATCATTTTATGGCTACAGAAGTTGCCAAGTTTGTATGTGGTTCATCCTGGGTCACTTATCTCTTGAATGTGAGAGTACAGGGGCAGACATGTGACATACGAGTGGTCTTTCACTAACAAGTCTCAGAAGCCCTCTGGGCCAATGGATACAGGGATGGGCCATCCCTGAGGCTACATCACTTCTGTAACCATTGACAACCTTAATTTTGCCTCTCTCCAAACACAGCTACTGTTGGGTAAACATATATCATCAGAGTTCCTATCACTCTGTTGAGAAAGAAATTACTCTGCCCGAGTGTAAACTCTGCTGCCTGGATACCAAAGGTGTTTTCTCACTTATGCTATTAAGGTTGCCTGCTGAGACCAGCACTTCTTGAAAGAGAAAACTTCAACTTTCTACACTATCTAATCCAGAAAACAACATCGCTGAAGGACAAACAAATTGTTTCTCCCTCATTTCAACTTACATTGTTAATTAGACCTGAAGTTTAGTTTTGACTATGACCTTCTCACAATTCCATTTGTTCCTTCTGGGATACATTTTTTTAAAGATCTTGCCACACATTCCACCTGTACATAAGCCAGTTCCCAGCCCTGACGACATGGTAGAATCACCCGAAAGACTCATAAACTATATTCACGTCCAGTGTCCACAACCAGAGTATTTGATTTAGCTGATCTGGAGTAAGTCCGGGCATTTACTTGTTCAGTATGCAGTGCAGCCATGTCTGAAATACAAATCCAACGACCACTAGCCTTTTACTTTATTACCTAAGTTAATATAAGAACCCACTTGTTATCAGTGCATCTCAGGTTCAACATGCTTAGAGGTCATCTGAGGAGTTTGTTAAAATCCAGATTCTGATTCTATGGGTCAGGGCCAGCGCCTGAGATTCTCCATATCTATCAGGCAGCCAGGAGTGTGGGTGAGCCTGCCGGAGCTACTGGAAGTCCTCAGAGTCAGTGAGCCCCTACATGTTCATCAGACTTTTCAATGAAACCCTTTTTCCCCTCAGGATGTAACTTCCAAGGCAACCACCATGGAATATAACGCATGCTACCGTCCTTGCAAAAGTAAAATTGAAATATATCCTTATTCAGTCAGTGTTTTTCGGTGTACAGGTAAAATAGTAAACCTCTGCATTCATTTAAGATAATGATTCAGATCCTTTAAAGTGGTCATAAAAATTCTGCACAGTTGAGTAAATACGGAAGCTGGGAGTTCATTATGGGGCACACGCTCGAAAGTCTTGGTCCTCGGAACCAGTTGTGGGAGCTCATCTTGGACCTTGGATGCCACTGAGTCATTTTTCCTCTGTAAACTATAGGTAGGAAGAATCATTTAGGGGGTTGTTAGGAAGATCCTCCAAGAATTAAGCAATGCAAAGTGCACACCATTTCAGTGACCTCTGAGTAGGACCAAAGGAAAGGTAAACCTTTCAAAAACAACCCAGTAAAAACCCATCCCAGCATCTACATATGTGAATCTTCACTAAAATCCTCTGTGTGAGGATTTAGAAGAGTCTTCTCGCGAATTCTCCAACTCATCTTTTTTTCATCTTCTTTCAATATTAAGAGTGGTCACAGGGAAAAGAAACCACAGAACAAATAGAGGCTTAAATTGAAAAAAGGGACCACGGTACCACTTCACCTTAATGACAAGAGACTAACACAAACACTGGAGAGATTATATTTTCAGCTTCCACTAATAAAGCTGTGTCTTTCCTTCCTCACTGCTTGGGTCACCTCCAGACATAGGGCCTCCTTGTTAGTCCACTTGAAGGGTTTGGGTTCTTTGAAACCTATCAGATTCCAGAGAGATGGAGAAGTGTCGTGTAGGTTTAAGTTTGGCATCATGACATGAAAGGTACTGCAAAATCAAAAAGAATGATCTGTATTTTTCCACTAAAGAGATGATCTTTTTTTAACTAAATTCTTTTTTTTTCCCCTTGAAATGGAACCAAAATGAGATGATACAAATTTTGGTTGTATGTATTGAGAAATATTTTAATGTTATCATAAGATTTGCAACTCCCTTGCTATAAAATGTAATTTTATACTACAGCGTTAACTTTAAGTAGTTACATAAAAAAGTCAAGTGAGTTTTTTTACCTTCTTTATAATAGCCATGGTTGAAATTTGCATGGTACCAGTTTCCTATTTTTTTGTTATCAGTGCAATAATAAAACAGCAATTATATTTGAAGGGCTACATCTACCCAGCTGTTCCAGTCTTTTGTTGTTGTTCTAATGTGTGAATTTAAAGAAACAACAGCTATATGAATACTTCCCATTGATAAAATAGAACAGAAGAGACAACAGGGATCTGTTTGTAGGGAGATGGAGTCCCGGTGACTGGTGTAGCAGTGGAGCAGACTGGAGGACCTTCAGGTTCCCTCCAGATTCTCTTCGAATATGGAACTGTGAGGATCCAAGACATCCAGCCGGTGTGCCTGGAGTCTTTGCCAAATCAGCCCCACCTCATGGAACAGCCCCTATGATAGAAGTGGCAGCAGGACCTTTATCCACTAGGCACTATAAAAAATGCAAGGAAGACGTGTCAAAGATATGTTCCTTTCAAACTGACATTGGTCAGTTTCATCTTTGCTTGAGGAAAAACATAGAGTTGTGTTCTTGAAACCAAAGTGAGCATCACCATGCCTCTGGTTTTGCCTCTCTTCTTTAGAGGGCTGACTAATAAGGACTGGCTTCATCCTGCCACTTTCGATTGAGTGAAATGTCCTTTAATAATCACATTTCCTATTAATAGCTTTCCTGAGCAAGAAAAGCTAAATCAATATATAATTTAATGGCTCCTCCTTTCAGGGGCATTACGGATTCAATTACTAATGATTTTGAAATGATATGCTGTTATGCAAATGTCATCTATTTTAGATGTCTTTACAAGGCACCCACAAATGTACTTTTTCCCTTCATCTTTCATTTTTGTGACCATGGTTGTTGAATACTCAAATATTTTCCAAGGATTGTGATCCTAGTGACCAAGGATACTCTAGTGATAAAATATATGTATTTTATTGTACAAACAAGTTGTATGGGGTTGTATAACTCTATTTCTCGTATACTTCAGCTACTCAGAATATAGAAAATAAAGCTAGAATAACAATGAAAGACTAAATTCTATGGTATTCTCAAAAGACAAGAATCAATACATCACTTGGTTGTTTCTATTTTTTTGGGGATAAGTTATCATGTTGACCTATGGGCAGAAAGTTGGTACTTTTCCTATACAAATACTCACCGCAATAACAAGGCTTCTCCAGGCAACCAACCCGTGTTTTCTGTGTTTCTGGAGTCCTAAAAAAAATTGTGATGAGGTGTGGACTGTGCTGGGAATATAAAGTGGAGAAATAAAACGTCAAATTGTTAAGTAATATAAAGAGGAATGTTGCAGCACGACTCTCTCTCAACGGATGTGTTCCAGTTTGATGTGTCCTGTCTTGTAGTGCTTGGTACTGAACACTGGGCTGAGGACAGTACCATGGGTCTCCGGGTACCCGTTGTACTTCCCTCCCTCAGTCTGGTGAGACTGGTTGCTGGTAGAGATGTTTTGTAACTGAAGTTTAAGATTACAAGACTCTAAACTAGAAATCAGTGCCTAAAAATATCAGTCTTTGGTAACATAGAGATGTTTGCTAGGCTTTTGTAGGGTAACTCTGATCTAACTTTTAACGTCAAATTCAATTCTGAATTAGTGGACTCATCAGCCCTTCTCAGGCATATCTGTCCTCTTGTACTGCTTCTATTTTTTGTTTTTATTTTTACTTTTTTTCAGATGTGGAGGAACAATTAAATATTCCAGATCAGGCTGATTTTTTTTATATATGCTCAAAATAAAGAGGTAAATTCCAGAAAATAATTCTAAACATTAGGCAAGAATTGTTCATTCTATAGGTGTAAATGGACTTTGTTATACTGTTGGTGGTTTTGTAAATATCTACTGTAAAGTAAATAACTTTTGCTTAAGCTCGTCTACTGTTTAGCCATTTAGTTGTTCTAATGTGAGTCTAATGTTAGTCTTTGAGGACAGAGCTGAGATATAAAGAAGAGAATTTCATGAGCCACAGTTCCTTAACAGTAAGAAAGTTAGTTATTAGAATTATACGTCTTTTACAGGGCAAAGAGACTGTATTATGAGCCTCCAAAGGGCAAAACCAATCATTTGATCTCATTTCCACATTGCTGAGTCAAGAAAGGGAGGTTTAAGCTTTTGACTTTAGGAACTGGGGAATCCAGAGAACTGAAAGCAGTCCTACTCATCCTCCCTTCCTAGCAGGAAAAGCAAAACAAAACAAAAAAAGCGATGCTCTTTAGCTTGCACAGGCCTAAAGGAAATTTGATGATTTTCACCCACAAAATAAAAACAGGACTATAAATCAATTTCCTTCCAGCATACCTAGAAAATTCCACCAAAATTAAAGAATATTAATGCCATTAAACATTTGAGTCTATACAGACATATTTTTTCAAACATTTTAACCATAAATGTTTTGACCTATGTTATTGAAAGGTTTTTTTTTTTTTTTTTTTTTTTTTTTTTTTTCAAAAAAAGTTCAGCATTTCAGGAGCCCTGAGTAAGTTATAATTTATGAAGTGTTTATATAATTAAAAGGTAATATTAGATTAATTTCTTTTCAGTTATCAAGGATGCTTACTGAAAGTTGGGATTTGCATAACATTAGAATTTATCCCGCCTACATTTCAGTCACCCACAACCATAGGACCTTAGGCATGAACTGCTGCTGGCTGGATTATAGGAAGGATTCTTACTGAAAAATGTGTGTGTGCGTGGAGTTAAAGGGAGTGTAACTGGCATATTTATTGAAAACTGAAACTCAGTTTTGGGAGGGCTGAAAATAACCACAATATCATGAATTCTCCCCTCTCCAATTCAGGCCATTGTGACCCCACTTTCAAAATAGCTCTGTCAGGACCACAGCTCCCATCTTTAGACAGGAAAGTAAAATAGGAACAACTTCCTGTTTTGATCAAGGTGGAAAATCTGACGAACGCAATGAACGTTGGGTAGAGTAAGATAAAAGATCTTATATTTTCATGATGCCTTTTTACATTTATTATTTTAATAAAATTCATGCTAAAAATACTGCATTTGGAGATGTCATAAAGCACAATGCAAGAAAAATGACCCAGAAGTCTGTCAGAGATAACCTTTATTAACATTTCATTGTGATTTATCGATATGTTTTAAAGGAGTGAACTCTAAGGCATAATTTAGACAGTTCAGTGATTAAGATAAATGCTAAAAAACAATTTTTTTCTTTCCTTATGACTGTGATCTTTGTTTTTTCTGCTTTTCCTTCTCATGATGATGACAAACCTATTAGTACTGAATACTTTGTCTAAATTAATTCTCCTGCCCTAGCGAGGGAGCTGTGGACTGGGCAACTTCTCCAATCTTTCAGGCTATCTGATATCCAGTCTTGCAGAAGTACCAGAAAGTGCAGACATTTCTCAATTGCTATTCGTCCGGGATGTGTTAACCTTGCTTTCCTCTGTGTTCCTATGTTCCTTCTTTTTCCTCTTCCGCTTGTTCGTCAATTTCTATTCTTCTCTGTTTCAGCAAAACAATATCAGTCAAGGTAATTGATGATGAGGAGTATGAGAAAAACAAGACCTTCTTCCTTGAGATTGGAGAGCCCCGCCTGGTGGAGATGAGTGAAAAGAAAGGTGGGGTAGCTGCTCCGGGGCTAAGCCCAACAGCTTGTGCTGGCCTGTGCTACCCTGGATGCCTGCACTCTTCAGAACATGACACTACGCACACATCCCTCCACCTATGTAACGGGGCATAGCTCTCTAGCTACACTGCAGTGGGCCGGGCCTGACGCTACGTCAACCAATCGTGGCCACTTGGAACATTCCAGGTCTTAAGGATTAACGTTCAGTGCAGTCGGTGAAGCCTTCATTTCTCAGAAAGTTGCTACACGTCATGTTACGTGAGAATGAAGATAACTTCCTGATTTACTGTTTTACTTTAGGGTACCTTCTGACTGCTAAGCTAAGCAGCAAGCATTTGTGTAAGGGGTACATTAGGCTGTAGAATTTAATGGGAGCCAGCTGAGAGCACCCAGAATGCCCTTTTACATACTTCCGGAGGCCCATGTGGTGCCAGTTCTCCATCCGTAACATCACAGTAACATCCAGCTTGGTGGACATCTACAGCATGAGCGTGTGACTCCAACCATTTGTTTTGCCTTTGTCTTGTGTTCCCACAGGAAGATCATAACCATTAGAATATTTGACCGTGAGGAATATGAGAAAGAGTGCAGTTTCTCCCTTGTGCTTGAGGAACCAAAATGGATAAGAAGAGGAATGAAAGGTGTGAGAGTATTCAAAGACATACCAGCGAGAAATTGTACTCTTCTCTCTTCCCGTGTCTCCTTACTCTCACACTTTACTCTGTCCTCTTCCTCAGCTTCCAAGTACTAAACACCATTGCCTTTGAAACTTGAGCAGGTTCATTTCCCTTCCCTAATTCACAAGTGCACCAGCCAATGCGCATTTTCTTTCCAAAAATGCTGACTAACCTCAATTGCAACAAGATTTAATAAGTACTAGAAGAGATTTCTGTAATTAAGAAGTGATGGTAGAGCCAGGCATGCTAGTGCATGCCTGTAATCCCAGCACTTGGGAGGCTGATGCAGGAGGATCGTTGTGAGTTGAGGCCAGCCTGGGCTACAAAGAGAGTTCAAGACCACCCTGGACTATACAGCGAGACGCTGTCTCAAAAAAAAAAAAAAAAAGAAAAGAAATGATGGTATAAAAAACAATGGATTTAGTTTTTCATTACTTGGGGTTTGTTCTAAAGTGTGGCTGCAACTATTAAATCTCCCCCAAATGTTAATGAGGAGCACTGTGTAGTATTTTGTCAATTATACTTCAATGAAGTTGGAAAGAAAAACCACTTAATACCTATTAGTGATAGCACACATGTCTAATGCCGACTAAGAAGAAATTTCGGAAAAAAAAAACAATTAGGCTTCTTTAGAGAATTCAGTGTTAAAAGAAATTAATGAGAACAGGTTTTCTTAAAAAGGAGATTTACCAATATTCGAGTGCTTATTTTGGCATGATGTTTGTCATATCATCAAATATGACAGTTAAAAGGTGCCATGTATATGAGATGATACTCAGATCAGTTTTCTTTAGGTAGAAAGATATGGTTCTTCAGTAGGAATTAAATCTTTGCCTAAGGCCTATTCAGCCTTATGCTCTAAAATATTTTGAGCTTTATAGAATTAATAAATTCTTAACATGTATAGTAAAATTAAAAATATCAACAATGGTATCCTTATAAGTAGACTTTGTTAGTTCACTATAAGGGTTAGGAAATATTTGGAAAAGATCCAATTTTCTTTCCTATCTGATTTTCTATTTCATATGGCCTACATTTGATAAAAGGGGAAATGGATTTTATGTCATTACAAATAATCTTGTATTCAAGATTGTTTCTAGAACTTCCTACAATTATCCTCTCACAGTGGTCACTTTAAAAAGAAATCCTATTAATTTAGTTAATATATGTAAAATGAGCATACTGCATATTAATGCCTTATTAATTATATACAGTTAATAAGAATAAACAGGCAACAATTAAATAGACTACATTGCAAGAATCTTATACTTTTAGAAGAAAAAATAAAATATATAGCTGAGCATGGTAGCACATGCCTATAATCTCAGCACTCAGGAGGCTGAAGCAGGAGGATCACTGTAAGTTCGAGACCAGCCTGGGTTACATAGTGAGTTCATGGCCAGCCTGAACTGCAAAGTGGGACTCTGTCTCAAAAAGTCAATAAATAAGTAAACAGACAATAAAATATGTAGGATTGATTCCTATGGAGATCCAACATTTGAGGGAATTTAATCTCATATTTATGAGAACTCTCTACCTGCAGGTCCATCAGGGGTTTTTAAAAAATGTACATCCCTGACTTAATCAAGTTCAAAATGGCAACAGGGGCTTCTGGACTGATGGAAAGAAGAGCACTTGTGATCATTTTAATGCTGCTTGTTTAATAAGCTCCATAAGCAGTAAATGAAAGGACAGAGATTTCGGAAACATGTGCTAATGGCTTACAAAGATGGGATCAAAAAGGCCTCATTAACATCCAAGGAAAAGCACTCAGTTCTAAAAGGATCCCTCCAAAGAACTGTCATATCTCTCCAGGAAGAGTAGCATGGATACAGTTCTTCCCGCTGTCCTTTTAGTAAAATATGCTCTTGTGTAAAAGCAAATTAAAATTCTTTGATGGCACCGTGCAGTTGTGCAACAAGTGGTTTCCTGTCACTTTAAATAAAATCGCTGACTTCTGTTAGCAGTTACCCTCGGAGGGCAATTTCACTACCATTACAGGGAGAACTAGCCTGAAGATGTAAATGCAACTTTCCCTTCTACAACACCAGAAATGATTTGCTCAGTACCTTTAGCCAGGTAGCTTTTCTAAATCAACGTGCTTCATCCCAGTCTAAATTCAAGTGACATAACCTAAAAGACAATTACATGTGTTTACTCCACCTTCCCTGCCCTATTAATTTCTGAGGAGCTGTCTGACCCCTAGAAGCAATCTAGCTATTTAACCTTGCTCCAGAGTACCTGGTAAGGACATGCATGTAAGCTTCAATTCCTGCCCCACTTACGAGTCAAGAATTTCTAAACAAGCAAACGTTGGGGCCAACGTATCATCCAAATAGCATGCCCAGAGAGAAAGAGAATTTTACCTCTAGCCAAAGTCTCCTTCCAGGAAGGGCATCAAAATGCAGTTTCTTAGGATCTTTTACTTGTTCTTACTGATTAAAATGAATAATAGCTAAGATCCTGGGTAATTTAAGACTTCCAAATACTGGATTCACTAATTTCTAGGTAATAATGAGGAAGATCCCTCAAATCAAGGTGAAGACTAACTTCATACAATATTTCTACTATATTTTGTAACCATATATACTTTGTGTAAGAGTATATAGTAGAAATGTCTTACTAAATACAAAGAAATTATATATACATGGGGTGTTTTTCTTTCAGTCACACACATTTGAAGAAATTTGTTGGGATCATTTATTTGGAAATATTCCCAACACATTTCCTTAGGGTGCACCGATTTTTTAAGCAATGGCTTTTTACAACTCAAATCAAATCTGCCTGGATTTCTTTCTGCTGATATTCCTCTTACTTTCATTATTCATCTGGTCTCTTATTCTGTGTTTGTCTTTGTCTATTTTCTTCACAGCACTGTTATTGAATGAGCTTGGTAAGCATTTCATTTCTTGCACTTCCTTTCCATTTTTTTCTAAGCTGTTTTCCATTTCTATTAAATGAGACAGTAGCGCTCTGATTTTTATCTCTATTAATTTGCTAATAAGATTGTTGTTTAGGGCCACTGGCCAATTTTTGTTAAAACTAAATCATTTATATTACATTTTTAATGTAGTATAGCATTATAAAAACCAATGATTTCTTAGGTATGCACAAGAGTTAAGTCTGTGCACTAATTTCATAACCTCAGAGAATTAGTGATCCCATTATAAAGGGATGTTTTCAAATTCTCCTTAGTTGTAATATAATTTGGCAAGTTTTCATACTTTGGGTAGGTGATCAAACAGTGTAATGTCACTGGAATTTGTTATTTTGAGTATGAGTTAAATTATAACATTGACTTTTTTTTTTCTTTTTTAGGTGGCTTCACAATAACAGGTATGAATTTTTTAAATTAATCTTAACTAATTTAATTTATTGTCTATTCTCAACATATTACATTTTTTAAAATTATTCTTTGTTTTATTTGCTTTAATAAAGGAAAATACCTGTATGGTAAGATGATTTTTATAAAGTTCCTTTTTTTCAAAAAATACTTTCAAAATTAAACCAAACTCAAATGCACACCTTATATAACCAGTGCTAACATTTAGTTGTGATACATGGTGTGCTCTTGCTGGATTTTACACGTTTAACCTTTTACAAATTAACAACATGTGTGTCTTGTTTTTATTTCTAAAAGTATAATTCATATGTAGAATGTATAATTGTTCACATTTGATACTGGCCAGTTTACAAATGCCCACATAGCACAGATAACATACAGTACACACTGATAGATGCTACAAACAGTTTCTGACCTCATGAAAACATACGGCAGCTCCATAACACAAGTTTAGGCTCCTAGGAACAGAAAAGGCTAAGCTGGGAAAGGACAGAACTGTCCCTTCCCTTCACTCACTATCCCAATCTGAGACCCTTTTTGGGAACTTGGTTTGGTATTAATAACATAGCAACACATATTTCTGACACTTCAGGTGCATTACAAAGTCTTCCTTAAAAACTCAAAGACCAACCAAAAAGCTTAAAACTCTTACATTTCAAATGGTATCAGCCTATTTTTTGTATAAATTAGCACATCTCTAAAACTATCTTCTTGTACACAAATAAAAGGAATTTCCTAACAGCATCCTCTTTGGTACCTAAATATCTTCTCATGTTTTCAGAATCATGTATGCAGATTTAGGAAGGGTGCTAGATACAAAATAATAGCTATGATCTATCAGAAACTGCAAGTTAAAGATGTATCTAGTAGCCTACACACTATAGCCTGCATGTCCTTTTCCAATACATTGTGCATATATCTAAATTATTAAATCAAAGAGCTGAAAAAATATTTAGAAGGAAATACTATGAAAATTTCTAATAATTAAAACACTACTTTGAGAGTTGGGGTTCATATAAACCATTGTTAATGTTAACTCAAAAGCATACACTTCCAAAGTGGTTCTATCCAAAGGGGAACCTTCTTAATATGGACAGTTTACAATAAATTGTTGCTTTCCTCTGCATCCCTCCAGATGCAGCATTCAATGACAAAATGATACACAGATTCTCAGACATACAGAATTTGAAAGGGATAAAAATGTTAAACAGGAAAATCTTCATAAAAGATTCCTTAAATCTGATTCCTCTGGATCTCTCCCAGGCCTCCAATTCTAGACCTCTAAAAGTATTTATGAATCCAAGAACAGGAATTTATACTTACTTTCAATTTTTATCTTCTTCTCATCCATAATTTTAACTCATTAAAAACTTCTTGAAAATATTCCCATCTGTCACTGAAGGATAAATTAGTTACCCTTGAGAGAGGCAAGGAAAGTGGAACTGTGGCAAGCCAGCCTTCAACCCTTCATGGAAGTAATGATTTTTCCAAAGTCAACCATTGTGGAAATAGTACATTAATTGACAGCATCTTTGGTCCTTTGGAGCCTGATAATGAGAACTCAACTAAAAATATTTGGGCAGAATTCCTTGATGTCCTTAGATATCTTCCTGTTTTCTCTATCATTGAATATGTTAAGATTTTATTTCTGAGGTCTTTCGAGGTCTCTTGGTCTATCTTCCTTTTAGTATCTCAGGTAATAGGATCTTTTCTCAAAAAACTCTTCACATCAATTTTCATCTTGTCTATCCAGTAACACCCATCTTCCCATGCTTTGGCCACATCTTGCATCTAGGATGACAGAATCACTTGCGCCAGAACTTTCTACCATTTCAGGTAGTTCACTAAATTTTTCCCCAAAACTTAATCTGTAATAACACTTTTTTAATTGTTATTATGCTGCCTCCAGCCCTTGAATTTAATATAGGTAGAACAAGATAATCTTCTGGAAATTTCTGTATTGCCCTGTCTATTTCTACTTAACTAGAAACCATGCTACTTTACGTCTACCTCTTCTCCCAAATCGGACCAGAATGCCCAGGATTCACTTTCTACTGATGTTTCCAAGGAAAGTTCTAAAACTTTGAGTCTACACAGTGAAAAGCAGCTTTTTAAGGCCCTAAAGAGCTTTTCTTTGAAGTCAGTATGAGGCTTTGAAGTCAAGGCTTTAAGATGCAGGGAAAGAAGAGAAGAGTTTATCTAGCTCTTGGACTTTGCCTGCAGCTTTTCCACACACTTGTATAGCTGAGTGTGAATGTCTAAATTTGAAACAAGATATATGGAAAGTGAAAAGGTCATTTGGTTCACAACCTAATACAGCTATTTTAGAAATCTCAGTGATGGACATTAAGTTCTGGAGGTGCCTTGGGAATTTACTTGTTGTCTAAATCTTGCCTAGTTGAAAGGGCCTTACTTGGGTCTGTGATATCACTGACCCTTAACCTCCCAGTTGTATGATAATATCCTGTACATTATAGTTCATTAGAGTTTGTAAAGACTATTATTTTATCACTATTAGTATGGATTTTTATTGTTCTCACTTACAGCCATGAGAAAAGGTTCAAAGAGATTAATCTTCTACCTCAAATAGCCCATCCAAGACTCAGAACCAAGCTCCCTGACTTTAAATAATAGTCTGTGATGACTGTCCTAAGCCCACCACTAATCTATTTCTTTCCTCTCAATCCATTTATTTCCACCTGCATCTTGAAATAACACCGTGCAGTCTTTTTCATCCAAAGTCTAGCTATGTCTTATAAATGCCTTCATTGTGAGTTCCAGTTAAGTGGAACCTGAGGGAGACCCCAAAAGGGGGAAAATAGAGCATATAGATAGGGATATTTTAATAAAATTCGGTATTCTGGCTTAATATGCAGAGGAAGAGAGATATATTTGATTCCCCTAAAATTGCTAAAACATGAACTACATGTCTTAGAATTATATAGCATTAAATACCCCTCGTTAATATTACTCCACCCTTTGTAGTGTGTGCATATAATGGATGTAACAAGGTGCATTTTAATAAAGTCAAACTGTGAAATTTCTGACAGGTGGAAACATTTTCTTCACCCCAATAGTTCAGTGGGAGGAACAAAACTCCTGCAAGCTTCCTTCATTTTACAACTGAAAAAGTTGACTCTCCAAGAGGAGCAAGGCCTTGCCCAAGTTTAGATGGCAAACAAATGGAAGAATTACTCCACTCAGAAAAATCTGTGCACAGTGAGGGTGGGCCCTATTATCCCCATTTTCCAAGTTGGAAACTGGAGAAATGAACTCCAGTCTGAAATTTCGGCGCTAACAAACTTCAAAACCAAGACACCTGTCACTACACCAAGTGTCTTCTGTTTGATGATGCCTTGGGAAGCAGTAATTTGAAAGACCTGAATATTGCTTTTCAGAGATGTTCAGGAATCTCGCTTTAATCCACACAGTGGGCATGCAACTTGCCTTGTGGAGCATTTGCCCCATCTGTGGGCAGTAACCTCCATCAGTAACTACCAAAGCTCCCTCTTGGGACCTTCCTGGGGTGAAGAACACCACCCAGTTCTTAAACTAACATTGCCTGCAGTGTGTGCATCTGGGTGTGATATTTAGGTAACTAATTCCACAGAGGTCTGATGGCAAATCCATGCAGTACATTCTGCTGATTTTCTGCTTGTCCTTTTGCTAGGCCAACCTGTCTTCAGGAAAGTTCATGCTAGAGAACATCCGATTCCCTCTACTGTAATCACCATTGCAGGTATTCATTTCATCATGGTCCTTGAAAACCACAGTCATCAAGCACTCCTTGGGTCTTTAGACATTAGATTCCTGTATTGTAGCTCCTATCCCCTCTAAGTAATGTGGCAGCTTCTCTGGCAGCTGAGGATCCCATGGAATAGCAACAAAACAACCACATCAAGACACAGTGGAAGACAATATGGAGGAGGTAGCACGGACCTACAGAGAAGTTGATCCATGGGCCTCTCCTTCTCAATTGAAAATACTTCTTACATTAACCTGTCATTTAATCTAAAATGAAATTCTTCTAGAGGCCAAGCTGTATCTCTTCCCACAGTCTGCCTTTCGTGATGAACGATGATAACACATGTGTGGAGCTTCTGCATAGGAGAAATAAAAGAATGTAGACAGAGTGATTAAAGGATGACCTAATTATAGCAGATTTTCTCTGGGTGTAGAGCATGAATACCGTATCCTGGCACTAAATCACTAGATAAGAACAAGAATGTTTGCTCTCCCCCCACCTCTGTTGCCCATCATGAGACATGATGGTAGAAAGCACTTCTTTTGGATCTAGCAGACCAATAGCCATTATATCCAGCTATGACTACAAAATTGTTCCAGAATATTCCTCAGCAAATTTATACCTTTGCAATTTTCATATCTCCTTTGATTGAATATTAGTCATACTGCTACTGACTGAAAATTAGTGTAATTTTCCATAAGTACAAAGTAAAACAAAATAATTGGACAATGGAGAAAGATTATGAATATCTAGCTAGATATTATCAAATGTGCCATTCATGAGAACTATTTTTTCTTAAAATGGTAGTAATGCAAGATTAATAGAAAAATGAGATATTCTTATGACAAAGAATAACTGAAGAAATTCATGACCACCAAATCAACTCTACAAAGTGTACTCAAAGATATTCTACAAAGAGATAAAAATGACCACAATCCCAAGAACACCACTAGAAGGAAACCACCAGGCAGGAAAAGCAGTTAAACATAGGGAAACAACAGGGAACCTACAGCAGGAAAATAATATGTCAAGGATAAACCAATACATATCAATTATAACCATCAATGTAAATGGTTTCAATTTACCAATCAAAAGAAACAGATTGGCAGAGTGGATCAAGAAACAAAATACCACAATATGCTGTATGCAAGAAACACAAAAAACTCAAAATGAAGTTCATAGACAGAAAGTCAAAAGGTGAAAAACAATACTGCATGGGACAGGAACCCAGAAAAAAACAGGGATAGTATTCTATTTGTGAAGTCCAAACCAATAATGATCAAAAGAGACAAAGAAGGTCACTACATACTTGTTAGGGGAAAACTTCAAGAAGAAGACATAATCATAAATATGTATGCACCAACAGGGGCACCCAACTGTATTAAATACATATTAATGGTTAAACAAATATTAATGGACACAAAAAATCAAATAAGCACTAACACAATTGTAAAGGGGGAACTTAATACTCCACTGTCACAAATAGATCAACCAGACAAAACATCAGCAAAGAAATATCAGAACTGAACCAAACCTGCAAACAAATGGACTCAATAGATGTTTACACTATTCCACCCAACATCAGAATACACATTCTTCTCAGGTGCACACAGGATGTTCTCTAAAATAGACCGCATACTACACCATAGAACATGCTTAAGTAAATGCAAAAGAAGTGTAACTACCCCATGCATATTATCTGACCATAGTGCAATGAAACTGGAAATCAATGACAAAAGAAACCGCAAAAACTCCATAAACATGTGGAAATTACATAACACCCTCCTGGACAATGATGAAATTAAAGACAAAATTAAACAATAGCAACAATTAAATGAAAATGCCAATACAACCTACCAGAACTTATGGGACGCAGTGAAAAAGCAGTCAGAGGGAAATTTATTACACCAGCAAGTGCTCACATCAGGAAAACAGAAGGAGCTTAAATAAACAGCCTAATGTGTTACCTCATGCTTGTAGAAAAGGAATAGCAAGTTAAGCCCAAAACACATAAGGATGAATTTATAAAGATCTGAACAGAAGTTAATGCAACTCACACTAAGAAAACAATACAAAGAATCAATAAATCAAAGAGTTGGTTCTTTGAGAGAGTAAATAAAATTGACAAACCCTTAGCCAACCTTATCAAAAAAAGGAAAGAAAAGATTCAAATTCATGCAACTAAGAATAAAAAGGGAAAAGTCACTATGGATCCTGTGGAAATTCAGAAGATTGATACCTGGTTTGAGAGTCTTTAATGTGATGGAAAGCACAGAAGAAATGGAAAGATTCCTAGATACATATGAATTACCATAGTTGAATCAAGAAGATATAAAAATTCTAAATAACCCAATATCAGTTAATGAGATTGAAAATGCAATTTAAAACTTACTAAGAAAAACCGAGGTGCTGAAGAATTCATTGCTGAATTCTACAAGAAACTTAGAGAAGATCTAATGCCAATACTCCTCAAACTCTTTAATGAAATTGAAAGAGAAGCAGTACTTCCTAACTCATGCCCATACACAAGTATTATCCTGATATCAAAACCAGAGAAAGACCCAACCAAAAAAAAGAACTATATGCTAATCTCCATAATGAACAGAGAGGCAAAAATCCTCAGTAAGGTACTAGCAAACAGAATTCAGCAAATCAAGAGGGTAATACAACATGATCAAGTAGGATTTATCCTAGGACTGCAGGGATGGATCAACATATAATCTATAAATATAATACACTATAATACACCATATCGACAGAGACAGTGACAAACACCATATGATCATCTCAATTGATGCAGAAAAAAAAAGGGGCTGGGAATTTAGCTCAGCGGCACAGCACCTGCCTGGCAAGCGCAACGTCGTGAGTTCGATTCCCGGTACGGGGGGGGGGGGGGGAATTTGATGCAGAAAAAGCTTTTAACAAAGTCCAACACCCATTCATGGCAAAAAACTCTACAGAAAATTGGAGTAGATGGGCTCTATCAAGCAGATAAAGCCACCTACAACAAACCAACAGCCAGCCTCAAACTAAATGATCAAAAACTGAAAGCTTTCATGCTAAAATCAAGAAAAAGACAAGGATTCCCACTATCTCCCTTCCTATTTAATATAGTTCTAGAAACATGAGCCAGAGCAATTAGACAAGTGAGAGAAATAAAAAGGAATCAAGATAGGACAGGAAGAAGTTAAATTATCGCTATTTGCATTTGACATGATACACTGCATAGATGACCCCAAAAGTCCCACCAAAAGATTTACAAATTTAATAACTAAGTTCAGTTGTGTAGCCAGATATAAGTCAGTACTCAAAAATAAATAGCATCCCTATACACAAATAACAAACTCACTGAGAGTGAAATTAGGGAAACAACAACTTTCACCCTAGCATTGAAAAAAATTAAATACATAGGAATCAATCCAACAAAGGGAGTAAAAGATCTCCACATTGAAAACTACAGTACATCAGAAAATGAAAAGATATCCCTTGCTCTTGTGTATGAAGAACCATCATAGTGAAAATGGCCATACTCCCAGAATTGTTGTATAGATTTAATGTAATCCCAATCAAAATACATGAGCATACCTCACAGAATTGGAGGAAATAATCCTGAAATTCATTTGGAATCAAAAGAGACCTAGAAGAGCAAAAGCATTTCTGAGCAAAAAATGCAAGTGGGGGGGAGCATCACAATCCCTGACTTGAAGTTATACTACAGAACTACTATACTAAAAAAAAAAAATCATGGTACTGGCAAAAACAAAAAACAAACAAATGAAAACAGACCAGAGGACCAGTGGAACAGATTAAAAGATGCAGAAACAACTCCAGACACACTCAGCTACCTTATCTTTGACGAACACATTCAGTGGAAGAAAGCCTCTTTAATAAATGGTGCTGGAAAAATTAGTTTTCCACATGCTGAAGACTAAAACTAGACCCATGTCTATCACCATGCACTAAGCTAAAATCAAAATGGATCAAAGATTTAAATATTAACAAAAACTAAATCTGTTGGAAGAGAAAATAGTTAGAACTCTTGAAGACATATTATAGGCAGCAAGAGCAAAACCCAGATTACATGGGAAATATTACTAAGTATCAACAACTAGTATCTCATCTTATTAAAAAGCTTTTGCACAGGAAAAGAAATCACCAACAGAGTGAAGAGACAACCTACAGAGGGGGAAAACTTTTTAGCCAATTGCTCCTGAGACAAAGGACTAACAGCTAGAACATATAAAGAATTTTTAAAAAGATCAGATCCCCTAAATTTAAAGACCCAATCCAAAAATGGGCATCTGAGATGAATACACACTTCTCAGATGAAAAAGTACAAATGGAGAATAAATACATGAACATGTTCAACATTACTAGTCATTCAAGAGATGCAAATTAAAACAAGACTGAGATTCCATCTCACCTCAGAAAAAAAATGGCTGTTATCAAAAAAAATCAACCAATAGCAAATGCTGGGAGGACTGTGGGGAAAAAGGAACCCTTCTCCACTGTTGATGGGACTGTAGACTAATGCAACCACTGTGGAAATTAGTGTGGAAATTCCTCAGTAAAATAGAACTAGAGGTCCCATTTGGACTACCTACTCCCTTTCTTGATATTTTCCCAAAAGAATTAAAACATCATGCCACTGCAATATATATGCATTCATGTTTATAGCAGCACAGTTTGTAATAGTTAAATCATGGGAACAACCCAAATGCCCATCAACTGATGAATGGATAAAAGAGATGTGGGTTTTTTTAAAATAATGGAGTACTACTCTGCCATGAAGAAAGATAAACTTGAAACATTTATTGCTAAATGGATGGACCTTGAGACCACATTCTTAATTGAAAAAAACTGGACATGTGTAAATATCACACTATATCACTGGTGTGAGAAACTGAAAATGTAAATAAGAACCAAATTGCACAAGAGACATGGTGAAATGGTAAGAAACTATTTAAGACTCTAGGGGAACTAGGGAGGGGTAGAGGAAAGGAAAGAAAGGAAAAGAAAAATGAGAATAGAAGGATAAAATGAAAACAAAGCCTTGTAAATAAGAAGGGCAAAGGGGGTTGAAGGGAAGGAAGGGGAGTGGGTAAAAACAAGACAAATCAAGGTATATCATGTACAGGTACAAATTCTCTAAGATGAAGATGATCGGGGGCTGGGGATTTAGCTCAGCGTCACAACACCTGCCTGGCAAGTGCAAGGTCATGAGTTCAATTCCGGGTACCTGAAAAAAAAACAAAAAAAACAACAAAAAAAATAAGATGAAGGTGATCATTGTATGTACCTAAATTGTACCAATAAACAATTAAATTTAAAAAATAAAATAAAAGTGGTAACAATGCCAGAGTTACAGACAGGCTATAAACTTAGTCATCAAACTAAGCATCTACCCTTGATAAGAGGGATGGGAGGATTACTGAAAAACAAAGTACCTTTCACTCAATGATTTTTTATTTATTAAAAAAATTGAATATCATGTTTCAAAACTATCACATATTGCTACACAAAAAAGTCCTACTGCATCACTTTTCTTTTAAAACTTCTTCATTTTTCTACTTAAATTACCCCAAATCCCATTAAAAGCAACTTGTCATTTGTAAGTAAATTACAGAAAGTGGCCATAAGAAATAGTCTCCCTAAATTGCTATAAAATTCAAATAGATATCCAAGTTATAATATTTCTTCTTCTGGGAAAGTAATGTTTATTCAACATAAATCTTCAAAATATCCATGTTTGCCAAGATTTTGAACAAGGACAGCAACACTGCCTGCTGTTACAAATACTACCAGTAACATTATCATGGGCTGAATGATCAGAAAATAGTGGGAATCAAAAAATAATTGTTTTGGGTTTTGGGTAAATTGGACTTCACTATTTTAGCGAGTGCCCTTGACTGACACACATAATTTCACAAATCCTAGAGAACCCACCTAGAACCTTTTGCCTTTCCTTGACTCCTACCTTCTCAGTTGTACCATTTAAAACTTTACCACTTTAACGGTTTAAATTCAGAGGGGATGCCATGAGTCTTCAGAGGGAATTGAAAAAGCTGCCGTCTCAAATGCAGAAGTCAGGAAGCCTGAGTAAGAAGTCCCACCCGTGTGGATCACTCCTCAGACAGCACACTGTTCCTACAGGAGATGTCAGGGATGAGTGTTTGTTTTTCGCATCATCACTCTCTAGCAGTGAGATTCATTCCACGGGTTGCTTATAGGAAGTAGCTTGTCTTGTAGAATCCTGAGCCTGAAGGATGAAGGTGACTTCAGAGCTATCATTCATCCTCCACATCTTGTGCTTTCAGTCTAGGATTTAGCCTACTGATCTTCACGTAGACAGAGCCAAGTGTGAGCTTTCCCTTAGTAACGGGCAGTTGGGTCCGTTAACATTTGCTCAGCACCCAGTAGCATCTAGTAAAGGACATGGTGGCTCTGGAAGCGATCCTGCTCACATGGTGAGTGAGTATTAACTCCCCAAAGCCTCACCCTCACCCTCCCTGTGTACGATTAACATGGTCAAGGCTTTCCTAGCACATTCGGGCTCTGCACCAGCGAGAGGAAGCCCTGCAGCCCAGGCACCTCACGAAAACATGGAATAGGTGTTTTACTGTTTAATTTGTGACAAGTACTCTTAGCCAGTGAGAGGATAAATCACAACTTCCTTTCCATCCTCTCTTTGGACCTGAGACAATTTCTGTTTCCCCTAGAAAATGGAGAACAGGTGGCCAGATTTTCCACCCCTTAGGGTCGCTCTCAGACTTTTAATTGTGTCTCCCTTTGGTCCAGGTATGGAGCAATGTGTATAAAGAAGCAGCTGTGTCACAGGGGACATGTGCAAAGAGGCAGCTGCACAAATTTGTGGGCTGGGTCTTTCTCAGTGACATTTCCCTGTGCGTTACTTTCCTCATCTGTATTTTTGCATCAGTTTAGATTACATGGCATTATCATCATCTGCTGTCATGGTGTTGTTTCCCACTTTGCCTAGTGTCTGTCCAGTTCTCCCCTTCAGCCTCAGGATCTTGCCCGAAGACTATTAACACGCTGTTAGGGCCCCCCGTTACCCCGCTGCCTTGGTTTTCTCTTAGCAAGATCCAAGGATTGTCAAGCAAAGAGAGCACATTGTTCACTGTCTTTCCTTCCCTTCCCCAGATGAATATGATGACAAACAGCCACTAACCAGCAAAGAGGAAGAGGAGAGGCGCATTGCAGAACTGGGGCGCCCCATCCTGGGCGAGCACACCAAGCTGGAAGTGATCATCGAGGAGTCCTATGAGTTCAAGGTATGCCAGGAACACAGCGCATCAGGGAGGCCTGCTCACCTGGGGCTGGCATGGTCACAGTGTCGGTCTCTGCTTTAAGATCCACCCAAAAGGAGAGGGAGATGTAATTTCAGATATAACTGGTATACTCTTTGAGGCCTTCAGAGCCAAAGTGGAATTATAGAATGAGTGAGGAACTGAGGAGTTCTATAGACCACACAGGCTACAAGCCAGCAACCTGGCAGGTGGTACCCTTTGCACAGGGTCAGAGATGCCCCAAAGGGAAAGCTTTGTCTGAAGAAATAGCAAGAAGGACACAAAGGTGGATTCCAGAAGATTGTTATGTGTAAGAAACTTAGTTCTATCTGAAAAAGCTAATAGAGCTTTCAGAAGCAAAGCTGAAAAATCAGGAGTCTTTTGTTTTGAAAAGAAAGATAGCAGTGTGTCTATGAAGCATCCTATCAGCAAGTTCTCATTTATATTTAGTCATTCCCTTCAGATCTAAGACAGTTTTGTCACTATACCTAAGGTACAATGTCTGCAGCTAGAGAGTTTATAATTGATGTGATAAAATTAGATTCCAAAGTTTCTACATGGTAAAACTCACTCTCCCAGAAGTTAAGTATAAGGAGTTTGGAATGAGCATAAGTCTTTGAGCTGAAATTTCCTGTCAGTCCTTTGCTATTTCCTTTGTCCCTACCCCACCTCCCAACCCTTCCCACTCACACAGTCCTAACATCTGAGAAGAGATAATAGAGTCACACTCAGTTCCACAGTGCAATACAAACAGACGTATAACCTCCCTTGATTTCCAAAATACAAACCCAAAGCAGAGGGGTGTTTTCCCTACTTATTTTTCAAAAGCAAAGTCTTATAATGAAGATTTCAAAAGTGAGAATGAGGCCACCAGCGTAGGAGCCTCAGCACCTTATCTAGATGCTTCAGAATAGTGTCTTCTGATCCTCTAGCAGGGCCCATCTATTCATTTTTACATTTGGTTCTCAAGCTGAAATGCTTGGTAGGAGACAGGTGAAAAGAAAATTGTCTTTGCAATTAAAGTAGGAGTTTTAAAAGATCAAAGCACAACAAAGCTTTCTCCTCCAGCCTATATCTATTAGTTTCCCTGCACTCATTCCTATAGGAAAAAGGGGACAGGGCAAACACTACAATAAATTCTTTCTAGGCAGAACTTGACCATCAAAGCCCAGTTTTGAGATCTGATGTGGCTTGTTATGCACACATGAATGAGACACACACAAACTCCCCACAGCAGAGATTCTATGGGTTGGTATTTCTGCAGTAAGCTTGCCCCTCACTCCTCCCAGAGTTCTCATGGGGAATTGTGTGTTTTCTCTCTTATGGGACAGCCTTCAACCTTTCCCTACCATATACCCACGGTAGTAAAAGCAATCATAGCCACTTTATTCAGGAAGCAAGTGTTAGGTAAATCTTCCAGGACCAAAGCCCTCTCTGGCCACTGCTTCTGGGACTGAGCACTGGAAATTCTCCCAAGTCTCCCAATAGAAATCCAGTTTTTAGGGGATACTTACCCTGCTAGAATATCTTCCATGGGCAATTTCCTGTCATTGCTTCTATTTAATACAGTTAACACTAAGCTATGGGGGACATTGGTTGTTTTTGAAGTGTCCTCAATTAGCAATTTTGTTATTGTATTTTTCATTTTAAACTTTCCTTTTACAAGATACACTTAAAGAAATTTTTTCAAACTGTCCAGAATTGCACTGGAAACCCAGATCTGGGTGACTCTTCATAAATCCCCTCTGCCTGACCCAGAGTTCTTGCTTACTGTGCTGTGATTAAGTATGTGACTGCATTGACAAAATCGCTGAGGGTAAGGTTTTTCAGTCTCTTCAAATCTGGTGTAGTGAAGAGTTGATCACTAGCATTTAAGAACCCTCCTGGTAAATGTAGAAAATAATTTCCAAGCTCAGTGTCTGAACATCAAATTCGTCTTTGTTCACTCCCCTTTCTCCATTGGTCAAGGAAAAATATATATGCAAGCAAATGAAGCCTTAGAAAGAACCCTGGCTGTACTATTACTCTCTGGGATTAAAATGAAATAAAGTTTAAACTCTGCCATAGCCTTTACACCTGTGTAAATGTTAAGTTTAGCTTAATTTAAAAATCTGTTCTTTAGCAGATGTTTCTTGAGGAATTCCTGTGTCTTACTGTTAGGGCTGTTTATCTGTTCAACTGTTTATCCCCCAGATGATAAGAGTCTCTGCTGTGACTTCAGAATAGAGTGCACCTTTGGAGACAGCTTGCCCAAGTTTCCACAACATGTAGGAAAAATCAAGGTCATTTTTGTTACACACTACACAGCACTTTGAATTGGCATTAGCTGCGATGTTCTGAGCGCATGCTGAGATGTGGCTGAGTTGAGAGAGAAAAGACAGATGCTTGTTACGTGGTTCATGTTATTATACCCAACAGCAGTTATCAGGGGCCCCAGCAGTTCTACACACAAGGCTAGAAGCTGAAAGGTCACCGCCCAAAGGACATCCAATCTGGCCAAGAATAACATTGCAGATACAGAGTGAGCCTGTTGAAGATGAGCCCTTTCATGTTTATTACCCCTCCATGTTTCAAGTCAGTTCCAATGACTCTTCTTGAACTAACGTGCTTGCTACTATAAATCAGCTTCAACTTCTCATATTAACCCCTCAGGTCATATCTTCCCTTCCCGCTGGCTGATAAAATGCCCTCTCTCAAACCATAGTCAGTTCAGGTACACTTCATGACCTAAGACAAGCAATACCTAAGTACAAATTCTGACCTAAGACAAATAATGCATGTTTTCTGCCTCTTTGCAATTAGTGGAAATACGAAGATGCTCTGACAGTAAGTGTGGGTGTTTAGTAGACCAGTCCAAGTAGTAGTTTCTCTCGGAAGAGCAGCCTTGGTGTCCTGGAAATGACCCTTCTCCCTGTAGTTGCCATGATTTGTGGTAGAGCTTTGAGTGCATCTGCTTACTTAGTTTTCTTGTGAATGCTTGGCTGGTCTTGTTATTACATTAACTGAATTTGAAATCCAGAGAGAATTAATTGTACAAAATGAAGTGCTTAAAAAGCTCCGAAGAAAAATAACAGACATGTAGTGCAGTGCCAGTAAAGCAGAGAAATCCAGGGCATGGTTATTTGGCAATATGCCCTACACCATAAGAAGTGACCTTTGCTTATCTTGCCTAGTTCTTTTTTTTTTTTCTTGTTTGCAACAGGAATGGGGTGGGAGTAGAACTCTCTAATAGCCACCATGAAGCTGGCAAAACTATGGATGATTATGGAGCAAGCAACCTTATTAATACTCTGCTACCTGGCTGCATTTCACTGATAAACAAAAGAATGGTCTCAAAATCTGTTGGTCACTTCTGGTTGTTCACAGGGCCCATATGAATTCAGTGGCAGATTGAATGTACTAGAGAGGAGGCCAGTAGAGAAACAAGTTTACAAAGCATTCAAGGGGAGTGGATGGGCCTTTGCACAGCTGGTCTTGTAAACGCTGAGGCTATTCTGCACTGACCAATAGTCAGTGAAGAATGCTTGTACTGCTGCAAAGAAGTTTCCATTTCAGAATGTTTCCAACAAAATCCATGGGTGTTTGCATAATTGTCATAATGTTTGATGTCAATTCTATTGTTCTGAGCCTAACATCTGCTGGACTTTACATAACTCAGATTTCCAAATCAACAAGCTCTTAGATGTTTCCCCAGGGCTTAACAAGTTTAGCAATGATTGTTCTTCTTTCCCACCTCTTTTAGAGTACTGTGGACAAACTCATTAAAAAGACAAACCTGGCCCTGGTGGTGGGTACCAACAGCTGGAGAGAGCAATTCATTGAGGCTATCACTGTCAGTGCTGGTGAGTACCTTTCTCCGCACACTGTGGGTTAAGATGCCCTATTTTCTTATTTTGTCCTTGAGATTTCTCATTCTGCAACTTGGTCTGCAGCAAAGCACCAAGGAGGGTAAAATTAAGAGAAATACATGCATGCACATTTTGCAGACTAAATTAGACTGTCTAAATGAAGCAGATGTCTTCCAACATGCCATTCTTCCCCATCTATACTGCATTATTCTCTCTCAAAATAGATAAGATACATTTAAAGTCTTTTGTGTCTTCTGTTCAGTGATAGCCAATTATGGGGCTTCGTCTGTAAGATTCCCTGAAAGCAGCATAAAGTGGCCAAGGGAAGCTCAGAAGGAAAGGAGTAAAATACTAGGAGGGAAAGGAAAATATCAAGACTTTCGCCACTACCATCTGCATCATGTTATACTCTCTTCAACAGCATTTAACAAATACACATTTGCCCTCATTCTAGAAGTGCGAACAGAACACATCCTGTTTCAACCTGGACAAGCTATGTGCAGAGTTTTATTTAGGAAAATCCTGCAAAGTGAAGTGCTTTTCAAACCCAAGAAATCAGAGACTTGAGAAAATCATATACAGACTGAAGTGTCCCTTTCCTGTATCGTCAAACCTAATCCACTCGCAAATGTTACATAAAGTTAGAGAAAGGTTCCTCTTGAAAATCCAAGAAAGCAACACCACCCTGAAATTTTTCTTATTTTCCAGTTCTTTTGCCCCATCCACACAGATTTTTTTTTTTTTTTTTAAAGATCCACACAGGCTTATATTCCTCTGTTGAAGCTAATACACATAGCTAGTGTTTTCTAAATGGTGATTACCAAGCTGTGAAATACAAGAGCCATCAGGCCATGACTTCTAGCGCGACTTCCTCTTTCCGATCTGCTGCAGAATCATTTGACAGGTCTCTCAAGTGCTGTGAAAACAGAGGGTGGTAAAAAAAAAAAAATCGTGTGCCTATCTATTATTAGTACTGTTTATAATCATTCTGTGGTTTTTTGCAGTTGAGTATACACTAGGAATTTAGGAGCATTTAATGGTAGATCCCTGCTTAGGGAGAGTGGACTTGTAATTTACAATTAAGCTCAGGAGGAGGAGGTGAAAGCTCCCTCTTTTCAGCTTATGTTTTTTCTATAAATCTCAGATTATCTGAGGTGTGAACTCACCTCTCTTCACAGGAAGAACTAAACAGGCAAAACTGCTGATGAGAGCAATAGTAAAAAACGTTAAAAATGGCTATGTCGTTTTATGGGCTTTGATGTATTATAACTGGAGCATTAAAGGAATGAAGGATTCTTAGCAGTTTCCAGGTTTCCTCTGGCTTTGCATACATCATCATTTGTAGAATGGCCATGCACCATGGTCCTCATTCATTAGCTTTTCTATGTCCATAGTTGTGTTTGATGTGAGGAATATGCCAGCAAATGAAACAGACAAGTAAGTGGAGCTTGCAGCAGAAAATAAGACAAACAAGTTAAAGTATATCATAAGCTTGCTGTGGAGAATAGTGAGGCTAAGGCCAGAGACAGGAAGTATGTGTAGGGGCTGCTATTTTAATTTAGGTGGCCAAGATGATAATAGCCGTACACACCTTTTAAAAAACAAACATAATTTGCTTTTCTCAGGGAATGGTTCTGGGTAGTAGGTTCATTCACACAGTTTTGTAACTCCCCAGGACCACGCCAAACATCTGATGGCCATACTTTGGCAACGGAAAAGGGCAGCTTTAAACTCTGAGGTTATGCCCCCCACAAAGCCAGAGTGATGCATTTGAGTCTGATTAGAATGTTAGTCTAGAGAAACAATTATACAGATGTTAGTCCTTCCCTGAAAGATGCACTTTGGTTGCAAACACTAGGACAGTCGCACCCCACCTCTGTCTTATTGGCAGAGGCTGGCCTTGTGATCCTTCCTGGTGACATAGTGTCCTCATTCAACAATGGGGCTCACTCTTGCCCAGTCATTCAAAGGATGATTAATGAATGAAATGCTAAACCTATCAAACATGCTTGTTTATTATACAAGATATTGTGTTTTATGTTTCTAAATGACTATGTAGTTATAAGACCTAGTGTTGGGGCTGGGGATTTAGCTCAGCGGCACAGCGCCTGCCTGGCAAGTGCAAGGTCATGAGTTTGATTCCTGGTACCAGAAAAAAAAAAAAAAAAAAAGAGACCTAGTGTTTAGAAATTTGCAGGTTGCTGGGTAAAATGACCTTATTTACAATTTTGAGACACAAAATGTCAGAAAAACAAACACATAGTTTATAGCAACTAAATTACAGTAGACTACATAAAAGGCAGTTTTTAAAAAGCCCAATGCTTGTGATTATGATTAAATTTAAGTGTCTTAAGAGTGTTAATATTCTTAGATTGTTAAACATACAATAAAATTTGTAAAGCACACTTATTGAAGACAGACTTTCATTAGATTTTAAGATTTTTATGGCTAAATAGTTGAGAATCAGAAAGATTTGCCTTATTAAAAATACTAAATTGTTTTCGAAAGGCTCTACTGAGAGTTTTTTCTAAGCAATTTTCTAAACAAAATTGAATCTATATATCTTGCTAAACAAAAATAATGATTTTATAAATGAGATTTTGCTTTTCTTTCTTATTAAATATATTCAAACTAGTTTTAAGGCAACCCTCTAGCGATTTTACCCCCTGCTTTTCATCAGTTTCATAGCTCAGTATCTGGACCTCTGAAGACCATAATGTTTCTGTGAACCAAGTTTTATAGTTCAATATTTAAAGAGTTAAGGGACTCGTGAGACTTCAGAGCTTAAGAAAAGACTAAATAGTCATCTCCCAGAGATTCTCTTTCTGTTGCTTCCCAGTTCAACAGCTGGGGCAGTGGTGTGTAGCAGTTAAATGGCTGTCAAAGACTTGCAAAGCAAGCCTAGTACCACCAGCTGCTTTTATGATATGTGAGCACATGCATTTCTTGATAAAGCTGGCTCTTGCTGCCTGTCTAGCTTGAGTTTTCCACAGTTCTTTCTTCTTCTTAGTATGTTCCCCAGGGCAGAAAAGGTGGACTGTCCTCAAGGAATAATGTGCTAGCTGGGATACAAGGTAAAATAGTTGTGTCAGAGCAGAGGGCAAACATTACCTGGGTGAAGAAAGCCAAGATTCCAGTGCCAGTTCCACAACCACCATATTGTTGGCTTGGACAGAGGTGAAGCTAAAGAGTGTGTGATGGTAAGGCTGGCTTGTAGACAAATGGGGTTTCTGTCCTAGCACTTCAAAAGCTCCTGCAGTTGTAGACAGATCCAAACTCCACAAACTTCTGAATGGATTACTTGACCTCACAAATCTCTTTCCTCATTTGTAGAGTAGAAATAAATAGGTCTTGCTGTTGGGGTTACTATAATAATTAAAACAGTGTATGTTTCACAAGGACCAGTTCTATGTTTGGGTACCTAAATTGGTTGTTTACAAGGCCAATCATGTACACTGAAGATTCTACAATAAAATGCAACTAAATTTGTGTAAATGCAGTTAATTTAACTTAATAATTAAGTACTGTAGCTAAATTCACACTGCTTGACCTTTTTGTTATTTGGTATTGCACATGCCGTTTTATAGCTAAGGGTTCATGCTG
Organism: Chinchilla lanigera; assembly: GCF_000276665.1. NCBI lineage: Eukaryota > Metazoa > Chordata > Mammalia > Rodentia > Chinchillidae > Chinchilla > Chinchilla lanigera. The sequence goes on along the minus strand of NW_004955441.1, from coordinate 7,701,463 downwards.
AGGCTCAGAAAAAAATATATCTTGCTCAAGAAGCAAAACTGTCTGGGGGCAGTTCGAGGGCACAGGTCAGCCCAGGGTTCTGAAGTGTGCACTTGCTTGCTGTATTTAGGGCCTGAGAACACAGACTCCCAGGTACACCTAGACCTACACGCATAGGTGCAAATCCCCATGGACACATGGAGGACCACATACAAATACGAATATGTACTTGCATCGGTGTCTTGAGACACACATACACATGTGCACAGAGACATGTGTCTACACCACATGTCATGCTTTTGTTTGAATATTTAAGTTATAGCTCAACATATAAAAGATTTTTTTCTCTTAATATTTGTTTTCTTACAGCTTAGTTTATAGTTCTTTAGGAAGGATGCTAGTTAATTCTCTGAAGAACAAAGGGAAATGTTTGTTTTCCTAACCGTGTATATGAGCTTCTGCTCCTTTGTAATTTGTGATATCGTTTAAAGGAAGTCAATATTACCGCTTCTTTTACCTGATAATTTTTAAAACCCAGCTACAGAGATTTTCCTGAAATCTCTTCTCATTTGACATAGATTTTGTGTATCTTAGACAATAAAAGAAAAATCTGATCTCCTCCCCCCAAAATAAAAATTGTTTTTGTAATAGATCATGTCTCTAATTTTTTCTGAATGTTAGTTTTACCATCATTGGACTGGACAAGACTACTCAATATTGAAATTTGATATTATTTCAGTCAAATTTCAATAAATTTGATATTATTTGCCTCAGGTCAGGGTAACTACAGACAAGTACATATTTGGATTTGTACATTTCAATATAGATACTACTCAATACTGAAATTTGGAAGTTCTTCCAATGACTGTTATAAACCTGTATTATCCCTAATAATATATGTTAGTGTATGTACCGTTTGGGCAATGGCCCACTTACACGGCTTGCTTAATTTAGATGTTCTGAAAATAACAACATATTGTCCATATCTGTTCTCCTAGAATTAACCCATAGAGGAAATAGTCAAAGGTGAGCCTCAAAAAAGACTAAGTAAAATGATGATGATGATGATGGTGATGGTGATGGTGATGGCGATGAGGATAATGAAAAAGTGCCTAATTCTCTTCCTGTTCCATAACTGGAACTCAGAAAAGCCAGTGAACGCTTCTGCAGTCCCAGGGGAGTCGTTTAGCATGAGGCCAGGTAGGACAAGTAGCTGACTTCCTACGTTCACTGTATGTCACAGTGAATTACAGTGACCCAGCTTCAGCTAAATAAATAAATGAAAGGCCTGGTCTCCCGAACCCACAAAACCAGCAAGGAGCCTGGTTCTGTTTGGGGGATGTTCTTGGAATCAGTCCTTTGTTCAAGTGTGTCATGTCATTAGGGAGTATTTGCAATTAAAATTAATCTTTATATTAAAAAAATGACCAATTCAGTGATAACACTAGACAGTAATTCACTTACATAATTGTCAGCCTGAAGAGAGATCTACTGCAAAAGTAAGAAATAATAAAAATGCAACCCCAAATAAATTTCAAAAGTTGTCTTGCAGCCTGGTCTAAGCATGGATTGTTGTGGCATCTCCGCTGACCTTAAAGATCATCACTGTGAGGATATTCTCATTCTTAATGTGTTAATCCTGGGTCACCCAAAAATCCCCCTTGAGAGGTTAAGAACATCCTGCAAGACCAGCTTTGACCTTGCCTCAGGTCAGAGTAACTACAGACACTCAGAAAAGGAGAAGCATAACAGAAATTGGAAGTTATCATTTTACTGTCTCTTCTTTGGCTATGAAAATTTTAATTGTCCTTTGTCTTAATCAGAAGCTCATAAAAGTTCATGAAAAATGACTGGTTCCATGAGAAAAAGTAGGTCCAACTGCTTTTCTTAAATGTGATTTTATTTCTTTTTTAAAATTTTTACTGGCACGTTTGCAGTACATAGTACCAGAAATTAACAAATGGGTTCATATCAAGTTAAAAAGCTCTGCACAGCAAAAGGTACAACTGCCTTCTAAAACCTCATCAAAGACTTGTGTATGAAACCATGGCTCAGTTTTTGCTTAAATCATATCACCATTTGTTGACCGTCTGCCACAGGCCAGGGCTCTGTGTACATGTCTTCTGTTCTTCACAGCTATGGCCTGAGGTTTACAGCTGAGAGCGCTGAGCCCCAAAGTGGTTACAGCATTTGTTGAGGGTCGCATAACTAGCCAACGGGCAGCTGAAATATAAAACTCATCTTTGGCAATCTAGAGCAAATAAGGTTTCAGCTCCATCCCAGGTAACTTCAGGTCATAAATGGGTACATGTCAAATGAATTGCTGTAGGACAGTGGTGGCGAAACTGTGGCATGCATTTTGCTTTTCTCTTAAGACAAAGCCTTAAGACAAAGGCTTTTTTAAAAAAACTGGCAGTGTTGGCACTTTGCAATAAATAAGTGGGTTTGGGGTTGCCATTTGGAAACTCGTGCCTGAAAGGTTCACCATCACTGCTATGGGAGAAAAGGCACCTGACAATGAATCTTTTAGTCTTGGATACACAGGGTGAGAATAAGACTTTGGAAATTAGTGTGCAAGGCTGGTACAAAGATATAGAAGGACCCAAAAGAATAGTCAATCCTCAAAATTGAGCAAGGTCAGTCACTGAGTTTTCTAGAAATTACTCATTTAATTCCATCATGAGGAATCCTGACTTCCAAAGCATTTTTGTGACTTTAGAATTGTACTTACATCTGCTCCTAGAAAGCTTAGCAGGTCTTCTGAACTAAAGGCAAAATCAGCACCCACCTATTTCTCCAACCTCTTGATCTTTCCAAGATTAGTTGTCCAGGCAGGTTTCTTTCTTTTTTTTTGTTTGTTTTTCTTTTTGTTTTTCTTCCGGTACCAGGAGTCGAACTCACGACCTCACGTTTGCCAGGCAGGCGCTTTTGCTGCTGAGCTAAACCCCCAGCCCCCCAGCTAGCTTTCTTTATGCTTAGTCTGTTTGTTTGTTTTTTTGGTTTTTCGGTTTTTCTCCAGTACCAGGAACCGAACTCACGACCTTGCGCTTGCCAGGCAGGCGCTTTTGCCGCTGAGCTAAATCCCCAGCCCCTCTTTATGCTTAGTCACTGGCACCTCTGAACAAATAGTACTAAGGACAGAGCAGCAATTACCGGAAACGCTGACCGGAAGTGTGAATGGCACTGCTTTCCTCCAACGTAGCTTTCATTCTTTCTTTTAATGCACAGCTGAGATACTCACGCACTTCGTAATACAGCATGCATAGAAGTAATTAATTCTGTAAATTATTATTGGAATCTTGGCTTCTCTGGAGACTCGAATTCAGGTGGTCAAAGAGCCACCAAGTAGTTGTGTGGCTTCAGAAAAGTCCTAACCTTCCCTGGGAATTGAGAGGATTAGAATAGATGGCCTTATGAGTTGTCTTTGGGACACATGAATACTGAAGGAAGGACACAAAAGTCCTATAGGACCCCCTAAAGGACATTTCATTTCCAGCAATGAAATGTCAACTTTCCCCACGCTGCTGTTTTAACTGTAGGGTTTTAACTTGAGCCAAGAAGGAATATGTGCATTAAAGTAAGTGTTAGATAAATTGTACAGTTTCACCCACTTGGCAAAAGCTCATTTATGAGTACTGCATGCTAACTGATTAAAAACACCTAATTTGTCTGTTTTTACTGCACCATACCAAAAATAATCTGTATAAATGCATACATATTGTCACATATACAGTGTTTCAAGGAGTTTGAGACATACGTAATACTCAGTTTAAAAAGCCATATGTGTGACATGCAGACATGCATATGTATACATTTATAAATAAAACACATTCATTTGTATGTGCAAATTGAACATGCGGCTCCATACCTGAAATGCTATTTTCTATCAGTGCTCTTGGTGCCATTTTACTGTTACTTAGTTCATGATTATGATTTTAACTGACAAAAGAAGGAAAGCACAGAGCATGAGTATGAGAAAAGAAAACAAGTTCCAGAGAGGAAACCACTTAAAGAGGTATTTTAGGGCCAGATTAGAAGGTAGACAGAGCAAATGGAGGATATCTATCAATTTTAAAATGTCAGGGGTAGCAGTACAAAATGTTGAATCAGGTAGTTTCACCTTCCAGATTCGGAATGAGGAAAGCCAGCCACACAGGGTAGGGAGGACATACAAGAAGGCAGGAGGAAAAGCAATTATTTTCTGGCCCTTGGATATGTTTTAGTTGATATTTCTGAAAATAATATTGGCTTGTTGGCACTTAAATTGCTCATTACAAAAAGCTGGAGGAAAACTCTGCTGAAGGGCTCCGGAATGATTCAGCGCTCTTATTTGTAAGCCTGAAGTCAAGTCTCTAATGCAGCTTTTGTCTGAAGAGGCAGCAGTTCAGCTCTGCAAACAATGCACCATCCCTGGATCTAGTATCTCTTTTGTTGGCATAGCTACTGCTACGCAATTACGGTTTTAGTCGTTGCTTACCAACCAGTGCTCCAGAGTGGGGGACTTCTCATCCCCAGGCAGGAGCCTTTGTGCGCTGTTTTAGGTGCAGGAGACATTTCAACTTCATTCGAAATGGAAAGATGAATAAGCAAAGACCCTCAACCCCCCAGCACACATGTACCATAGGCAAAGAGGAGCCACATAAGAGTAACGTGCAGAATTAGTTCTTGCTGTTCACAGCCTGCTTGCTTGATAAAGACCTTGTCGTTCCAACTCCTGCCGAGCAAAACCACTTTCCTGAATCAACTGTGACACACACTGCACCTCTCCCTAGCACCTCCTCCGCTTCCCTTTGTCTGGTCATTTCTGGCCAGGTGTTGCGTCTTATGTCCTTCCGAAGCATCAATGATCAGAATCCCAGCTCAGGGCTAGGAAGGAGCTTGTTGAATAGATCTCCCTCTCCCTCTTCTTCTCCCTCCCTCGCTTCCTTTCTCCTTCTCTCCATCTTCTTCTCTCTCTTCTAAATAAATAAAACCCTAGAACCAAACAGCAATGGAAAAAGCTCCTCCAAGGTCACACAGGGCCTGTTTTAGGGCACGAGGCTCTTGCTTGGGAGCACTTTTCTTTTACAGTTGTAGAACTAGTGCCTTAACCCCCAAACACTCTGTGTCCGCCTCCTGATGTTACCTAAGGACCTGTGGGCTTCTTAGTGCTAGGGTACCTTAGGATTATGCAGAGCAAAGCCTGATGCTTTCAGTGACCAGCAACTTAGCAGCATTTGAAGAGCGGAAGGCATCACCATAGGTAGATGTTTCATGTTCACACAACCTCAAAGCAGCCCTGTGCAGTATATATTCCCAAACCCATGTATGAAATAGGGAAACAGAAATTCAGATGCGCACCCTGACCTGGAGTTCTGATTCCAAGGTCAGTCTTTCCATCCTGCCACACCTGTGTGTCCCGGGGTTTGATGTCCGCAAGCACAGACTGACTTCTACTCTTTTTGCTCATGCACAGCTGTTTCCTCAGTGGGGAATGCTTTCCTACTGTGTCTGGCTGCTTCTCCTCACTACGGTCTAAGCTCACAGGTCACCTCTACAGAGGGGCTTTGCACTGCCCCTGGTCACTCTTTATTGTATCACCTGATCTCATCGTCTTCCTGGTCCATATCAATATCTGAAATCAGCATGTGTGTTTTTTTGCTTGACTTGCTATTTACCTTGCCAGGATAGAAATTCCATGAGACCCAGAATTTTATCTGTCTACATTTTCAATGGCAAGACTTACGCCAGTCACACACAACATGAATGAATAGTTACTGAGGAAGTGAGTGATACTAACAGATTCACTCCTTCAACCAAGCCGTTCCAGGTTAGAGGCTCACCCTGGGCTTGCACAGTGACTTGAAATATTTTTAGAGTGCAGACCCATAAACAATAGAGTTTGCACCATGCCTTGACCAAATAAGGAAACAGGCCACAGAGCTATGGATGGGGGAAGGATAGAGATATTTTTCAGATGGCTTATATAAAAGAAAAGCATCACAATGGCATGATGCTGGCTTATTATTAATGAGAGACTAAAAAGCCCCAGTAGACAGATAACATCATTAACACACATATTAGTCAGCCTCTGCTCTGAAGAAAGTGCTTGTGAACACCAAAGGAAAGCAGGGGCTCTATCTGAATTTTACTGATTAGCTCATACCCACCACCACCATATATGTTTCATATGTAACATATCACTTTTCTTTATAATCTCATTTATCTTTTCAGTAGCACAAAAAAGAAAGTTGTAGCTATACCCATTTTGCAGAAGAAGAAATTGAGGCCCAGAGAGAATCTGTGAGGTGCACAGAAATCAATAAACCACGTGAGCCTCCTTTATTGTTGTTGGAAGTCTGTGTTTATGGCGATTTCATTGAAAATCACAGCAGAGAAAGAAATAGGAGCCAGCAGATGGGAGTGCTCTGAGCAATTGCAATCACTTTCTATTGTGCAGACCAAGACCACGATCAGAATCTTAGATGCACATCTCGTGTCACCACTTTGCCCACAAATTAACTCCCTGAGCTCCAAGTGCCCAAAGTCCCCTCAGCGGATCCTGAACTCCGGAAAACAAGGCGCAGGAGAAGGGTGAAATCCTTCCTGCTTGCTACCCAGACAGAAGGATGTTTGTCACCAAAATAAGAATAATCCCACTCCCCAACAGGGCTGACACAAACTACTAGTAGAAGATTTGCCATAAGATTTAAGAACAATTAAACTTGGAGGAATAATGAACAATTCAATATTTTATAAAATATCTTATACGGATGGTTAATTTAAGAAGCATAGGTATTTCTCAGTTATGCTTTTCATAAAACAGTGCCAAATGAGCTTAGATTCTATCTGATGAGTTTTTTCTGTACAAAGTGTAAAAGGTTTTCTGTATGATAACAGTGGACCAAGTCATGGTAGTAAGGTGCGGAAAGAGGTTTAAAACTCCTAACCGAGCCTCTTAAGTTCTCTGAGCATTGGATTCTTGTCTACAGTGGAGGAAATAATATCTCCATCACCAGGTTCCCAGGAACGTGAAGATTAAATGGGTCCTATACATTTATCCATAGGCATGGAAGTGCTCAGTAAGGGAACTGGAATTCATAGCTTAATTGTAGCAGCGTCTTAAAAGAGACCAAGCAGTCTTTATGCTCCTCTGCATTGGGTACATATCTACTCTTCAGATGGATTTTAACATTTTCCTAGGATATAACATTGATGTGTTTGTTGAAAATTACAGGGTTATGGCTGCCCAGATAACTCCTTCAAAGCTCAGCATCTCCCACTGCAGGAGGCTAATTTAGACACAGCTGCTGATATTTACAAAGTGTTATTGTAACCTCAGGCCAGGCTTAGAGCCCAGCGTACTCACAACTACCCACTGTAACTAAACCATCCAAACCAGCAGGATGCATCTATATTTGCTACATATTAGTTCTTCTGGTCAAGGGTTTATTTCTTAGGTGCTCAAGTCTGCAGGAGATATGTTCCTCTACTGCAAAAGCCTGGATTTTTGTCAGTCCTACAATTAATAAAGGATCACAGAACTCCAAATGTCAAGATTTCTACCCTGACATAGAGTTATTGTGAAAAAGCCAAACTTGAGGCAAAAACACACATGAGTAATTATGTCAAGCTATAATCGTTTAGGAATGCTTCACACTGAAGAATTCTTTTAAAAAGAGATACAAAAGTAGTCAATTTTCAGCTTTAAGCAGATCCATTTTGCTAATAATCAGACTTGCGTTAAGTTGGAACTCATTAGTGAATCCATTTTTCATTTTGACAGTGGCTACATTGGCTGAGAAATATTTCTGTCACATTAGGGCTGTGTTAACTGTCCTAACAAGCCCTTTAATGGCCTAAGCTGGTAAACATTCTGCTTTCCATGGAGAGTTCCACCTCGAGGTTCATTTTTCCCAGACAGGGTTCAGAGAAAGACACTAAGAACGAGGTGCCTTCTTGGGTCCATTTCCAGTATTGTCTCATATCACTTGCCTCTAAGTCCTAGAAGCTAGCACTTGTTCCCTGAAGCAGGATGGCCCACAGCTGAGCAGAATTCCAAGCTACAGTCTATACCTGGAACTCAAATTTCATGACAGCAATACTAATACCTAATGCATTTGTAACAGAAGTAAAATGAAAACTGGTAATTAGTGGGATTCCTAGGAGGTGAGAAATGGAGTTTCTAAGAATAAACCAGATAGGATTATACATGCAAGGGTGAAGAGCAGTAGATTGTAGATGCAGGGTCCCCACACTAATGCTAGTCCTCATTAGCTAGGGAAAAAAAGACCTCTCAATAAAACATAATGCTTTTGCTCAAGCGTTAGCCTCCATGGGGCTAACAGCAAGGCTCACACCCTCCCCAGAGACAACTGTCCCTGCCAAAGGACCTTTCAAATACATTTTGAAGAAGAGCAAAAGGCAAGATTTTAGAAAAAGTTGGTGTGACATCAAAATAGAGGATTTTTGTAATGGTGAAATTTTACATGGACTAAAAAGAAAAGTATTTTTCTTAAAAAGTATCATATAGATGAGAAAGAGTATGCATTTGTGTCCCCCCAAAGTCCATCATAGTAATGCATGAATTGGAAGTCATAGCCTAGCACTGCTTTGAAACAGTGAGACATTTTTATGTAAGTTATAAGTAAGCTCGGTGTGTAATAATAATGTGCTATGGGCACCTCAGTGTGTACATTACTGAAAGCGATGTCTCCTATTGCAGCTGAGTTAAGTGCCTCTTGAAGTTTATATTCAAGTGCAAGCATCATGTTTTAAAAAACAAGAATGTGGCTCACCTAGAGGATGCTTGAGTGTAGACCGAAAGTGAAAGTTGAAAGTAGCTAGTCTCACATGCCGGTAGGGATGCCATGCAGGACAGGGTTGCATTCACTATGCATGGCCTAGGCCCTAGGGAATAGGGTCTACAAATGAGTGGACCACAGCAGGTTGAGCTGACAGCCAGGACTGCTGAAACTGGTGTCTTAGCCACTTTCTCGCTAAGGGCCACGATGCCTGACATGAGCAACTTAAAGGAGAGTTTTATCTCGGCTCACGATTTCAATCTGTGGTCGACTGGCTAAGACAGAAACAGCAGGGTGGAAGGGAATGGAAGAAGAAAGCTGTTCAGTGCATGGCAGGAAATAGAGAGAGATGGCAGGAGTGGGGGACAAGAATACATCCTTCCAGGTCACACCCCAGTGACCCATCTCCAGCCAGACCCATGTCCTAACAGCAAGTCAGCTGTGATCTCTTCAGTGGACTGATCTGATGAGTTTTGCACTGCTTTGATCCAATCAGCTTCAAGACATCAGACTTTTATGGGACGTTTTAGATACAAACTTTAACACACAGACTATGAGACCATGAGCTCTCCAGCAGCTGAGACTCTCAGGTATGACACAAGCAACCATTTGGCAGCAATTTTAGAGGAGTTTCTATTAAACAGAGGTATTGGTCAGCTTTCTATTGCCGGGACAAAATCATGACATACACCATGTAAAGGAGGAAGGTTTAATTTGGTTCATAGTTTCAGAGGTTTCGGTCCATGGTCAGCTGAGTGTGAAGCAGAAACGTCAAGGCAGAAGGGCATGGCAGAGGGAAGCTGCTAACCTCTTGGTGTCTAGGAAGGAAAGAGCGAGAGAGTGAGGAAGGGGTCAGGGGCAGGATATACCATTCTCAGGCAAGCCCCCAGTGATCTACTTCCTACACCGAGGCCCCACCTTGCAGTAGTCCACTCAGCTCGTGAACTTACACTGGTCTCCTCACTCATGATCCAGTCACCTTTCTGGGCCCCACCTTGGAAAATGGCTGCATTGAGCTTTCAAGCCATCCATGCACTAGTCTTTGGGAAACACTTCACATTTAAATCATAACACAGGGAACTGAACTTGGAGAGCTCTGAAATTCTCCTAAAGTTTTAATTTCAGGAATTTTACAAAATTCACATTTCAGTTAACAGAAACAAATGCCTGCACATTTTTCCTGTGTTTTGGCAACTCAGGGACAGAGCAATTTGAGCATATTATGTTTTGAGATATCCCTGATAAGGAAGTGTCTTTCTTTGTATACCTAGAAGAAACTTTGCCCCAGAGAATATGTGAGTCCTTCGTTCCAATGATCAAGTTATAGGGAAATATTTATCACAGGTCTCCAAGACTCGGAAGAAGAGATAAACTCACTGGGAATGAATCTTTGGTTAGCTTAATTTAGTGCCACATAGAAACCACGAGGGATAAAAAGAGGTGGTAACTGTTTTTCTCACTAAAAGTGACTTATGAACACATAAAAGGAGAAAAGAAGATGTTTTAGGTCATTGCATGAGAAATATCATAAAGGCAACTTGATTCAACCCAAACCTTAAATATTAAACATATGCACACATGCATGTACTCAGATACAAGAAAGCAGTGGAACAGAAATTCCTCAAGTGAATCAGAGATCTCAATTTTTTCTCTTAAAGTAAGAAGAGGTGAATTGACTGATTGCTAGTTTCTTTTATCTTTTACATTTTATCTTTCTGTCAGAACCTTTGAAAATAAAAAGAAATGAAAATAATAGGGGTATGTTAATCAGCTCTTGTTGCCGAGACACCATACACAACACTCCCAAGAAGAAAGAGAGGCTTAATTTGGCTAGTGGTTTCAGGGGATCCCATCCATAGTCAGCTGCTCTAAGCAAGAACATCTTGGTGGAGGGGCGTGGCCAAGGACAGCTACTGGGTCCTGGTGGCTGGGAAGCAGAGTAGAGGACCAAGACTAAAGACCATGCATAACACCCAAACTCATGCCTCCATGACCCACCCAGACACAGCAATTTAGCTTAACCACCAGTGGGAGAGTAGAACTTGAAGTGTAATTGCTGTAATTAGACTGCAAAAAGGGGGGATCATGATAAAGGAGAATCTATTGAATATTGAGCTTTATGTTTCCCAAGCTGCTTTACATTAAAAATGTGTAATTATTTAAACCAGTTTTTCAAATTCTGGAGTAGACAGTTGAATGTAAGTCAGGTGTTTTATTTGGACTTTATGGTTGAGCTTTGGCAGCTGGAAGTGGGAATAAGGACTTGTCACTCTCCAAAGTAAAGATTCTACAAAGGTTACAACCATGATGCCCTCTTGTACTTTGATTTTCTTGTTGGCCAGTTCAGTTAGTCCCCGAGGACTGGAGAAAGAGTGTACAGCTGACTCTGCCAAAGTTAATAATAAATATGTCTCCAAATATTCGAATACAATTATTGCTGATGGTGCATCGGTCGTCTCATTTTTCTAGGAAAAGGCAGTATTGCATCTGTACAGAATGAGGCATTAGAAGAACTGAATGACTATGTGATAAATACTAAATCATTCATTTTGCCTCATGTGTAGAAGAATATTGCCTTGGCCTATTAGATCAAATCCTATCTCAGCCACTTACCAACTGAGTGATTATGCTACACAGTCACTTAAATTCTCCCGACTTCAGGTTCTTTGTATGGATGGTGAGATTAATAATGCCTGCCTTAGGATCGGGTATTTAAAAGAACTCTCAATGCCTGCCACTTAGTACATAGCCCATGACGTTCCCTCCCTCTATTCCTTCCTTCTTTTCTTTTCTTAAAATTAAAGGGAAACTGCAGTGATAATAGCTCACTCAAGCAGAATATAGATCCAGTGAAATCAAGGTACTTGGATCATATTGATTTACTGCCTCCCTTCCAACAAAGAACAATAATAGATTATGACACATCTCTGTGTAAATGGATTTATGGTTTTACAAAGGACTTGGACATTTTCTGCTCTGGCCCTTGAAACAGCTCTGTGACGTGCGAGTTAGGAAACTCATTGAACAGATGTGGAATGGAGGCTCAGGAAGTTTAAATGTCTTGCTCTGAAACAAGCTACATGAACTAGAAATTGACTTTTAGGGCTTCTGACCCAAGTGTTTAGTACACCCTGGCTGCTTCCTTTTCTGGTCCGCAAAGCTCTCCCTGAGGTCAAACCCTGTGCGTCTAGGAGGGGTGCTAGCAAACACCTGTTTACTTTACCCGGTATGTCATCCGCAGGTGCTAACAGGTATTTCTCCTGGGGTTGCCTTTCACGCTTCATTACGCCTGTGATGCCCTTTATCTCATCCTGCAGAGCAGGGACTATGATGTCAATAGACAAAGTGAACCCCTTTCCAATACCTGCACTTTAAATGATTTGGCTTTTTATTTTATTTTATTTTATTTTTAGTTATATTTAGGAAGTTCAAAATGTATCAGGAGACCCACTTGAAGGCCGATGGGAGGGATTATTCCAATACCACTTCTCTCTCTTTCCATTAGTGGCATCCATAAAGCTGAAAAGAAGGATTCCACAATAAGAAGGATTTACTTGGGATCTTCTCAAAGCGACCTGTCTGTTTCTTTGCTAACACAGAGGAAGGACTTGAAAACATTGTGTAGCTTCTCATAACCCTGAGCTAGGAAGCCTGCAGAAATGGCAGGGTGTTGTCACTTTGCTTGTCACATGACATATATTCTCAGTGTTTGGGAAATTTTATTTGGTTTGTATTTGTTTTACTTTTTGTTTTATATTTTCAATGTTTCACCACTGTTTACAAGAAAGCAGTCTTTAAAGAAGAGTCTGTTGGTGATGGAAAATTATAATATTTCTTTATCCTTCCTCCAAGACAGAGTAATTGTACATTATGCGTGGCAGTGAGTGGTCATTTTTAATATTTAAATGGCATCTCAGTCAAAGATTAAATTTTATGAAGTTCAGGGGCATTCCCAACAAAAAGGATGGGAAGCCACTTCTACTTTCAAATGCTATAAAACACATCCCAGACTGAAACATTAAAACATCTAAGATTCCTTATACTACCCTAAAGCCTGCAGAAGGAGCACCCCCGGTACACACAGACACACACACCCCTTCTGCATTAACAGATCATGAAATTAATTTCAAAATGTAAGATTAATTTTTTTTAAAAGCTTAGAATGTAATCTTAAGACTCAGCTGTTATTTTTGTTTTTTTTATTCTCTTTAAAATAAAAAAAGACAGCGTGTTGACTAAGCAATTATATAATGATGGAGAAACATAGAAGCAATCGGTAGTGGAGGAAAATAATGATAACTACCATGCTAATCATTACCTGGAAACACCCCCAGAACTTCACAGAGATGATCTGATTATTCCTCGGTGCCTCCCTCACGGGAAAGGTGTTATTATTTCCATCTTGAAAACAAACATAATGTCTAGTCTTGGTTTCTAAGTGTCATTTCTTCTGAGAAGCTTGATTATTTGTTTTCTTGTTCATCTCCAGAATGTGACTGTCACCCAAAATTAAGTAATTTTGCAGTCAGAGGCAGAGTAGTCTGTTTCTATAAATGATTGATTAAGAGTCAGTGTTTTTAAAGTATTTTAATCAGATACACCAAGAAATTATAAAATGGTCACAAATATAGAAGTGTAAAAGGATCTGTCACAAAATAAATATAATTAGAAACTCCGGTGCTTTTTTGAGCTTTCCTGGGTTTATGCACCGTCTTTTAGAGTGGAGAATGGAGAGAAGGAACAGGGAAAAAATTAACATGGTTCTTTTCTGCCCCCCCTTCAAATAAACGCCCCAAAGCTGCAGCTCTCACAGAAATTATCCTTATAGCTAAAGTATAGGATAAAAGAAAAGTGGGAAGAAAAGGTAAAGAAGGGAGAAAACAAAGAAACCCATAAGGAAATGAGATGAGGAGGTGATAGAAACACTGAATACTGTACTTCTATTTTTAAAAAAATTTTAATTTCACTTTTACTTGGTGCATAGTAATTGCACATGTTTATGGGGTACAGGGTGATGTTTTGGTACATATGTACTAAATTTCAATGTGATGACTTAGGAGGTGTTCAAAGGGCTGCTGTATTAATTTGCTAGGGCTGCCATAGTAAAATGCCACAGATTGAGTGGCTTAAATAGAAAAATGTATTTCTTGGGGGCTGGGGATTTAGCTCAGTGGCACAGTGCCTGCCTGGCAAGTGCAAGGTCATGAGTTCGATTCCCAGTACCATAAAAAAAAAAAACAGAAGAAAAAGAAAAAGAAAAACATATTTCTTCACAGTGCTGCACACTGGAAATCCAAGGTCAAGGTGTGGATGGTTAGTTCCCCCTGATGCCCCTCTCTCCCTGGCTTGCAAATGTCTGTGTTTTTGTTATATCCTTACCTGGTTATTCCTCTGTGCACACATGTTCCTGGTGTCAGTGTGTCTCAGTTTCCTCTTCTGAAAAGGACACCAATTAGATTAGATTAGGACTCATCCCAGGGACCTTATTTTAATTTCATTACCTCTTTAAAGGCCCTATCATCCACCCAAAGATGCAAAGCATTGCGAGATAGATCCTCAACGCATGAATTAATGCAGCCCATAGCAAGTCTTGTGCTTTCAGGCGAGGTGACTGGAAACACATACTAACCACACACTCAAATTCTGCCAAAATGATCAACAGTACTTTTTCCCCCATACACATTTCGGTGAGCCGACCTCACCTAAGTTCTCTACCGTAGTAGCCCCCAAAGGTGATTTTTACAAATCTACTAGAACTTTCTCCTAGAACTTCATTGGAGACTTCCCAAAGTCACAAAGGTGAAGCTCTTTTACACAAGTCCCCAAAGTCAACTTACAAAATAATTCCAATCATGTGGTCATGGAAGAGCAGGTCACTGGCACTTCTCTCTTCCTGTAAGATGAGAAGTGACAGATCCAGTCATTCCTCTTGGCATCTTTTGCGAGATGCACATATTACTCAAAGCTCTGAGACTTTTCTTTCCTTGCACCAGATGGTCACACCATAGCCTGTGTCACAAAGAGCACACACATTTGCTCCATGCTGACAATCTAGGGTCACAGATTGGAGAGTTGACAGCCCCACCTGCTGTCAGTTGCACAAAGTAAAGTAAATCCTGGGAGATGGAGTTTCGGCTGGTGAACAAAGTCTTCAAGAAGTTTTTTGTTTTTTTCAAAACCACCCCAAAACATGAATATACATTTGCTATCACTCCAAAAAAAGTTGACATTCAAAGTCCTAATTTTAAACATGTGAATGGGGATTATTTTCACATTATATATGAAGTCTGCATTTTAGAATATCATTAGTAATTTCCTGGTCTCTTTACATAACAAGCTTTGTGGTAGTATGACTTAACGGGGAGAATTGTGATCAATGTGTGTATATTATGTAATTACATTGTGAGACAAAAATCAGTAGAAATTCAGGCATGCATTCCTTCATTCAATAAGCACTTGGCACCTAAAAAGAGCCAGAGATGGTATCAAACAGTAGGGACATAAAACTGAATGGCAGGCCCACATTTAGCTGGAGGAGAGAAGAAAGTAAATAGGTACAATTTAGATAAAGCAGCAGTTCTCAAATCTGAGCGTGCATCAGAATCATGAAGAGGGGTTATTCAAGCCCAGATATCTTGTGGCATATGCTCCCCGACTTTTCTGATTCAGTGAAGCTTGGAATTAATATTTCTAGCAGGCTACTGCTGCTGGCTCTAGAAGAACACTTTGAGAACCACTGATTCAGAGTTTCACATACCAGCATCTATGGGAGCTTTGAGGAGGTATTCTTAGCCCCAGTCGGGGTGGTGGGAGGTCAGAGAGAGTTTCAGAGGAGTGAATTCTAAAAGACAATTGAGGAACAAAAAGATAAAAGGATAGAAACGTACTGATCTCATTAACTCTACAGGACAAAAGTGGGAGAACATGCATATCATTTGAAAAAATACGTTATTTAACTACGACAAAGTCTGAGTTTGAAATGGCTACGGGGATAAAATTGGAGGGATACGCAAGGCCCATAAACGTGATTGAAGACCTTGTTTGAATATGGCTCTGTATGTGATTATGTAACCGCGAATCTCCAGAGTTGGATCTCAAGCTGGAAAAAAGAATTGCGGCAGAACTCTGACCGCAGATAGCTGTGTGCCAAGCAGGTTTCCTTTTTAGCTTTCCAACTTTGGAGAAGAAATCTTCGTTACTCTGAAGTGACAAATCTCATTGGAGGTTTCACAATGATTGAAAAGTTTATTGGTTGCACATTAGCAGACCTGAGTGGGGGTGTGTTTTGCCATTTGCGTACCTTAATCAGGGATTCATTATGATTAACTTCACTCACTTCTGATGGCCTCCTGTCTCTCAGAAGTGAGACCCTGGAAGGAGATTGGGAGGGAGGAAGACCGTAGTAGCATGGGTTGTAATGAAACATGCCTCATTCCTCTCTCTCCAGGGGAAGATGATGACGACGATGAATGTGGGGAGGAGAAGTTGCCCTCCTGCTTCGATTATGTGATGCACTTTCTGACTGTCTTCTGGAAGGTCCTGTTTGCCTTCGTCCCACCTACCGAGTACTGGAATGGCTGGGCATGTTTCATCGTCTCCATTCTCATGATTGGCCTACTGACAGCTTTCATTGGAGACCTGGCTTCGCACTTTGGCTGCACCATTGGCCTAAAAGACTCCGTGACTGCTGTTGTGTTCGTCGCACTGGGAACGTCAGTGCCAGGTACAGGAGGCATTCATGTAGAAATCCTCCAGAAGGCGAGGTTCATTTCCCCATGACCCTTTCTTTCCTTCAATCATAAGCACTGCAATAATAAGCCAGAGCCTAGAGCAGTAGTGGTGAACCTATGTCACGCATGCCACTGCAGGCTGTTTGTTATCATTGAACGCTCTAAAAGGTTCACCAGCACGGGCCTGGAGGTATAAGTAATGGTCACTGCTCAAGTGCATTGTCAAAAAAATGGCACTTCTCACAGTTATAAAACTGGTCAGCATCATTATGCTGACAGGAACACACTCGTAGAGTCTCCTTGGCCTGCCTGCTTGGAGAGAGCAGATCAGTTTGATGAACACATTTTCTGATGAGCGTCCGCTTAGAGTGAGCACTTTCAAAAACATAAAGCAAAACACAGAATCACTTTCAAGAGTGAAATTTGCCTTTTATACATTTACTGAGGTTTGGGTAATATCCATGAAACTCTGTATTCATTGAGGGCACTGAAAAACACATTTACTGCAGCCGTGATAAAATATTCTCTTGATCTACATATTAAGGAGAGCAGCTAGGAAGTCAACATTGATCAGGACAGGAAAACATAGTGACAAAAGTGAGCAGATGGAGTGTACATTTCATACATCTTTTCAGGCATTCCTTATAATCTGAATTTTTCTTCCACGCTACAACTATAGTGGATTCTCTTTACTAAGAATTCTGAGTAAGGCATCACCTTGAAATATTAATAGCAATGATTTTCTAATTTTGGTGGGCATCAGAATTACTTGGGCTTGTCTTGAGAAATACAGATGTCTGAGATTCATCACCAGCCCACAGGAGATTTACAAAGAGAGATCAGAAGTGTGTGTGTGTGTGTGTGTGTGTGTGTGTGTGTGTGTGTGTGTTTTAAACTCACCAGTGATTCTGGTAGAATCACAGTTTATTGTAGCTAAAATTTTAGACCTGCTCTGCAAATTAGCTGGCATCCTGACATCCTAAGACATACAGCCTTAAATTTGAGCAAAAAGATTCACATTCTCTACCATACAGCAGGCCAAGGACTTGGATAAAGAAAAGGAAGGACTGAAAACAGCCCTGATGATGATACCCACTTCTGTCTACTGCCCTCATTTACCAGTACTGATATGGATCAGTGATGGCGAACCTTTTAGAGCTTTCAATAATAACAAACAGCCCACTGTGGCACATGTGCCGTAGGTTTGCCACCACTGACCTAGATGCTATCCATGATTTATACTAAAACTTGCTGTACTTAACAATTCTAGATTTTGGGTTGAATTTGAAAGCAAATACAGTTTATGTCATATAAGTTCATGCATCACTTAATGATGCTCATACATTCTGAGAAATGCACCATTGGGTGATTTCATCATTATATGCACAGGAGAATGCGCTTCCACAAACTAAAATGGCCATGACATCTCCAAGCTACATAATCCTGTGGGACCACCACTATATAGATGGTCTGTCATTGATCTAAACATTGTTATAAGGTGCATGAATATATTTCTTTTCGCTGGTGTTCATGAGGTGTTCTTCATGCAGATACTTATTATCTCAGTGACTGTGGCCACTATTAACCTCTCTGAGCTTCAATCTTTATTTGTAAGATAGGGATAACCATATTTAACATTCAGAGTTGTAGTATGATTGGACAAAAAAATTGGAATATAAAATTTTCTGGCTAGTAAAGCATCTGAGACACAGAAAGGATTGAATAAAATAGCTTGTATGATTAGTGATTATCTTGAATAATTTAAAATGATATGAACAATATAAATTAATACAGTAGTTAGCTTGAGAACACTGAAGCATCCAGATTTATACTGAGCAATCACATATATGCTTTTATCCAATTGCTTGACACTTGGGGGTCCTGATTAAGAGGCAGAACATGGTTTGGGAGTCCAACTAAGTTAATGGGTGGTAGGCAATTTAGAGAGTGCTCTTACTGCTGCCATAGTGAGCAGAGCTCCCCAGTTTCCATGATAGTTGATCCTCAGAGGAGAGCAGACTTTCTCAAGGCTGGCTGTGTTCCCACAGTTCCACATTTGCTCACTTTAATTCTTTTCCCCAGCAGTTACAGAAATTAACCTAGCAGGAGGAAAATTTAAAATATTTCTATCTTATGTTATTTTGCTTAGAAACTAAGGATCATCACTGCCCGTTACTTCTACTTGAAATTATCACAGGCAAGTGTGAGGGGTTACTTTCCTTCAGGCTTCAGTCGCTGCATAGTGTCCAAGTTGCTATACTGGTGCAGGTTGCCAAACTGGCCTAAAGAAAATATGTACAAATTATGGCTGAAAAGGGCAAAATCAGTTCTCGCATGACAATTATCCAGAATCACCTTGCCTTTATAAAAAGGCAGCAGCTCGTTCTGCCAAATGCATCTCTTATTTTCAAAGGGCTAAGAAATGCTTCTCCTATATCAAATCTTTGTTTTTGAATATGGTTTTAGATAACAGTGCCTCATCACCAATATACCCAAGGATTTTTTTCTATGTCAGTTTTCCAAAATGTCTTTATATATCTCTTGTGTTAATAAGAGATATTATTCTGTCTCTTTGGAAAAGTTTGGCAGGCATAGAGTTAACTTTTTATCTGTCACATGCCTGTGAATTACATCAAACCCATCATGTTTAGAGGAGTCACCTGCCTTGCTACTTTAAACCAGGTAGAGACGTAGCCCGAGAATCCAGGCAGAGACAGCACTAGATAGGAAAGCCTGTTTGGGGAGAAAACAACAGAATCATTAGTTGCATAAATGGCTTGCCTACACTACCAAAAATGCTTCCCTTAGGAACACAGATTTCTTTGCTCTCTTATGGGGAAAGCTTCTATAATTTGCTGCAATAATAATTGTACAGCATGCTCCCCAATCAGTATATTCACAGGTGATCTCAGATAATCATATCTGTATAAACAGTCATTGCCCCCAACAAAGCTAGGCAAATTGAAGAAGATTCTAGATGAACATAGTTTCAACCCTACTGATTCACAGTCTTCGGTTATTACATCCCCTGACTCCTAAATGTTAAAATAAAATGATATTGTTGTTTCTGGATGGCAAAGCTGAGATGCTACAGGGAGAGGAATTAAAAACACTAATTCTCTTTACTTACAGCTTGTCATTATTCAGCACTGGCCCTAGAGCACAGCTTTTTCTCTAGGCTTATGTCTTGGCACTTTCCCTAAAGTAGAAGATCTGTGCAGTGTCTGAGGAACCGTCTGAAGAATTTCTACGTGAAACTCTTAGATTTTTAGACCACGATGGCCAGATAGACCTTGAAAAATTTCCGTGCTCATACTCCCTCCTCAAGACAGGATTAAGTATCTAGATATGTGGTTAAAATTATCCTTTGCCATATTATTCAAAATCTATAGGAAAAATGTTATGGTCTGCAGGTGGGACAGATCTTCTTCCTCATTCTAGCTGGAACGAGGGGTCGTTATAATCTCCACACAGGGAGGCACTCATTCTGATGTGAGCCAGAGATTGATCTCCAGCCCATGATCACTCTCTGGATATCATCTCCATTCCTTAAATTCCATCTGTGTGTCAGTAGTTGCCAAATGTGTATGTCCACTCTCCTTTCTCCCTGAGCAATACCAACTCCTTTCCTTGTGTCCATGATGAATATGTAATTTTCAGCTCAAAATTGCCATGTCCAAAACAGAACTGTTCATTTCTGTTGTCCGTTAATCTTATCCTTCAACCAAATCTGTTCTTTCCAGATCTTGCCTTTCTCAGAAAACCTGAATCAGCGTCCACTCAGAGTCCCTGGTCCTTTTTTTCTGCTCCCACCAGTCAATGCATCTTCAAGTTCTGCAACCCTTTCTACTAAGCCACAATTTTCAGACCCACTTAGCTGCCTTCCCCAAGCACCATTTAGTTAGACAGCTGATCTGTCCAACCTACAGGGCAGTAACCCCTGTTCTGGCTCCCTGCTTCTGAGGAGATAATTTTAGAATGTAAATCAGACCTCATTATTGCTTGCAATCTTCCAGTGGCCTCTAGGATAAACTCAGGACACTTCGGCCTTTGTAATTGGGCCCCTACATCCTTCGTGATTTGGCCTTTCTCTGGCCTCTTCCTTGTCCACTGTTCTTTGCGCCCACTAGCGTCTTCCCGCCCTCTCCTACACCAAGTTCTTTCCTTTGCCAGGGTTGCACTAGCTGTCTAAAGTGCTCTGCCTCTTCCTCACACAATCCTAGCTCCTTGTCTTCAATTATATTTCATCTTAAATGATACCTTCCATAGGGCCCGTCCAAACCACCAAATGTGAAGTGGGCAACCAGTTCTCCGGTTTTACCTTACTGTACTTTTTGTAGAGGATTTGTTACTTTTTGGATTTTTGGGTTTACTGCTTTTTGAATGTCATTATTCTTTAGCTCTTACATCGAATGAGCAGAAACTGTATTCTCTCACGCTCTTACTCTCTCCATCTCTCACTCTGTCTTGTTCTGTGTGTGTGTGCCCTACCTTCTAGAATGTTGCCTAACTAATGCCTAAGTACTGCACTTGTGTTTGTGTGTTTGACAGCGTATGTGTTATGTATGTAAGAGAATGTAAAAGACTTGTCACTTGTAGATTAGTATAAGTTGATTCAATAAGATTGCTTTCTTCCTGACATTTTCTAAAGACAGCTAAGCATTAAAGTTAAATCATAATTACAGAGGGATATATATATATATATATACATATATATATATATATATATATATATATATACATATCCCACATATATGGGATACATGGGATATATATATATGGGGGGTGTGGCCTGTTCTTGAATAATAAAACATATCTGAGAAACTTACTGCTTTAAGGGACAAATAAAATCTTAAAATCAGGGACTGGGGACTTAGCTCAGTGGCACAGTGCCTACCTGGCAAGTGAAAG
This sequence comes from Chinchilla lanigera, assembly GCF_000276665.1. Lineage (NCBI taxonomy): Eukaryota > Metazoa > Chordata > Mammalia > Rodentia > Chinchillidae > Chinchilla > Chinchilla lanigera. The sequence continues at coordinate 7,680,060 of NW_004955441.1, read as the reverse complement.
GTTGTGAGTTCAATTCCCAGTACTGGAAAAAAAAAAACAACAAAAAATAAATAAAATCTTAAGAGCACTGAGAGCGTCAGACCAGAAACAATTTTGCTTTTGCATAATTTTGGGTGTGGTGAGAATTGTGATGAGCAGTAAGATTTTTTTGTCTCTTTGTCATTCTTTTCTCCCTTGTGATCTCTGCTTGTAAGGCCTAAAACTCAGGCCACTAGTTTTAAAACTTCAGGTAGGTTCTGTGGCCTGCTACATATGCATCTTGCTGTAGCACACAGGTCCGTAATTATATTTTATCTCATGCTGTTTCTGTGGGAAAACAGGAACAAAATTCAAAGGGGAAAATTCTAAGAAGAAACACTGGGGACCCAGCCTTTTAGAAACGAGGAAACACCTGTAATTGGGTACTATTTTAGTTTACAGTTACTTAGGTAAAATGGGATTGTTGAGCCAACACATTCCAGTTCAAAATATGAGTTGTCCTTCGTCTCCTGATCCCTTTCAATGCAAATGGCAGGGAGTGTTCTTCTTTAATAATTACAAAGAACACTATGAGATGTCAAGGAAGTGAGTATATTTTTTCCTCCAGAAATCTTGTCTGTCTTTCTCTATACGTCTTTTTTGGGCTTGTGCCTGAAACTTGCCCTTCGCCCCTAGACCTTCCTCCCAGCTGCTTATCATGGGGTGAGAACATTTTAAAACCTGAGCATTCTGGGGCATCCCTTAGCCTCTGGCATTGGAAGAATTTCTGTTTCTTTCCAGTGTTTTGACTGTTTCTTTATCCTTTGAGATCTGTCAAGTAGGAATTATTTACCCCTAGAGGTTTCAAGGCATGAAGGGAAAGGAAACAGGCAATTGAAAAGGTTTTGTTTTGTTTTGTTCCATTCTGTATATTCAGCCTTTTAAAACTAAAACCTTACTTCAGGGAAAGTTTATGTCATTTTTACCTTACTTCCTTTCCAGACTTGTGAAGAGCACAGGAGAATCTCACGTAGTTAGTTAGGCCTGCTGTCCAGAATATTGTCCTAGTGCAGGCCCGATATGACCGAGGGGTATGACGACAAGAGCTTAAGAACCGAAATCGGGGACCTGGACTTCTAACCATCACTCACTCACTGCCTCTCATTAATTTCTTGACTTTCTGACCTCAGTTTTCTTGCTTGTATAATAGACATTATACTATTACAATAGATGAGAGGATGAAGTAATAGTGTAGATTTTAGAACACTTTACCAACTAAAAACTAATTAAATGCAGGAAATAATTATCTCATTGTTCAGAGAGAGCAACTCTAAAAATGTCAAAAAGAGTGGAAGCCATCAGAAAATGAGGATACATGGGAAAGTTTTATGATCAAGGGAGGAAATTTTTCAAATTTACCGTAAAGCTCCAAAGTGTGATTGACAAGATCACTGCATTTACATTCTCAGCTATCTCATTTAGGTAATATCACTGAGTGATGTGAAATAATTTAACCTCCTCTGAATCTTTATTTACTTTTTGGGGGCCTTCTGATATCCTTCTCCTGAAAATAAGATTTATCTATTTGTTCAGCATTGTGCTAGGAAATACTGTTATTTTTGTAACGAAAAATGTGTGGGCAATTAAGGGCTGACATTTTTCAGTTTTTAATCTCCTAGCTTTTATTCACTCTCCAAACTAAGGTACCATACAGTATAAGACATATAAGTAGCAAGTACTTTCTAATTTACTGTGTCCTGTTGGTTGATTTCTCAGTGGACCTTAAATAACTCTTATGGTTGTCCAGAATGTATATTACATTCTCGAGGAGGCACTATAATCTGAATGACACTCCTGGAGATTTATGGGATACTACATGTATCAATGCAGACAGGGTGTCTGCAGAAAGGCGTTCTATATCTTACAGACAAGTGTGCACCAGGGTATTTGTGCTGCATGAGAAAATTAACCCATGGGGAATACACAATTTGTCCATATTTTGTCCAATGTATATAGACACTAGCTTGTGGAATCCATATTATCTCTCATCTTTTATAATCTTATACTTAGCCACCTTGGATATATTTTTCGGGTATCACATACACTCTTTCTCACATGCCTTACAATTTTTTGGAAATTACTCACTTTTCTCCTTGCCTCAATTTTAGTACTTTCCATTTTTAAAGTATGCAACTTTGGGGTTATGTTCAAACTCAGTGAGCTCATGCTTCTGTTAGTCCCTTTGGCATCAAGAAGAGCTAGTAGAGGGGCTGGAGATTTAGCTCAGTGGCACAGTGCCTGCCTGGCAAGCACAAGGTCGTGAGTTTGATTCCTGGTACCAGAAAAAAAAAAAAAAAAAGAGAGAGAGAGAGCTAGTAGAATTCATGCTTCAAAAACTTCAGTTTTTTCAATTTTTTTT
>NW_004955441.1:7614798-7677583 GCF_000276665.1 Chinchilla lanigera | reverse complement strand
ATTTTTTGGTTTTTCTCCGGTACCGGGAACCGAACTCACGACCTTGCGCTTGCCAGGCAGGCGCTTTTGCCGCTGAGCTAAATCCCCAGCCCCCCCATAAGCTCTTCTTAAGAATGTAAAAATTTAAACACTGAAACCTCAGGAACCTCTTTTAAAGGTAGTTAGTACTGATGTATCTGGCCAAAAACAAGAAGGCCAAGGCAGTGTTCATCGGTACAGGCATGTGTTGCTAATGGGTGTGAGAACAATGGCTGGTTTGGTGATTCCAGGGTGGACCAACTGCCCAGGATGCTCTGCTGCCAAGGTACTGGGTGGATTGTGTCCAAGGAAGGAAGTTCCCCAAGCTGTCATATTCTGCAAGGGCTTACAGGCAGCTCCGGAAATGAAGTTCCAGTACACTGATCTCTGAGCAGAAGTGGGAAGATGGAAGTGGTATCATTGGAGATTACTCTCCATAGCCTGATCAGTAAACACCGTCTAGCTCTTGCTTAACTGTGGAAATGGGGTAAGAGGGAACATCACAGAATGTCTTACAGTTCTCAGTGGAAAATTATACCGGTCATTCTGAATTCACAGAGTCATCTGATCTCCCTTGAAGAAAAGCAGGAAATCACATTGGCTCAATTATTTCATCATATCCCACTTCACCTATATGTGCTGGTGTCAGTGCAAGGTTTACAAATAGATCAATCATTAACAGCATCAGTCTCAGAAAAACTGTACAGCATGTGCTCTTAGTGAAGCATTCATGAATATGCACCAAGGGGATATAAAAGAACATGAGGTCTAGAATCAGGTACAACAGAGTTCAAACTCTTCCTCCAATCTCCACTTACTATATGTATGATACACACCAGAAGGCAGATCACTCAACTCCTGTAAGTCTTAGTTCTTTAACCAGAGTTATGTAACATAAAAATCTCTCTCACAGAATTGCCGTGAGGATAATGTTACAGTCCACTTGTAAAGTACTCAGCATTGGGTCGAGCCTGTAGTAGACACTCAAAAAAACATTAGGTCTCTTTTCCCTCCGTTTCAATGCACTAATGAACGGGTATAGGCCTCCTGCAATATTTAGCTGAAGTGGATCACAGCAACTGTAAAAACACAAACATGTAAATGCTTGACCCATCTTCACTGCTCTCCTATGCTAGGGATTCTGGCAGAGTGGACATTCCATTGCAGTTGCTTCCTACAATTGCACTGACTCCCCATGAGCTTTATTCCCTTAACCTTTCAAGTCAGAGAGTCGCAGTGTTCAAGAAGAGCCACCACTACTGTGCGTGTGCACATTTAATTAGGTGATTAACATTTCACATCAGTGGAACGGAAGTGGAGACAGAATTGCTTTAGCCTGAGCCAAGATTTCCCTGCGGCTACGGTGTGAGTTCCTCCAAGAGGATCCTAAAGGGCAAGTGCGTTTCATTTCCAGGTACTCTAATAAGCATCCAGTTTCTTACTACCAAGAAAGGTCAGGACTGCTAAAAATGGGCCCTCAGATCAGCATTCAGGCTTGGTGACAAGGCCACCCAGGGACACTGCCAGAGCAGCAGCACCAGGTGACACAAATGGTTTCTCAGCAGAAAGAACTCCTCAGCAAGGAACTATCTGCAAGGGAAAAGCTCTGTACTCTCCAACACACTTCCCCGAGGATAGGTGATGTCATTAGAGTTGAAAGAAACCCAAAAAAGCAAAAATATACAATAAGAGAGTGAAACAAGGAAGGCTAGACACCGGATTTCACAAGAATTGCTCTATAAACAGCACCATTACTGCTTGTTAGCCTGTACCCAAAACACTGCAGAATAGGCTATGTGCAGCTGGCCCAAAGCATTTGTAAGAACTTGGGAAAGATTCATCTCAAAGCTATTTGCATCCTTCACTATTTCTCAAAGCAGAGTTTGTATTAAATACTTTGAAGTTTTGTTGTTGGCAGTTACAATCCTTGATTTATTTTTTTCTCAAAGGACAGCGCCACATTGGCACCTGGTCTCAAGCACAAGGCTGGAGTGTGACCAGGATCACGACAACAATGTCATCTACTAGGAGACTGTCCAGGGAGCAGGGATACTCAGCATGTGTCATGCCCGATCTGAAGACTTGCAGAGTCTTTGGACGAATGCCCCAACCTCACACCAGCCAGCTTCACTCACAGAGGCCCATAAAAGTCGCCAGATAAGAGAAAATAGCTAAAAATATTCTATCCAATTCTTTCTGGGCCTTGTTACATACCCTAGGCTAGTCATGGCTAACCCTTGAGAACTTTCCATGATACAAGCAGCCTGCTGCAGCATTTGTGCCATAGGTTCACCACCACTGCTCCAGGCCATCCAAAGCAAGGACACATGGCAGAAACATGATGCTGAACATTTGTACGTGCATACGTGTGTGTGTGTGTGTGTGTGTGTGTGTGCTTTGCTTTGAAGTGTTGACATTATGCATCTGTTATGTGCATAAATGTAAATTTCCCCTTCTTTTCAGTTCTAGAGCATATTTCAAAGAAGGTGAGTCATGTATAGCGAAAGCATTATGACGTTTTCCTCCATGGAGTTTAACAAGAGTGTAGGTCTCTATGGAATGGTTTATAAATAATGTTGAGGTGATTGTTTTACTTTTCCTTTTTACATTTGAAAATAAGGTTATGAGAGCCAAGTGTGGTGGCACTCACTTATCATGCCAACACTCTGGGAGGCTAAGCAGGAGGAGCAGAAGTTCTAGCCCAACCTGGGCAACTTAGTGGAAACTTGTCCCAAAATAAAACATTAAAAAATGTACTGCAGGTGTAGCTCAATGAGAAGGCTCTGAGTTCAATCCCCAGGACTGCAAGAATAATAACAATGTAAGGAAAATGAGGGATTTCAAATATCATTTCTCAGTTTTCTTATTTTTTCCATTATTTCAATTTTTAAATTTTGTACTAGTACTTTTTTGCAAACATAGTGATTACCGCCATCTTGGGGGGTTGGTACATGTACATTAGATGTTTTAATGCTTCTTACTTTCCCTCCCCCTTCCATCCTTATCAAGACTTCTTTTCCCTTTGCAAAAACCCTCTCTCTCTGATTCTTATTATGCATCCTTTATTTTGCTCTTTCAGTTATTTATACCTTAGGTTTCTATAGAAGAGAAACCATCCAATACTTAAGTTTGTGTGTCTGACTTACTTCATGTAATATTATTGTCTTAAGGTACATCCGTTTTCCTACATATGACTCAAATTTTCCTGCCATAGCTGAATAGTAGTCCATTGTGTATGAATGACACATTTTCTTTACTGAATCATCAGTTGATGGGCATATAGGCCTCTTCCAAAATTCAGCCATTCTGAGTTACACCACTGTAAACATGAGTATTTGTATATCACTGTGATATGATGTCTTTAGCTAGTTCAGGAAAACACCTAGAAGGGGAATATATGGGTCAAATGGAATTTGTAGTTTTAGTTTTTGAAAGAATCTCCGTACTGATTTCCATAGTGTCTGTACTAGTTTACATTCCCACCAACATTGAAGAAAGGTTCCTTTTCCCCCACAGCTTCAACATTTGTGATTATTTGATCTCTTGTGGATAGCCATTTGTTCTGGAGTAAGACAGAATTTCAGTTTTATTTCAATTTGCATTTCTTTAATGCCCAGAAATGTTGGACATTTTCTTATGCATTTATTGGCCATTTGTACTTCTTTCTCTGATAGGTTTCTATTCATTTCAATTGCCCATTTTTTATTGGATCTTTTATTTGGAGATGAGGTCTACATTTTTTTTTTTAATAAAGAATAGACATTTATTTTTTACAGTCTTGCAAACAAAGTCCAAGATCAAGGTTACCAGCATCTGGGGAAGATGTTTTTGCTGCATCAGTCCTGGAAGAAGGCAGAAGGTCAAGAAAACCTGAGACAGGGAATCTCATCTTTTTATCAAGAACCCACTTGTATAGTAATTAGCCCACACCTGTGATGACAATCCATTCATAAGGGAAGAGCTCCCATGAGGGTCTACATTTTTGGAGTTCTATACATATTTTAGATTGTAGAACCCTATCTAAGAAGTAGCAGACAAAATTTTTTCCTTTTCTGTATTTTATCTCTTCACTCTGTTGGTTGTTTCCTTTGCTATGATGAAGCTTTTTAATTTTACATAATCTCATTTGTTGATTCTTGATGTTATTTCTAGTGCCATTGGGGTTCTGTTCAGAAAGTCCGTGAATATGCCTATATCTTCAAGAATTTTACCTGTTTTTATCTTCCAGCACATTGAGTGTTTTTTGTTTTAATATCCAGATCTTTAATTTCTGTTTAAATACATTGTGACAGATATAGGACTATGTTCAATCCTTTGCATGTATATGAACAGTTTTTCTAGCACCACTTGTGAAAGAGACTATCTTTCCTCCAACGCATGATTTTGCCCATTTGTCAGAGACCAGATGACTGAATGTGCCTAGAGTTGTTTCCACGTCCTCTATTCTGTTCCATTAACTTGCATGTCTGTTTTTGTGCAAGTTCCATGCTGTTTTTATCACTGTAGCTTTGTAATATTATTTAAAATATGGGTTTATGATGCCTCCTGCTTTGCTCTTGTTACCTAGGAATGTTTTTGCTATCCTGGGTCTCTTCTGGTTTCACATAAATTTTAGGATTTTTTTCTACTTTTGTGAGGTGTGCTGTTCTTATTTCAAATGGCATTGCATTAAATCTGTATGTCAGTTTTGGCAGTATGGCCATTTTGACAATACTGGTTCTGCCTATCCAGAATTAAGGGGTATTTTTACATTTTCTGATGTCCTTTTTGATTTCCTATTTCAGAACATTGTAGTTTTCATTGTAAAGGTCTTTCATTGCCTTGGTTAGATTAATTCGTAAGCATTTAATTTTTCTTGAGGCTGTTGTGAATAGTATTATTTCCTAATATCTTTCTTAGTGGATTATTGGTGTACAGGAACACCACTGATTTTCATGTGTTGATGTTGTACCCTTCTATGTTGCCAAACTTGGTTTCTGTTCTAGGAGTCTTTTGGTGAAATATTTTGGGTCTTCTCTGTACAAGATCATGTCACCTGTAAATAATGATGGTTTGACTTCTTCATTAGTAGATGTGTGCAGTATAATGATTACACCCATGTGTAGAGTTGGAATATGTACATAACATATGTTAAATATTTTTTATCCTCTTTGCCTCCTCTCTACCCCTCAACCCGTCTCTTGTTCTTTTAAATCTGTTCTTTTAAATACAGACTTGCTCTGCATTTTGTAGCAGCTTTATTGATGCATAACTTACATTCTATAAAATTCACCCATTTGAAATGTAGCATGTTGTAATGTCACTGAGTTATGCTGCCCATTACCCTAATGCAGTTTTAAACATTTCATCACCTTAGTGAACTCTTTTATGGCCATTTACAGGTAATTCTCATTTCCTTCTCTAGCCTCTAGCAACTACTAATGTATTTTCTGACTCTATAGATCTATCTTTTCTCAATATTTCCCAAGGACCAATTTTAACATACAACTGTCATGGATTCCCTATATGACAGTAATGGCTCTTATATAATGTTAGGATTTGCTAGATATTGAAACATTTATTTATTCATCACAAAATCTCTATAGATATTTGCAACCTAAAGTATGAGATAATTTTGGTCTTCTTTGTGTGTATATATGTATATATGGGTTTGTACCTCTTTTAAAAGAACCCTAACACCCTGTTCCCAATCATAATCCTGGCTCATATATTACAAATTCTGAGAGGAAAAAATTATGTACACAGTGACACTTAGCATTAGTACTAGTGAATCTTAGGGTAATCTCCTTTGTCTAATGATGTGTAACTATTAAATGTGTTTTTCCAGTTCTGTTAAGCTGATTTGCAACACACTGCTAAGGAGGCAAGTTTAGGGAAGACCTAGTTTAGGGTCTTCCTCTCCTCCATAACCCCACAAATGCTGGCTGCTGGCCCCTGATCAGTACAAATCCATCACAGCTTTTAGAGTCTAATGCAGAGGCCAGGGTGTGTTAATCAAAAGCCATCGACATGATCTCCTTGCACACTGCCATTAAATTGAAAAGTGGAAAACTCGGCTATAAGAAAGCATAATTGAGTTACCAAGTCATGGGCACTGAATGAGCAGCATGATGATTTTAAGCCCATTGGTATTTTTAGAACAGAGAGCAAATAAAATGTTAACTCAATTTAAGAGGCAAATCTTATATATGGCTTTAAAAGTGCTTTAATATCTGTTTGGGGTAGTGCATATTATAGATATGAAATCATAGTGCTTGGCATTTATGTTCCATGCCAGCTGGACTGCCATCCCTATTCCTCAGCACCCAGACCTCACATCCTGCCTTTTCTCAGGAATGAAACGTAAGCTGTGTATTGCTTGTGCATGCCCTGTTCTTTCTTTTTAAAGAGGAATTCAAATCCAAAAACTGCTTTGTGTTATTCGACCACCTTTTCCAGCATGTGATCCAAACATGCTAAATCAAGAGATTTATAGACATTATATGATAACCTTCATTTAGCTCAGCAACTATAAATTCTATGTTTTATGCACAAGAAGATGACCGTTTATTTGAGTTCTGTTATGTACCATCATGGAATTGTGTGTTTTGTTTGCCCCACCCCCACCCCGGAGCCCAGGAGGCCTTTTGGTAAGGTCCTTCATTAATTGCAAGCTATTATTAGCTATCACTGTACAAAAAGTCATGGCTTGAGACCAAAAGCAAAGATTTGCTGCACTTCCAAACTGAAGTGATCCCCAATAGGGTCTTTCAATAGGATCAGCAGAGGACTAATTATAGCTTAGCAGTTGCAAAACAGTAAATAACCACAAATGTATGAAATGATCATGAAAATGTCCTTCTCTAAAGGATTCCATATATAGTAAGGCTTTAGATGCCTGAGACATAGCAAACCACAACTTCAAATCCATCTCACTTGTCAGACGGGTCTGTGGCTCTGGCTGCCTCAGATGGAGCCTAGGGTAGGGGAGTCAGTACTTGGTAGGAGGTCACACTGAAGTCATCAGAAGGACTCCATACCCCAGAGTCTTTATTTCTGCAGTTCTACATTTAGGGAGAAAAGGAAAAACAACAGAAAAGAGCCTGACTTCAATGACTTGTCCCATATCAAGTATTCTTGTCCTGAGAGTAAAGATTCTCAGCTTCTACCCTTGAGCTGCACCTACATTAGAATATTAGTAACGAGATATATTCAGCATAAAAGACTGTGTTTTGACAGACAATGCCCATAGCTAACTAGAAAGCCTAAGCAGCACGGCATTCTTGTTCATCTAATAAGGTGGTAGTTTTCCCTGTACCCTAGTGATAAAAGTATTCAAATTGAATTGTATACCATTTAAAAAACTATTGTAAAAGGCGTAGTATGATATAATGGCAAGGCACAAGCTTCACGGCCGTTCTGAATTCTTTTCCATCCGTTTATTCTACAAAGATTTCACAAGAACCCACTATAATATTATCAATAATATTCTACACGGTGGACAGAGACAGAGAGGTGTGCAGGCAGATGGTCTGTCTCATCCCGTGCAGTGCACATTCCAACGGGAGGAGACTTGCACTTAACAAAAATACGGTAAACATTCAGATAGCAATGAAGATGACCATTGTTGAGAAGAAAGTAAAACAGGTTATGAAGTCATAAAATACAGGCCTTAGGTGTGGACATGGGATAACATTTTAACAGGATAGCTTGACTTTTCCCATCATTAATTTTTGGCAAGTTACAATTAAACCCCTAGTTCTCTCCCTATAGACTTATCTAGGTAGATCCAGTCTTCAAAACTGAGAAGGCATTACTTTTGTTTGGCCCTCCCACTGCAAATAATACCTTTGAATTTTTTGTATTTTCCCTTTCTTTGACAGCTGCTACTTTCTGTTACTTCTTGCCACATCTGCTGTCCTTAGTGCCCTGGATCTTTCTCCCAATTCCTCTCCCCAAAACTTTTCAATATTCTCAATTAATTATAGCTTGGAAATATCCCACACATGATTCCATTAATACACCAATGATTAATGATAATTTCATGACACTAGAGTATTTGTATTTAACACAAACATTGTTTCAAGAGTAACTATGTTTGCATAGCATCATAAGCTAAACAGTATATTTATGCAATTCATCCACAGCAGCTTTTGGAGTCAGGTAATGTAGATGGCCTATCAGATTCACAGCATGCCGTAATATCTGCCAGGTGGATGAAGGATCCTGGAAATAAGCCAAAGGCTGGAGGACCCAGGCACTAGGAATCACAGAACATGAATTCTGATGTCTACTCACGCTCCAGCTGACCTGAAGGAGCTTTGGTTTCTTCCCCTGAGAAAATGAGGCTAAACAAAGCTGTACCCACTCATCTCCCACCTCGGAACTGCTGGGAACATCAAATGGCATGGCATCCATGGAGGTGCTCTGAAAACTGTGTGATTGTGAAATTAAGACAGACTGTATTTGTCAAAAGGAATTAATGAAGTATGTAGGGGGAGTTATGCTAGGTGTCTGGGAGAGAGACAGGAAATAGCTTTATAGGAGAGCTCAGTTTCATTGCATAGTCTTACCAGCTTGGGTAGAGCCCCGTACCTTATTTGTGGCATTTGCATTACAATTTACATATCTAGGAACAGCCCAAGTACAAATGACAGACAAGGGTTATACATCCCCTTCCCAGACATCTCAAGGACTCCCATCTCTTAACAAGCTTGCAAAAAGTATTTGTTAGGTTAAATAAATAAGCAAAGCAAGTTAGTGGATTAAAATCATTAAAACATACTAGGAGCAAATAGATGTAATGTAGCTATAACATGAAATGTAGAATTAATAAGTAAGCAAGAGTGGTTGGAAGGAAAGTAAAATACAAACACAGACAGGTCTTGTATTCACAGCTGATCCTGGTCCTGGTAGACTTTCATAGTGGGTAGCTGATTTTTAGAATTCTTCATCTCCCTTTGTAACCTGTCCTGAGCACTTTCCTGACTCTGAGCCCCAGAACAACACCTGACCAAGGTTTCTCCTCTTGATCTATTCTACTATCCCCTCCTCAACCTCCATATCCTTGGAAATGTACCTACTCTGTACGGAATATATGGTGCTTGCCATCCAAGGATGTGTCTAGCATAACTCTAACTACTGAAACACCCAAAATGATCAGAAAAAGGATCAACCCCGCTTCCTTCCCAGACAAACTCTAATATTTACATGAGCTTTTTAAAAAATATGTTTATCAGTCTTTTAATAGCACAAGTAACAGTTATATACATATGTTTTGTAAATAAAATAGGAATACTAAGAAGCAATAAAAAAGAAATCTCACATGCTCACTAGCCATTTGGATTCTTGTGTATATCTTTCACAACTGAAAATCCTGGAACATTTAAATAAATCATATAGAAATGTGTATAAGATATATAGCACATATTTACCTACATTTTCTAATGGACTTATACTACATATAGTTATGGAACCTGTTTACTCATTTAATAGTATGTCCTGGATATTTTTCTATATTAGTTATGTATCTTTGCATAATGATTTTAATACTTGCATAATATGTCACAATTTATTTTTTTCTGATTCTAATCTTTAGTTTTAGGACTTGAAAACACTTTTAATACTACATCACTTCTTGGCCTTTTGGCTAAGATCAAGTGTATTTTTAAATCTACAAAATTTCATGTTTTATGTATATTTTAAAAAATAGAGACACCAAAAAAGAAAAATAGAAAAAAATTAAATCTCCCCAAAATTATAATTCAGTTGTTTCTCATTTTTCTCTAGCATAAAATATTTTCCCTCTAAAATGCCTTGCCTAATTTTATACTTGTAAAATTACTTCTGAATTCCTATATGTAAAATTTTGCTAGGGCAATGAGACTATGAACTTTTAATGCTTTTCTTAGACACATAAGCCTTTTCCTTTGCATCACAAATTAATCTGTAAGAATGAGTTAAGAGGGAAAATTTCACACCAAATACAGCAAAGTGGGAGGATTAATTACAGCAAAATAGATTAGTTGCCAGAACTTTTGAGAACAAACTCAAGTCTCATCTGTCCTTGGCTGCCCCTATTCGCCTCAGTGCAGTGCTGAGGTTGTCTGCAGTGGCATTTTCTGTCCATTGAGTTCCCTCATTTGCTTAATGTTAACAGTGATTATGCTTTTCTGAACTTAAAATGCACAAAGCAACCTCTTCAAGAGGAGTATGTCTGTGTGGAAAGAATAACTGGGTAAATATCAGAGCACAAAGGCACGTATTGGATATGTTTAGTTTACATCCCCAGACTCAGAATCATACCAGCCTAATCCATATGACAAGAAAGTTCTTTCATATCGCCCTAAGGCTATTTTCAGGTGAGTTTATAGTGAGGATATTTGTTTATGTTTTTCTCCAACTTATAATATAGTTTGTCCCTTCTTAGATATCTCTAGCTGTATCAAGACCTGGGATATCTACGGCTTTACCATCTCTAAAGTAGGGCTTGAGTAGGAGAGATGTTCCAAAAACAGAACAAAGCGTACAGGCAAGAATCAGTCCTCCAATGCAAGGAGAATTTGGGGTGAAAAGGAGGAGATGAGGGGGAAGAGGAAAAGCTGGCTGGGCAGGGCAGCCCCACGTTGTGTTTGAGCAAGAGAGGAGTTTCTGTTGTATCTCCACAATAACCACCAGCTGGCTTGGGAAAATCACAACTAATTCAGCTATTTATTTTAGCCCTAACTGGCCTTGCCTTTTTCTCCTTCCAAAATTAGCCAAATGTTGCTGAACTAAATCAACTGTTTGCCCTCACAACCTTGGCATTATTAAGATAAACATTTATGATAAAAGTAATAGAGTCATGGCTCAGATTTTAAAACACCAAGACTTCAGTACCACTACCAATGTAGGTTCGCTCAAGTCTACTTTTTATGTACGGTGAAGATAGCATAAAGACTCCAGGAATTTAGGAAATGAAAAAAATCACTGTATCAGTCCCTGTACTCTGTTTTCTAAAAAAAAAAAAAATGAAAAGTCTTTCATGGAAAATTTTTCTTTTTAATCTACTTCTGATCCACTTCAATATAATATTTTAATAAAAGAGTCGAGCTGATGTTTTTAAGTTAAACAATTTTATTCATTTTCTTTGAAATGATCAGCTGTTTAAACATTAATTACAGTTGAAGTTGAAGGTGATGAAGATCCTTGATGTTTTCTTTGGACTTTTACTTTCAAATTGAAGATGTGTCATTTCTCTAGACTTCGCCACCACCTCGTGGACTCAGGAATCAGAACTCTGGACTCCGGCTATGGTTGCACTCCTTTTGACCAAACCCTAGCTTCCTCTCTTACTGCCTGTATGGCTTTGAGCAAAGTTCTTATATTTTTGGCTTTACAGAGTTATCACATCTATAAAATTGGGATAGTAGATAATAATTATATGCCCCTTAGAGATGTCTTTTGGGTATTAAATGAGAAACAATATATAATGTCTAGCCTAGCAAACCTCATTAAATGTTCGCTATTGTTGTCTTTATTACCTCCATCATTTTTGGATGTCATGGACAGGATTATTCTCCCGTAATCCTGCATAAGGCCCGTTAACCCTAAATCACCTAGCTAAAAGAAATATACTAAAAGATTATAATGGTATCACCATATTCTTTGTTATTACTGGACCAAAAAACTTCTGAAAACACAATAAGTAATACTTGTTTTGTACCTACTAAATCCTAGGCACCATGCCAGGCACCTGTTTAATTCTTTTAACAGCTGTATATGTGGCTACTAATTTTTTGCACTACTTTATAAATAAGGTATCAGAAGCTTAGGAAGTTAATTACCTGAAAGTTACATCCTCAATGCATGGATCTCACTCCATACCTTGGGGTCCTTGCTACCATAACTGGATTTTGCAGACTGCAGTCACTAAGGCCAGCATTCCTCAGTAACAACGGAGATTATCCACACAGTAGCACAGACTTAGTTGAACGAATTACCCACTTAACCTCAGACTTAGTCTACTAGATGTCTCCATGCCAAGCAGAACCAATTGGGTTTTCTTAACAAGCTTGCAAAAAGTATTTGTTAGGTTAAATAAATAAGCAAAGCAAGTTTGTGGATCAAAATCAATGAAACATACTATGAGTAAATAAATGCAATGTAGCTATAGCATGAAATGTAAAATTAATAAGTAAGCAAGAGTGGTTGGAAGGAAAGTAAAATACAAACAGACAGGTCTTCTATTCACAGCTGGTCCTGGTCCTGGTCCTGGCAGACTTTCATACAGTCATCATCCAGCTCACTCTTCATCAGGTTTAATTGGAAGACTTCTTTTTTTCAGTTTTTTATTAGTACGCATTTGCACTGCATACATTTTGCAGTCATCTTGGGGAGTGGATACATGCACATAATATAGCTTGGTTTTTTTAACCCCCTTGCCTCCTTCCTCCCTCCCTCCTCCTCTAATTCCTTTTTCCCTCTTTTCATTCTTGTTGATACTATTAAACTTAGATCATGTTTATGACACATAACGTTTATATTCATTGAGGTTAGTAGGATCCTGTACATGGTTTATCTTTCGTTTACGTACTTCCCCATCCCCCACACACCCCTAGCCCTTGTTGAACATTTGCACTTCCTCCTCTATGAAGTGCCTGTTCATTTCTCTTGCTGATTTCTTGACTGGGTCTTTAATTTTATGTGGTCTAATGTTTTTTGAGTTCTTTATACATTCTAGATATTAATTCTTTATCTGAAGAGTAGCTGACAAAATTTTCTTCCCAATCTGTAGGTTGTCTCTTCACTCCATTCATTGATTCTTTTGCTGTATAGAAGCTTTTAAATCTGATATAATTCCATTTGTTGATTCTTGCTGTTACTTTTTGGGCAACTGAGGTTCTGTTTACAAGATCCTTTCCTAAACCTATGTCATCAACTGTTTTATCTATTTTATCTTCTAATAGGTTCAACGTTCAATGTTTCTGTTTTAAGGTTTAGACTTTTCATCCATTTTGATTTTAATTTAATACATGGTGACAAATATGGGTTCAGTTTCAATCTTCTGCAAACAGATATCCAGTTTTCCCAGCACCACTTGGTAAACAGGCTCTTTTCTCCAATATATTCTTTTGGCCCTTTTGTCAAAAATCAAATAGCTGAATGTGTGTGGGAGGGGATGTCTCTGTATCCTCTTCTGTTACACCGACCTAAATATCTGTCATTCCAGAACCATGCTGTTTTTATCACTATTGTTTTGTAATATAGCTCGAAGTTAGATATTATAAAGTCTCTTGCTTTGCTCTTGTTGCCTAAAATTTCTTTTGCTACCCTGTGTCTCTTCTCAGAACCAGAAGACTTCTTTCAAATCAGTCAACCTCATTCCCTTACTTGATTACATCTGTAAGTCAATTACTATAATTTATATAACACTTCTCATTTCTGCCAAGATATAAGCAGGACTCCTAATGTGAAGGTTCCAAGCCTGCCAAGCACACATAATCTGGTCCACCCCGGGATCACATTAATCCAGTTTCAAGAGCCAACCAGGGTGCAAGAATGCTGCTTTTCTCTGCAACCAGCTAGGTTGCTTAGGGCTCCTTTACAGGCCCAGAGACAGAAGGTAGGATGATCAAGCAATTCGGTCAAATAATTCCCATCTGATATAAACTATCAGAGTTCTTTGAAAGATTCAGAATGTCTATTTGACAGCAAAGAATTAGAACCACAGAGTTTAGATAATTTTACAAATCCCATGAACCTAGGGGTGAGAACAAGGAAGAAGAACCTTGGATTGGATCCTTCCTGGGGCATTTGTGATAATCCTATTCTAGCTCTGTTAAGGAAGGGAGCATCGCCTGTTTGACAACATGTATCAAATTACAATTTGAGGGGGCTGAGGATTTAGCTCAGCGGCACAGCGTCTGCCTGGCAAGCGCAAGGTCATGAGTTCGATTCCCAGTACCAGAAAAAAAGCAAAAACAGAAAAAGAAAACAAATTACAGTTTGGAAATCAGGTCAAATAGCAGTGTTGCTTTATGCTTATTCTCTCATGTTTCCTGAAAAATAAGCTCTCATTACTGTTTTCTTTTAGTTATAATTAATCTCTTTCTTTGAACTTAAGCTCTAGCAGGATTTCAGATACACAATAGGAAAATGAAGCCCCAGGGGTGCCTCTGCAAACTGCAAGTTATCATAGAAAATGAAAAATAATTTGTTACTTAATAGCCAAAATAGGTGGTTTTGCTGAGCTATATGCCACGTTTATTCCATACTGCACTGCCTTGGTTAATCTAGTAGAGGTGCCATTGTTTTCCATACAGGGATGAAAAAACTAGGGCTGGGAGCTTAGTAGACGTCAACCTGGTTCCAAGATCTTTCAAAACTGTCAGTGCTGTGGCTCCAGCTTAGACCAATAAAGCAGAAACTTGGAGTAGCATTTGCAAGTTGGTGTTTTCAAAAGTTATTCTGCTGATTCTGATTTGTAGCAGGGGATAAAAATGAGTAGAAGCAATGACTCTGAGCTTTTCATCTACCTCCATTACCTTCCCTTCTAGAAATAGGTCATGTCGTTGTCTCATTGGCTTGTTCACTCTTTTCAGGGACAAATTTTTATGGGCAGAAGTTTTAAGTGCTTTGCCCCATTGGTACAAATACATATTGCATTTAAAATCATTTTCATTTCCCTTTGCCCTCCCTATCTTCACTTCTGTCTCATTCGAATCCCTTTCCCATCTGCACAAAGTCTATCTCTCTGCTTCCTATCATATTTTATTTTTCTCTTTCAATAATTTATATTTTGGCTTTCTCATATAGCAGAAACCATGCAAATTTAACCTATTGTATTTACTATCACACTGTCCAAGATTACAAGGTTAGTAAGCCTTTTTAAAGTATGTTATACTTCCCAAAAGTTAAGAATCATGAACAGAAGGCAGAATTCCCTGCACACATGGGTTCTCTGCTCTATTGTATTTAAAAGATAGCTAATAATATTGAGCACTTGTTAAGTTCCAAGGCCGACATTAGGTGCCATTCATACTCAATTATTTCCTTCAGACCCTAGGAAGTAGCCTCCTACTTTCTCTCTTCTAAGTAGAGGAGTTAGCATTCCACTAATAATTTGTGTATTCTTCTCTGCTCCCATGGCTTTTCAGCACAGCTGAAAGAGGGTCTAAAAACTAAGATCATAATATAATTCAAAGTGGGAGAAGTTAGGCAGCCCCAGAAGCTCTACCCAGCCCATTCAAATTATTTTATGAGCAAAGCGACCACCATATCTGAGGGCATCAGAGTTTCTAATAAAGACCAGCTGCACCTGATTTCTCAGTTAGCCGCTTCCCTGAAATGCAAACATCTATTCTTCCCGACAAGCCCCCTCTACACTGTGGGCACTTTGAGTAATTCCTCCCATATCAAGCCTTAGAACTGGAGTTCTCTAACCTTGATGCAAAGGGGAATAATGTAAGATGCTTGTTAAAAGGTATTTCTCTGTCTGCCTTCTGCCAGACAGTCTGATTCAGTGGGTCTATGCTAGAGCTCCAAATGTACATTTTTCAAAATAAAGCTCTGCAGATATTTCTGATGCCAAGAGTGTACAAACTTTACGGACACTAAACACCGCCTTGGAAGCACTGACATCTCTGCCACCATTTACACGTTCTTCCCTCCCACAACTGAATGACTGCTCAAGTGAGGTGAAGGAGATAATTTTGCCAACATTTCTTAACCAATTGTTCAAAAGAAAAAGATATCTTAATGTCATAAATATTGCCACAGATTGGTCAATGCAACATCTTCGGGCCCTTTTCTCTTCCTAGGACCTTCAAATATTTCACTTAGATCAAATATTCATATATACAATCTTGATCATTTTCAATCCATATATGTTGGAATTTTCATATAAGAGAAAGCATGTGACACGTAACTTTCTGTGTCTGGTGTACTTCTTTTAACATGTTCTCAAATCTATCCACTTTGCTGCAAAGGTCATGATTTCATTCTTCCATATGGCTGAACAGTATTCTGTTGTCTATATAAATCACATTTTTTTTATTAATTTGTCTTTTGATAGGAATCTAGGCTGTTTCCAGACTTTAGCTTTGTGAATTGTGCTGGGTGAATAAGCATGGCTATGCATGTGATCACTACAATAGGATTCCTTTAATTCTTTTGGAAATATACCTAGGACAGATATAGCTGAGTCAAAGGAATTTCTATTTTTAGTTTTTGAGCAACGTTCATTATGATTTCCACAGTGGTTGTTCTAGTTTACATTCTCACCAACGGTATACAAAAGTTCTTTTTTTCATATCCTCATCAACGTTTGTTGTTTTTGGTGTTCTTGAGCTATTCTTACTGAGAGTGAGATACAATCTCTCTGATTTGATTTTTCATTTCTCCAATAGCTAAAGTTCATGAACATTTTTCAAGTACTGATAGACCATTTTTACTTCTTTTGTGAAGGATCTATTCAATTCATTTGCCCATTTTATATTAGGTAATTTGTTTTGAGAGGTTTTCTTTAGTTCTTTGTATACTCTATACACTAGTTCTCTATCAGGAATAGCTGGCAAAACTTTTTTCCCATTCTGTTAGTTGTCTTTTCACTGTGGATTGTTTCCTTTGCTGTGCAGAAAGAAGCTTTTTCAAAAGCAAAGATACTAACTATCATGAGTCAACACTAATGAATAAGAATTGTTAGGGGTTGGAGATTTAGCTCAGCAGCACAGCCTACCTGGCAAGTGCAAGGTCTTGAGTTTGATTCCCGGTAGCGGGAGCGGGGAGGGAATAGTTGTTATGTACACACTCCTACAGAAAAAAATAACACCAACACATATTAGTGAGTTTGGCATATTCCACGGACCACTTAAACACAATAGTTAAAGAGCACCTTAGAGATCTTCTAATCTAAATTTGTCATTTTAGTTGAGGAAAGTAAAACCTAAAACTGTGAGTGATTTACCCAAGAACTTACAGATAGTTGGAAGAACCGAGGCTGTCTCCCAAGGGAGACTTCTTCAACTATCACACCTTGAAGTTCTGCCCATTTTGGGTTTCCTTTGAACTGTTAGTAATTCACAGGTACTGAGGGAAGCAACTATATGTCTATCTCCAGGCTGACTCCAGTTAAAATCACTTCTGTTGTCAATGCCTGTCTTGGTTACTTTTCTCTTGTTGCTGGGACAAAATACCTGATGCCCAAAATTAAGGAAGGAAAGTTTTATTTCACTTACAGTTTGTGGAGGTTGTAGTCCATACTTGGCAGGTTACAAAGCAGAGTGGCACATGGCAGAGGGCTACAGCTCATGATGGCAGAACACAGCAAAACAACAAGCACTAAAAGGGAGGAATGGCCACAAGCAGCCTCTTTCTCTCCCTTACATATGCAAACTATCCACCCCAGGGCGGGTGGAGCTCTCACACCCATAATCAATCAAACTCTATAAGCCTGCCCCATGAGGCTTTGGTGGGACACACAGACATAAACCATAACAATGCCTGAGTACACATCACTTAAGAGGAAGGAAGATAGACCTCAAAGCATGCTAAAAAATCAAAAGCAAGGTAAAACCTATGCTTTCGATTCTGCAAAAACCTATGCCTGGTCTAGAAGGCTGTAAGAATGACCTCTTTTTATAAAAGGGATGTTTAAGGTTTCATATACATATAACTATAAAATTTGATAAATTCAATCTTCAAAAAATTCCCAGAGGAACAGGGAGGGTATTATTACATGTTGACCAGACGATACAGCCAAGGTTATATACAGTGAACTTGAAATAGATCCACAGAGAACAATTATCTCCTAACTCTGTGAGATGTGGCTTAATTCCAACCATGCTTCCTCTTAAGAAAATTTCTTTTATTGATTTATAGTCATATGTACAAAGAGGACAGGACCCAAAGTCTGAGGTCATACAACTAATCTAAAATTTGTTACAATTCAAGATGAGAGTTAAAAATGGCTACCAGAAGCCTGCCCTGGGAAATGTAAATAGGAAAACTTATATATATAAAATTGGCAGAGTGTCTCAATATATGCCTATCACATTGGAAATCTGATTCCTGTATCTTTGTATTTAATAAGCGTGCTGAATATGAATATATTCCCTCTCAAACCCAGGCAGTAGTTATTTCTTGGAATTTCTTTGGGGAATGGCTTTCGACTTGTTCAGACAGGGGTTGGTTACAGGCTTAATGTTCAGGGTAGGACTTGGCATTGCCCAGCATCTGGCATGTGCGTGTTACTCTACGCACTAAGCCTCAGAACAGCAATAAAAGGCAATTTGGGGAGAATCCATCCCACTTCATTTGGAAAACAGAGTTATCTTTGCTGGAGTTTAGGTTAATGCTTTGGATTTGCATGTGTTCTTACCTTTTTTGTACAACTTTTGAATTGATTATAAAAAATAGACTAAAGGCCTGATAGATAACCCCAGTAAATAAAACAAAACTTGCCAGACTCAAAGAGGCCCAGAACATGCATTATTTATGTGACAAGCCAGCCATTGTGGCTCCTAAGTTTTAGGCATGCCAGCAAAAGGCATTCAAAAATAGGAACCTGTTGTTACAAGTAAGAACTTTCATGCAATATTCACTTAAATAGGCTATTAAAAAACTGGCTTGAAAGAAAGGAACTTGCTAGAGATCTGACATGACCCCCATTCCCACTAGAGGACTGGTGTGTGTGTGTGTGTGTGTGTGTGTGTGTGTGTGTGTGTGTCAGACCCAGGAATCTTTGACATTGTGCCTCCTTTTCTTCTGGGGCAGAAGCAGAAGTTGCTCCAGAAAATCCAAGGGTCCTGAGTGGGGACAGGCCACCCCGGAAGTACAGTGTATCATGTTCCCTGTTCCAGGGGAGCTGGTCAGGTTTGTGCTATGGAACAGTCAGGTCACCTGCCCCTGCTACATAAGGAGGGAAGAGCTCCTCCCCCAGTCACCCCACCTGAGGCGATCCTTTGCTCACCACCAGCCAGTGCTCTTAGCCACGTCGGCTCAGAATAACCTCAGTTGTTCCTCCGCAGCAGCTAAGCAACAAGCAGCTTTCTCCTGCCTTAGACTTCTTCCGCTACTTTCCTTGCTCTATTTCCTGTCCTTAAAGAAAGCAAAGCAAAACAGCTTCATTATTTTGAAGCTGCTGCAGAAGCAGCTCCTGATAACTCTTAATAACGAATTGCAAAAGACCATCAAGATTTGTCTGGCTTTGCTTTTCCTTACCAATCTCTTTCATCATCCTGAAGGGGCGGGAAGGTGCATTGTAGGTGCACAAGGCCGCACAAATGGAGACAGGTGGATTAGCAAACTGCCTATGTCTTCCTTCATCTATGTTTGCCATAATATAAGCAAGGCAAAGGTCCAGACTTTCTGAGCACAAAGAATGAAGCAAGACAGAAACCAACTGAATGGAAAGGAAGCCGTTAGCCTTCCTGGGAGGGGAAAGTGTATGCACGGAGGATCGGCTCTGAAATGAAGCAGACTTGATTTTTAAATTCTCATTCTTTTGACTAAGACCCTGCTCAAGAAGCATAACATCACAACGTCGTAGTTTCCAAACTTATAAAAAGGGACTAGTAACACCTAGTCCGTCAGGATTCTGAAAGGACTGAGTTAGAATGTACACACAACCTGCAGAGCATAGTGCCTGGCATGAAATGAACAGTGTTTGCTTTAGCTTCTTTAAAAGAGTAATGAAATCTGCTTTCCATTACAGACAGAGGTCAGGTTCTGTAAGACAGGCCCTCAGGGCTGATCAACTCCCTGTCAGAAAGAACGTGATGCTGCTGCAGATGCATAGCCTCTGGACAGCCGGAAGAACCTCTTTAGCCATTGGAAAGCAGAGAACCTAAAGGCTGATATAAATTTTCGAGCTGTGTGTAATATCCCAATTGTAGGTTTACCAAGAAAGAACGATAATAACAGAGCACGCCAGCAGCTTCAGGGAGCTCAGAGCAGGTAATAGAGCACTTTACAGTTATTTAGTCCTAGAAACTACTGACTTTGCACGTGAGAGTTCGATCATCGTGGTCATCATTAAAATCCACTGTAAATCGAATATGCAAAGTAGCTGGCAAAGGTAACTTTAAGGTCAGTAACTAAGCGTCACATAGTCAAGTTGTGTACATGCTGAATGAAGGGGGCTGTTTCAGACGCCGCTCCAACTTTTCAATTAAACTACTATTTACATTGTCCTTCCAAAATAACAAAGTCTGCTGAGAGGCATAAAAAGGCATTTTACAAATTATATACCCTGTACACCAATACCTTGTTTCACAGAGTAGGAGCAGAAGCCCAAGATCACGCCATGAGCTGGCAGGCAGGGTCTGAGACCTCTGTGCTCCACTGGCCAAGATGTGTAAGTTGCGGCTCTCCTGCTCCCTGTAGTGAACTGTGAGTTTCCTGTGTTTACAAAAAGACACAGGATTTCTAGGGAGCAGAGAGCTTGGAGGGTGCTCACTGACTGCTCTGGCACTGGGAAAGGTAAGACAGCATGATGCACAACCGTGGCTCATGAAGACAGGAAGCCAGTGTTCAAAGCTTAACCTGGCTTCTCCCTAGATGTATGACTTTCTACTCGTTACTTATCACCTCCAAGCCTGATTTCGTCATCTCACTCATCTGTGCAGTCATTTAGGTAAATCTGGGCTTTCTTATTTGAAAGGCTCTAGGCAAATATCAATTATTATACTTTGATTCTTTGTAGTTCCACTATTGGCTTGCTCTTGAATCTTTGAGAATCTCTCATGACATCTTTCTCATCTGAAGCAGTGTCTTTCAGTGATACCTTCTGCCAGCTCTTTTCAATCATTAGTGGCCTAGAATCTTCTGGGATATTACTGAAATAGACTTCTGAGCTCCAGTAGCTATGACCCTAGGTAGCTGGATGGAGCCTTGTAATATTAAAAGGACGCCATCTTGATGCTGAAGCGGCTGGGCTGCCGTGGCGCTCTGAAAAATGCTGCCCTACGAACTCAGTGTTCAAACAAAGAACCTGATAAACATAATTTTGTCGGTAACAGAGCCAGCACCCCATGCTTGGCTTCTAATGCCTAGACCCTGTTCTTCTGACCACCCACCCCGGGTCACCGGGTTTACACCCAGACTTTCATTCTAGACTACAGTGCTAAAGTTCCCTGCACTCTATGGGTGTCTTTAAAGGGGTAAGTGAGTGTGATTGTCTTTTTCTGCTTTCTCCGCAGACACCTTTGCCAGCAAAGTGGCAGCCACCCAGGACCAGTATGCAGACGCGTCCATAGGTAACGTCACGGGCAGCAACGCAGTGAATGTCTTCCTGGGAATCGGCGTGGCCTGGTCCATTGCTGCCATCTACCACGCGGCCAATGGGGAACAGTTCAAAGTGTCCCCTGGCACACTAGCTTTCTCTGTCACTCTCTTCACCATTTTTGCTTTCATCAATGTGGGGGTGCTGCTGTACCGGCGGAGGCCAGAAATCGGAGGTGAGCTGGGTGGGCCCCGGACTGCCAAGCTCCTCACGTCCTGCCTCTTTGTGCTCCTGTGGCTCTTGTACATTTTCTTCTCTTCCCTGGAGGCCTACTGCCACATAAAAGGCTTCTAAAGGAACAATCCGATATAGTAAATTTATATATATATATACATATATATACATAAAAATTATGTATAATGAACAGAGAAAACTGACATTTGTCATGTTCACTTACCTGCTGATGGAATCCAGCTTCAAGGGCATACTCTGTACTAGGGCCGAAGTCAGAAAGCATCACCTCCCATTCCCCTGGGCATCATCATGTTGACAAGGCACAGAGGCAGGGCCATCTCTGCAGCTCAGCCAAGAAGAGCTGTCCTCTCTCCACGTTCATAAATGGTGAAGGCTTTGATTTGTTTTCTTGTTTCTGACTTCCTTTCCGTGGGATTGGTGAGGTAGCTGACATTTGGCTTTTTGTTCTTTGTTTTGCTTTTCGTTTTGTTTTGTCGGGAGGGTCAGGGTTTTTGCTTCTCCTTTGTAAGACATGACGACCCATCCAAATGTAAACGGGTCTGGTGTAAAAGATCATCACCGTGAAGATTCCCCTCACCTCTCCCAAACGTTTGAAAAATTCCTTTGGATTAAGGAAGGATCCCGGCATGAAGAAGAAAGAAGCGCAACTTCATTCTATCACCAAATTCATGCTCACCTCCGAAAAATGAACAGAGGTGAAGCTGCCTCTGAGAAGCATGGGAGCTGGAATGGAGCCAGGAAAAGTGATGGTCCTACATATGGTCTCATATTTAGGGATATGGTGCCTGGCACTCTTGTTCCACAGGTACAGGGGTAACGTGCCTAGATTCCCAAGAACATGCAAAATCCTTTTTTTTTCTTAGCTCTTTAGCTCTGGACTGTGATTAGCAAAGCCCTTATCTGTTCCAGTCCAGCTAAACCCCCAGGAGTCCCATCCCAACCCCCTTCCTCCTGCCCACCTGCCCTCCATACAAACCGGAAGAATAATCCCATCCTAAAAGCACATCACTCTTTTCCATCTGCATCCGTGCGTACCCCAGTCCCATGTTGCTGCTGCTGTCGCCTGGGATTGTCCGTCAGTTTTGTTTTCCAAAGCATCCATGGCTTGCACAACCCTGTCCCAGTCCTGACTGAACATTTGCTCCTTTTCATGTGCCTGTTTGGGAATGTTGATGTGATACCTGTTACACAGTGCATGGATGAAAAACCAATAAAACAAAACAAAGCGTATCTGTATATAGTAGAGTATAGCATATACTGTTCTCCCATTCAGAAACATTGATTGGACATTGAAGACATAAGTGAGTTTTCATTTCACCAGCGTTGTTACTTTCATGTTGTTCCTTAGTTTGATGATCACTAGGGATAAAAGAAGAAAATGGCTTATTGCTCATGAACCTGCACATTCATTTCCAAGAAGCAATAACTGTGGAGAGACGTGAAAGTTGTTGAGAGAACAGGCAAACTCAAAGAGCCTCATGGAAAATTAGCCATGTGGAACACATCAGAGGCCTCTAAGTCAGCCATTCATTCAGGAAGGGCAGAGAGAAGGCGCTGGAGAAGAGTGTATGCATTAAGTGTGTCTGGGCTTTTGGGGTCACCGTTTAGACATCACCCCTTCCCCCAAAGTATTTATTGCACAGCTGATCTGTCTGGTACAGATGATAGATTGTGCTGGCTTGTTTGTTTTATTGCTTTTTATGTAAAAGGCTATTTTGAGCACTGTTTTTTTTTCATCATCCAGTCCAGACCCTACGAATTATATCAGTAGTTTCTGAGTAGGAAAGAAGCCAGGGTGACTGATGGCCTTTCAAAGTTTGTCCCTCTACTTGTGACTAAGGAGAACCCTTTCAAAGGAACAGCTCTTTCTGTTTCAAAAGACCAAAGAGCATGGATAAACCTAACATTCCCAAGTATTGATTCCACTAAGGAGGAAAAATGGAATGGCTTTGCTTACCTTTCAGGGACTTCACTGTCTCTGCAGAATCTCAGGCTGAAGACACCCCTGACCCTCGTGTTGATTCAGAGATACTTAAGAAAGAAATACTGCTGAGACGTTTTCTCTTCTTCCACTCAGTAATCATGCCTCTTCATTTCATAAACATTTAACTGAAGGCGGGGTGCACACTCGATATGCCACATAGTATGCTGCTTCCTGGAGACTAAGTTATGACCAAGATAGCCCAGGCACCTGCCCCCAGTGGGGGTACAGTGAATGTGATTGCTATTTCATGTGTGAAAGAGGACACAGCCATACTGACACAGTTTATCTTGCAAGGAAAACATTATGAAACTATTTGAACACAAACACTTTAAAACTATACCGAGAAAGTTGCCCAGTAGCTATAATTTTCTTTAAAGTTTAGGTTTGACAAAAGCAACCTCTGTGTCCTTGGCCAACTGGCAGATATGTACTATTCCCCATTTAAACCAAGAAAGGCAATCTCAGTGAGCTGCACCACTAAGAAGACGCAGTTAATCCACTTTTGTCCTGGTGGCAATGGTAGTTTTCCATGAGCTACCCCTGTCCTATCATGGCCAACTGTCACCAGTGACTGCATTACGTAGGAGTGCATTTTAATCCACATCCCCATTTGTGAAGATTAGAAAATAGAAAGCTAGCCTAGAAACACCAAGTAAATATAGTCAAGGGATATAAGGTGTTAAACACTAGAAAGATTTTGCACTCGTTTTTAGCCATTTTTGGACTCTAATAATCCCATAGCAAATCCTCACAGGAGACTTTCGGAAATTCTTGCTCTTGGTCAATTTCAACTTTGAAGCTTTTTGGTTGGTTTGCCTTTTCAGCTTTCATGCTATAGGGAAAATATGATTCTGGTTGTTCAGGGTTGTTATTAATTATTATAGTTGTGTAAAGTTGTTTCATTTTATTTGTTTGATTATTTTATTTTGTGTGTATTGTGCACAGCTTTAGGGGGAAAGTGCACTAATTGTGCTGTTTCTTTTCAATGGTACACGTTATTGACACAGACAAATAAAGTTTCTAATTGTTTCTGATTTAACCACTAGTGATACAGAATATTCTCTATGGATGTTTTTTCTCTCTTCTCATTGTCATCTACTTCATTTTTTGTTTTCATGCTTTGAAGAAATAAAGACCAAAAAGGTACAACTGTGCAATTGGTATCCTCTGCAAAAAAAAGAAAGTAGACACCCAGCATTCAACTCTTGCACATGCCCACCCTCTGGTTACATAGCATTATCTTTTTGATGCCCCAAGAGACTATAGAGCCAGAATATTTGTTTGTCTCACAATCCTGAAATAAATGCGGGTGTTCCTCCATTTCACTATTTTGTTTCTTACATTTTTAGTGTTGCTCTACCTACATCCTTTCTGCATCCAAGAATGTAAACTCATAAGTAGTTGCTTGTCAGGCAACATGTGAGTATGCATTGTGTTACAGCAAATCATTCAGTCTTCCTAAAACTGGCCACAGGAAGTATAGATATTTTCCAAGATATACTTATATGATTTTTCCCTTTAATACATACACTGTATTCCTTTTGAATACAGTAGAGCTTCTACGTTTCATTAATAACTTCTAAGTATATAATTATATGTTGTTAATCTCATACTTCATATAATCAAAACAGCATATAAAGAGGTGACATCAGAACTAAATAAGCACTTGTGTGGGAAAAAAGTGACCTCTTACTAGAATAGAATCTGTTCACTAGGTGCATACAAATGAAACTTTGGCCATCTGGATGTCTTTAAATTTTTCATGGACTTCTTCAGCACATCATTACATATCAAGAAACGGCATGTGGGGGCTGGGGATTTAGCTCAGCGGCAAAAGGGCCTGCCTGGCAAGCGCAAGGTCGTGAGTTCGGTTCCCAGTACCGGAGAAAAAACAAAACAAAAAAAAAAAACAAAAACAAAGAAACGGCATGTGTGTGCCAAATGGTCATGTGAGGCACATGTTTATCTATGTGAAGAAATTAAACTACATTTAAATATTTTCTCAAATCAAATTTCCCCTGGGTGCTAGTCCATGGTTTAACGCCACATGAGTAGCCAGTATTTACTTGTAAATACTGCAAAAAATTGAGTCATTTAATGACCAGAGTACCTTTGGCCACTTAACCTTTAGTGAAATCCTCTGACTTCATGCTTTTCAACTTCCTATAAGCAAGTTTTAATTCAAACTTGATTTTGATTCAATCCTTCCACCAGCGAAGATTTTGTAGAACTTTTGTTTTCTATGGTTCACAGCATACATGCACTAAAATTTGTTGCAGTTACTTTTCAAATGTAAAATTAAATTGCAAAACATGCACTTTAGAGCAACCCTGCAGAGATTCTCCTAGACTCCTCTTATCCGATACAGCTCCCAAAGGCTCACAGCCCCCTCTACCTTTTAACACTCCTAGTTGATTCATTGTTGATACTGCAGCCCAAGGCCTTTGATTATAACCTGTCAAAATAAAGAGAGATTGATGGGTTTTCTCTACATCTAAGATCGTTACAAAAGAAGTTAGAAAATTTTCCTTGGAAAAAAATGAAGCCCCCTTTTTTTTTCTAATAGTGGTAAAACGTCATCCTTCCAAGAACACAAATGAAACCCCCTGCAACCAAGACTTCTTTCAGAATTTCTGGGAAGGAGATATGGAGTCTCTTTTTGGCTTTGATTTTCTTTCTCCGATCTTGTGCAGTTGTAGACTGAGCAAGTCCTGAGTGTAGTTTCACGACTTGAACATTTGGCTACTTCTTGATTAATACTATACAATACTGGACTCACCCTGACTGAGAGCTGGCGTTCAGCATTTGTGATAATAATCATTGCACTGGGCCAAGGCATTCTAACTGTTGTGGAACTAAGCAGACGTAAATGTGGATTCCAATCAATAAATGTGTGCATTATGCAGAAGAGACATAAAAAAATCACATTATCTTAAAAAGAAAGAAACATTCTGTTATGAGTGGATCCATTAGCTTTTGCTCAGGTCTCGCTACAGATTTGTGTTCATGGATTGAAATTCTACCGTTTTTTTCTAATATGATGCACTTACCTCTTCTTTCCATAATCATTGTCTTCATGTCACTTAGCACATTTCAAATGGTTTTGCACCTGCAAAGACAGCACAGAAAGGAAAAACCCCTGAAATAGGTATTTCAGGTTTTGAGGCTGTCTTGGGCTATGGCTAATTATCTCCCAAAGCAGAGAATATCTTATGTGTAAAAGAAGCAACCATTGAGAAGTGGAACTCCCAGGGGAGAAAGTGCCTCAGTTTTCCAACTCACAAGAAATGGTAAGTATCCGGCTTTCTATGTTGTTTCGTCGGCTACCGAGATGTCCAAAAAGATGCATTCCAAAGCTCTCTGCATTTTCAGCTTTATTAAAGATCTTCTATTTTACTTTCCTATATAAATTATTATTTATTTTGATTTATGTACTTGAGGAAAAGACCATTACACCTAACTCCATCTTTTCCTTCCCTACTGTCGACTTTTGTAGTTCTTCCATTGGCTGCTCCCAATATAATCAGCTGCTGTTGGGGATGTTCACTGTTACCTCCCAATGATAGATTGAAAGCTCGTGCTAAAAGTAATTGCTCAAGACATGGTTTTCTGAAAGTAAATTTATCATAGGAAAAATCAAATATGCCCTTTCCATCTACAGCAGTCTTTAGAACATAGTATGGTATCCCTCTAGCTGTTGAGGACAAATTATACCCTAAGGTTACATAGTATAGCAGTATTATTGACTTTTCTACTTCTTAGAATCATATTATCATGCTTCATTGCCCATCTGTCTGGCCTTCTATGAATATATGCATATATAGATCAGGAATGAGAAACAACATATACATCCCCAAGTCCTATAAGAATTTCTATGAAGATGAAGTATGAAAATATATAAATATATAGCTGCCATGCCTCTAAAAACTGTGCGTGGGTCAAATGTTTCTTTGTAGGTGTTATATTTCTGATATGCAAATGGTATGGAAATTCACAGTAACACTTAGACCCCAACATAAAAATTAGCTAACTTAAATGACACGGAGTCAATTTTCCCATTAATACACAGATAGCCCTCCTAATTTATTGATCAAAGAGACACCTCTATCTACCCAAACCCAAGAATGTATTAGGGTAAGGGGAAATTGGTTTACTAGAGTGATTCTATCACTCTGTACCACAATTGTCTACTCAGATGGAAGGAGAGGGCCTAGAGCTTTTTCAGATGCCCGTTCCTACATTCCTAAAGAACTTCCAACTTGCTCTGTACTAGATTCCTGGAATCACAAAGTTGATGAGACAATCAAAAGCAATAAGGCAGATCTTCCCTAAAAATGTGATTTGATGGGGCCAGCGATATAACTCAAAGGCATAAGTGCCTGCCTGGCAAGCGCAAGGTCCTGAGTTCAATTCCCAGTACCAAAAAAATAAAAATGTGATTTGATGTTTTCAGTGATCCACCCCATAATATAAAAATCAGATTCTTGACCTTAGATACTATTTTTTTTTTGAACCAGGAATCAAACTTAGGACCTCATGCTTGCCAGGAAGGCACTGTGCTGCTGAGCTAAATCCCCGGCCCCTTAACCTTATATACTATTATTTTAAAATATAAAGACCAATTTTATTAAATAAGCAAGTATACAAAGACCTTCAAACCATTTTACCTAAGAAAAGATTTAAATATTGCTGCTAAAAGTGATGTAATCCAGATGGCTAGTGTTGAGAAAAATAATATTCCTTCTGGATATGGCTTTTACCTTTCTCTACTCATTTTAGCATTACACTCAGGAAGAAATTTGGAAAGATTTTCCATTCAGATGATGCTCATACAGTGTGATAGAGCTAAATACTATAGAGAAGAATTATCAATGTTGTTGACAAGAACATATTTTTAAATGAAAGAATTTGGCACAAATAAATCATGTTGAGCAGAATTTCATCACTTGTTACCCTTGACTAATATATTTAAAATTCATTACAGTAAAGTAAGATAGATTGCCAATTTTGGGGGACGATTATACAATGTGAACTTACACTCTCAGGTTTTATATGGAAATTAAAGCTGGGCACACATTAATTTTGGCTTTGATAACCATTTTGGCACACTTTCCCTACTGCTGGGATATTTAGTGGAAGCCACTAGATCTGTTCAGATATCTTATTTTAAAAAAGTTCTTTCAATAAATTCCTTCCCTTCCATATTTTAAGCTATAAAGTTTCTAAATTCTCAACTTGATAAGTTAGTATTTCCTTTTATAAAATGATGACTCAATTTGGATATTGCTATTTACATTTCAGAATTTTGTTTTTAATCTTCATTCTACCAAAAGTTTCCATTTTACCAAGTGCAAAAATAAATAAAGATCTGGAATGCTAGTTAGATTATTTCTCTGAGAACTGGACATCATTCCAACATTATCTCTGCTACACCATAGAGATACATGCATAAAAATAAAATAGTTTATGTGTGTCAAACGCACAGAACTACATTTTGGTAGGTTTTTTTTTTCCTTTTGTTTTTGTTTTTTTTTTTTCCAGTACCGGGAATTGAACTCACGAACTCGCGCTTGCCAGGCAGGCGCTGTGCCGCTGAGCTAAATCCCCAGCCCCCCAGAACTACATTTTGGATGTCTAGGATTGAGTCGAAGTTCACGTTGGGTTAATGTTCTTTTTCATCAAATCTCTTATCCAATCAGAAAAAGGTGGAGAGAAGGGAGAGAAACACGTTCTTGATTTTCTTTTCTTTTTTAGCTAAAGATGCAAATTTGAAGAGTGTTTAAAATGTCAATTGCATGTATCCTTTCAAAAACAAAAGCAAGTTTTTAAAATAAAAGAACTCATTTTTCTTCCTTTCATTTAGCAAGCATTTCTGATAGAGAGTCTTTAGGATGAACGAGGGCTCCTTCTTACTCGGGTCAGTGTTGAAAAAAGCTCTTAAAACATATTGTGGTCGCAGTCAAATTCATGAGATTTTCTATTTCGTCTTGAAATATAGCACAAAGCAGGCAGACAACCATGCATTAAGACATTTTCTGAAAAACTCGCTTTGCATGTTGGCAGAAAAACAATAGGTCTTTCACCCAGTCGTGCCACCATTACTTAATCGTCCTCCATAACCTGTGTCCTCTCCTCCCCACCTGCAATTTAGCATAGACATTTTCTACTGAACCAGTCCTCAGTTTTCATATTCATTGATTGCCTTGTCTCTAGTGCTTTTCTGGGCCATCTTACAGACAGACAGACTAACCCTGGCCAGTTTATGTGATATTTCTCCATGCGGACAGGTGAGGGTTAGACATGGGATTGCAGAAGAGACAGTGATATTAGTGCCAGGTCATCAGAGCCAGTTTAATCAATTGTTTCATTATGTATTAACCCCCTCCCTGGACATTTGCCCTTAGAAATAGTGGAAAGATTGTTTTATTAATATTTCATCAACACAACTTTTATGACATTGTATCCAAGCAAAGAATAATATCATATGAAAGCTGAAAGTGATTTTTTAGCTATAGTGGTTAGTGTTGAATTTGCAAGAAATCTTTTCCTTTATAGTTTTTCACTCAGAACTCTAAGAATGAGGTTTCTGCTGCCATCAGTAATCTTACAGGAAATCTGACATTTCAAATTGTCTTTGAGACAGATGATGCTTTGGTAAATGTATGTATGAGTCTTAAAATATTCTTGATATTCTCGCGCTGCTCTCACAAACTCTGCATAGATTTACTTTTTTCTGAAATGAGAGCATTTCTCATCAAAATGCATCAGGAATTTTTCCAATAGCTAGTTGTATTTATCGAGAAATGAGTCTAGCACCTAAAGAACTGTGAGTGCAGTTGGTTAAATCAGCGACTCTCTCTGCATCTCATTTTTCTTCCATCTGACCTTTAATCCCTGAGCACATTCCTCAGAAACAACTGCAAATGGTGAGACAAAAGTCACCATGGTGAGATGCCCTTCTTTTCAAAATGAACTAAACTTGCTTCCCATCATAAAAATTGTGTTTGAATTATTTTAAACTTTAAACACACAATAAAAAGAGATGGTTCAAAATACCTAAGGGGAGGCATTGATTGCGTTGCAAAACTATCCCCAAAACAAATGTTAATTCTGAAGGATTGAATAACAGATCAGCACCCAGCCACTGCCTCCACTATCCCAATCACGTGATATTTGGACACAAATAAGCAATTGGGCAGCAGAGACAGGTTACCATTTAGGCCATAACTATATCATGATTCAACTACCCGACAGAGTCAAAAAGTAGGCAAAGTAGTTGCTAGTTGGAGAGCTATCACAGCAATCCAGTGCAAGTCTTGTCGGAATAAAACAATACCAGAGATATTTTATGCACTGGATACATTACCTGCAATGACTCTTTTTTCTCTGGAAACAGTCTGTTTTGTTTGACCGTAACATTTTTATGCAGTTCAACTACAGCCTTGTTGCCTGGAGGGGAAGCAAACCCTTCTTGTGGAACTTGTTTCCATGGAACCAATTTTTGAAAACATAGAAAACAGCACAGCCAAGCAGACTGGACCTAGCAATGAGGAGTCTAAACTTGTACTTTTTTTCCTTCCAAAACAATATTCTGACATATAATAAAGTGAAAATGGTAATTGTTTAAATGCTATGGAGAACTAGTTCATATATCTGCAGTGCTTAGACCACCCAACATCAGATTCATGGATAATAGTATCATGCCATTATCCAAAACCTTGCTTTGTCTCAAGAAAAAATAAAAATAGGTTTGATTCTCTTTCAAGCAAGTGGCAAGATGTTTAATATTTAAAAACAATAAAGAAAGGAGGTTGGTTCTGCATAGGTTTCTGGATTACAGAGGAGGCCAGGCTTTTTTTAGACTCTCTTGATGTTTTCTACTTCTTGGTAAGATTTTGTCGGCCAGGGTTCCCAGTAGAATTTTCCACTCTATGGGAGGACACTGACATAACTTCAGTCTCTCCTTTTTGTTTTCTAATTCTCCCAGGAGAAACAGAACAGCCATTCCAGAGGTTGTCTGGATGGGAAGTGAAAAAAAAAAAAGAAAAACGTTGTAGGCCCTTCCTTGATTGATCCCGTTTTGTACAAAAGTACACACCATTGTGACTGTCTCTAAGGTTGCCCTGACTGCTCACCTTTCTTAAAGAGACCGTAGCTAGATAAAGATCAACTGGAGAACTGCCTAGAGAAAAGGCATCAGAAAGAAACCAGCGATGGTGGAAAATTGGTTAGTTTACCAAATCTCTCTTCTAAGATCATTGGCTCACTTTCTATGCAGGTGAAACTTTAAAAAAAAAAAAAAAAAAAGAACTCAGCCAAATCAATAGAGCAGTTTTAAAACTAAATGTCATAGTTTATTTTTTTTTCTGACACACAGTTCAATTTAACGCAGCGTTTATGTTGTTCAAAGTATTGTATTAGGCATCCTACAGTAGTATGAAGAGTTCAAGGCAGAATAATTGAGGAAAATTAACACTAGTTATGGATTTAGTTAGAAAGAATCAAATTATGTCATTCTAATTAAATTAACCTTTCATTTTGGTCTGGAGAAATTTTATCCATGTGGGACGGCTTAATGGGGTCATTCCAAAATCTATCAAAGAATTTCATAATAAAAATAGAAATACTTCCCAGGCGTGGTGGCACATGCCTGTAATCCCAGCACTCGAGAGGTTGAGGCAGGAAGATCATTGCAAGTTCAAGACCAGCCTGGGCTACAAAGTGAGCTCAAAGCCAGCCTGAACTGCATGACAAGACCCTGTCTCAAAAAGGCAAAAAAAAAAATAGAAATGCTCACTTTCTTAGTTTCACATTCTTTCGCCAATAAAATGAATGGACTCAGACTCCAGAAACCCATCCCAGCGTCCTCCATGGGCCCACCCCATGCAAGGCTGACATACAGTCTTAGTTAAAGGTCCAAGTTCAGGGGGAAAAGGCCTGTGAAAAAGATCATTTGCTACATTATTGCTGAATTTCTTCTTTCAAGTGGGTGTTAATACTAGCTTATCACTGGATTTTCTTATATACCCATTGCTCATTTGACTCTGAGAGATCTGGTTCAACTTCAGGGAGTTATAACTGCAAGTCTTGTCTTTTAACAGCAACTAGAGCCCCTCAGGCTCCAACTCTGAGTATATGGTGTTCTCTTCAAGATTTGAACGCCAAAGAGTCATTAGAGAAGACATCCAAAGGCTTTTCTCTTTGGAAAGCATCTAATTGTTTCAGAGAGTTACGAATCTCCAGATCTCTCTGTATTTGAATTTCCACTGCATGGTGTGGAGGGATCTAGTCTTTTCCCGAACACATAGAGCCCCGCATGATCAGCGGCTCCCTGTTATCAGCCATGCATGAGTAAGGGCGGAGGGTACCTTAGGTGGTGAACCTTGCTGCCCACCGTACTTGATTACCAGTGCAAGTGTCAAACCAACAAACCTGCATGAAGTCTGGCAGAAATTTAAAGACTTATTTTGAAATAATGATTTGTGCAGTGCTGGCGAAAGTCTCCCTTCCCTTCCCTGAGGGGACCAAGAGGTTCCTTCTGTGTGCAAAAGTGCCCAATACGAGATGTCATGAGATTGGAGTGGGCTGCAAATCCATGACCTTCTTAGGCCGAATCCATTATTCTTCTTCTAAAGATAAAATTTCAATTTGCAAAGTCCCTCACAATATCCTTTAGTTTTTATTCTGTGTGTTTAATGACAAGCTTTTAGGAGAAAATGACTGACAGCAGTTATTTTATACAAAGGTAGGTAAATTATAAACAGGCTGTTCAGTGACCAGGCAGAAAGATATTTAAAGGTACAAGAATTCCAAATGAAGATGACACAAGGCTGTCATTTGCTACAGATTCAACTGTCTTCTAAATGCCTCCTTTGTTATGGAGAAAATGACTCCTCAAAAAGATTTCACAAAAAGACTTAAATCACACCCCTCGCAAGCATTTGGTCTGCCACAGCCCAAATGCCTCATTAGCAATATGAAATTGCTCGCAGAGAAAATACAGCAAGATGATTTCAACATTTTCATGGGGGGAAGAAAGAAAAAGCAACCATGGAGAACTTTGCTTCTATAAACAAAGCGTGTTTCAGTGGAAGGAATGTAAGCTTTCTCCTGAAGGGGTCCCATTTGGAATGTCATCAGAAATGGCAAAACTTTCAACACCATTGCAGTAATTTATTCCAGCCTTATTAGCACTGAGGCACAAATTCAAATTTGTCTGGGGAAAAGGTAAACAAGCCTTACTAACATTGCAACAGATAAAGTGATCTTGTAGGCCTCAACGTTGAGAGAAAATTAAAATAGATAATATCTTTGTTATACCTACAGTAATTTCTAGGGCTGCTCCCTAGGATAAAAATACGCTTCTTTCTCCCATTTTAAATTTCTATATAAAGACACTATTAAGTTGCAGTAGCATGTATTTTCATATCTCAATAAGCCTGTCACGATAAGTCTGACCCCCATTTCAAATTTGATTAGGAAATAGTAAATTGAGAAGGTAAGGTTGTCCTTTTTAAAGCAAATATGCACAATAAGCATTTTTCTGGTGATGACTGCCATAAGCAGTCCTTATAGCACTGTCAATCAAGGGCAGGTGCTTAAGGGAGAAAATCCATGAATAAATGGGACCTGCCTGTCACCATTCCTGCTGCTCATTCACACAAATGCATGTCTATCTTCTTCCTCAACTCCTTCACTTCTACTTCTTGAATTGAGCCAGGGCTGCCTACCAGTCAAGCAAACAAGGAGCTTTAATTATGCCTGCCGACTGCTAGTTTAATTTAATGCTTCATCAACTGAATATCATGGCTATGCCTTCCGTGTTCCTCCTTCTGTTTTCTCTTTTATATAGGTCCTTGTAGTTGATAAATTTTAACAAGAATTTTACTAGGAAAGTCAACAAACCTATGTGTTTGTGTTCAGTCAAAAAACAAGGAACAAATTTAGCTGCTATGTTAATCATCGTGAGCTGATAGGCAGAATATCACCTAAGAGGCAAAAGAGAATTTTAAGGGTATTGCTAAAAACAAGACCCTATAAAGAGAGACCATAGCATTTTCCAGAAATAGCCTATGAGGGACTCAAACTGTGTAACATAGAAAAATCATATTCTCTTCATAGGAACATCATAAGATACAATGTGAATTTGAGTCATATTTTATTTGCAGGTTTGCTCTATACATGGGCATGCCACTTATTCTGACCCTGAAGACTTTGTACAGTTAGACTACTGCCAGTAGAATCTATCACTTACCTACATTGTAAGACTTTCCAGGGAAAAATTTTTAATAGTGATCTTTACATTGCACATGGAATATCTTTGCATTTCACAGGTTATTAAGGTGATTTAGATAACCACGTATAATGTGTTTTAGAATAAGCTTCTAAAGGGATTCTAAAGTTTGATCCCCAGGTAAGCACCATCAGCAAAAATTTGGAAATTTGTCAGATACACAAATTACCCAGGCCCACCTGAAACCCCAATCGAATATATGAATCAGAAATTCTGGGAATGGGCTGAGCACTATGGGTCATAATAAGCCCTTTCGAGGACTCTGACACATGCTCCAGTTTAAAACCATTTATGCACACCCTGCTTTGTGTGGTCACGAATAATCAGTGTCACCATTGTTTAACTCTGCCGCTTCCCAGGAAGAAGCTTAAAAGCTTAATTTGTAAGCTCCTTCTCAATACAATACATTCTGAAATGTTCACCATTCAGACTTAGAATGCCTTTTGAAGGAAAATTTATCCTTAAAACTATTTGTTTCTGATATAAGTGGGCTTCAGGCAGCCTCACCAAGCAGAGAGATTTCTGATCAGCCTTTCCAGTTCTTTTCAAAACCAACAGCTGATCTGATTTACTTGACGGCCCATGGGCCTAGACAATGACCTTGTAGGACTTTCTCTTCATGGATTAGCTCTGCTCATTTGCCTTAATGCTAAACCATTGTGTAGCTGTTGGTGACAATCTCCTGATTTGAAGAGTGGGTGGGTACTGAAATAAATGAGCACCGGTGATGAGTTTTGGTTTTTAGAAGATAATTTCAAAGGCTCCATGGCTCATAAACTTGAAAGGCACAGATAATGCAGACTCACCTCCAGTTCCCTGAGACATCCTTCTGAGGCTTTCTCCTTTGCGCTGGGGAGGAACCAAAGTAGAGAGTTAACAAGGGACTTCATATGTAAAAATGGCTTAGAGAAGGGATATTAGGGTTGTGTCATGGTGTGTGAGTGTGTGTGTGCGTGGCCTTAAAGTTTATCTGAAAGAAATACAAGTTATATGTACTTAAAACACTCACATGTATTTTGCCCTTCCTTTTGATCTAGAAAAGTAATTCAAAGGATATAAAAAGAAGCATAAAATACAAGCTCCACAATAATATTCTAGAGGCAAACACTAGAACTATCATTCTAATCCTTTAGGAGTCAGATACTTTGAAATGACAGCTCCTTTCCAGGGTTGGGGGCATGAGAATAACTGACATATATATTTTTTCTACCTGCTTCTCTGAAATCTGTGTTCCTCTCCTGTCACCGGTCAAAGCTTGAGCATTTGTTTGGGCACCTATTTGCTGTGGCTGAGCACATCTTCTCGTTGACTCTTTTCCCATTTCTCTGATCCTGCTGTGTCACACCTGACCTCCAGAAAGCTCCACCAACCCTACACCCCCGTGTCCACCTTTATGTACATCTCCACCTGCACGTCCTGAATTTTACTCAGTGTCAAAGCCTAAGAAGCTACTTCTTAGAATGATCACTCCTTTCAGGCCAGTTTCAGGATGGGAAGTACATCTTTGCAGGGGAAGAGGCTGGATCAGATTGACAGGAATTCACTCAGATCCATCAAAGAGATCTAAGCCTTCACTTCCTTCCTGATCTTTGCAATCCACAGGGGTTTCCAAGGTCAAGTTATAGCCATGTCTTTTCTTTGTCCACATGCTTTGTGTTTTCAGCTTAGGTTTGAAATCTCGAAAGAAACCTGAATTTAAAATTTATTAGAAAAAGCAGGGGGAAAAGTGGCACATTCTAATGACCTTTACGTAGGAGGTACATCAAATCTTATTCCACTAAGAATGGCTCAATAACTGAGAACTCAAAAACAACAAGTGCTGGAGGGGTTGTGGAGAAAAGAATTCTTCTGCACTGTTGGTGGGAATGTAAACTAGTACAATGGCCATGGGAATCAGTATGAAGATTCCTCAAATAACTAAAAATAGAAATTCCATTTGACCTAGCTATAATTCTTCTGGGTATCTTCTCAAAAGAGTTAAAGTTATCATATTACAGTGCTATATGCATACCCATGTTCATATAAGCACCACTCATAATAGACAAATTGTGGAAGTAACTTATAGGCCCGTCAACAGATGAAGGGATAAAGAAAATGTGGTATTTATAGATGATGGGGTACTATTCAGCCATGAATAAGGATAATTTGAATCCTTTGCAGGAAAAGGGGTGGACCTTGCGACCATAATGCTAGGTAAAATAAATCAGAGCGCAGAAGGTTAAATATTGCGTGGGTTCTCTCATAAGAGAAACCCAAAGCATAAGTAGAGCAAAATAAAAGAGAGATGATAGGAAACAGGAAATAGGGAACAGCCTCTATAGAGATGGGAAAGAAAGCAGGGGAACTAGATCAGGGGAAGGAGGTGGAGGGAGGCTAGGAGGGGGAGGGTAAGTAAAAGTGATCAAGATGCAGTGTGTATGTGTACCAATTCCCAAAGATGAGTGCAGTTACTATGTTTCAGAGACATGTACCAATAAATATTTTACAGGCCCTCACAGTAGAAGGTAGTGGATGATTACTTTCAGTACCTCCACAGCTTTGCCTTTCAGTACCATTCACAGGTGAGTGGTGCAACTCAGTACCTTTCCAATAAAGCCATAATAACAATAATTGCTGGCACAACTGTTATTGCAACAGGACTTCCCTGAGTGTCATGGGCCAATGTTTGTAGACGATAGGAAGCTCCTACCAGAGGACGTGTGGCTTTCTCAGCACGGACAAGGGAAGAGACCAGCATGCTGTACATACTGTATATATGCACAAAACTGCTGTGTGCCACTGGAAGGTTGGGGGGCAGATGAGAAGGAAAACTTCTCCAGGACTTCTCTATCACTTCTGATGGTTACTCATGGCAGATTTTCCCCCCTGGATAAGCTTAAAGGATGACTGTGATAGTAAATTGAACTCATTCTGATCTGGAACAAGTGGCAATCCATAAAGAAAAGGGAGGCATGACATCATATCGGAAACCCCACCTCTGCACTAATGCATTAAAAGAAAACTTCACCTCCCCAAATGGGGATACTGAGTTCCCTACATGAGACCAAAAAGGAAAGGACAGCTTGTGCATATCATGTAATCATGTATAAAAGACACACCACAAATAACCTTCCAAGAGAGGGAGGAGGAGAGTAGAAGGAAGACAGGCATACGGAGAGATCTAACCTTGGCAAATGCAGTCAGCAACCCTAATATTCCTCCAGCTGACCTTGAAGATTGCTTGCACATCGAAAGCTATTTTTTAGAATAAACTCACAGCACTTTGAAATTTCTGAGCGGTGTTATATCAGTAAGACATGTGAATACTTAACTGAATTTTTCAGTGTTTGAATCTTTCATGCTGATGAATGTAATTGACTAAGAATTGCCATTTTGAGCACAAAAGACACACACACAGAGGTACGCGCACCATATGTTACTCATTTTGTGGAAAACACAATGTATAATATTCGGTTCCCAGTGCATTGTTTTCAGTGCGTTTCAGTGATAAAATTTTGTGGGGAATAAACGTTTGTATACCCTCATTGGTGACCACACTGTTGAAATTACAATATTAAAAAACACTGTTAGAAAATCCTGTGTAAAATATCTTCTCTACTATCAATGACTCAATACACTTGGAAATTAATTGTCAAAAAGAATATGTGGTAGACTTAAGTATTTTATATATGTGGTGTTTTCTTACTCTCTTAAAGTAGTTAATGAGTGATGAGATACCTGATACTATCAAAAGGGAAAATGGCTTCACTGGAGAAATGAAGGATGCTATTTGTAAAGTTTCCTGCCAAAGAAAACTGTTTAACAATCTGTAAATGTAGACTAACTTTTATTATGAATGTGATTGTAAGGAATGCTTACCCTATCACCCCCTATCTTTTGAAAATTAATATTTTGTATTTCTAAGGACCAAGGAAATCTTTTTAAAGCCAATGTAATACACAGAAGCCTTGAAAAAGAGAGGTACAGTGACTTGGGTCAAATGCATAAAGCTAGATTTGAATTCTAACATTTTATGGTAAATT
Organism: Chinchilla lanigera; assembly: GCF_000276665.1. NCBI lineage: Eukaryota > Metazoa > Chordata > Mammalia > Rodentia > Chinchillidae > Chinchilla > Chinchilla lanigera. The sequence continues at coordinate 7,638,830 of NW_004955441.1, read as the reverse complement.
TATCACTCTTTCCTCTAATTCTTACACTGCGCTATACATTTTGGGAACTTCAGCCGATCTTCTCAGTTAAAGGTACCAACAATAACTGCAAATGTTGCTTTATATGGGAAGCATTAACACGCTCCGCTTGAAGCTCCTTGAGTGGATAGAAATGGACATTCAGTTTTTCCTCCTAACCATTTCATGTGAGTTAACTCCAAGGTCTGAATTGTAGCACAAGAGGTTAGCAGATTGTGTACACCAAGGGTGTTTTATCTGTGCAGTTAGCAAGAACTAGCCATTTAAAATATACTCAAATGTTTTGTAAATAAATTTTTTGATCACTATAGTTTTATTCAAACTGCTGTCTTTTCAAATAATTAGATTTTATTTGAATTTTAAAAAGAATCTGTTAATGTCGTTTTGTTGACTGTGTGATTCAGTGTCCACTCAGCCATATTCCTGTGGGAAAATACCAATCCTATTGACTTTCTTGGCATAAGCCAGGGACTCATAGTTCTCCAAGGACTGCAAGAACAAAGACAAAATAAAACTCCAAAGGAAATGCGAGTGAAGAGATGAGAAGCATATTGTATAAAATGTATTTTTAAAATCATAAGATACATGTGACTTACACTGCCTGTTAATCTAGTCTCTTTGTGAAATAACCACAGCATACTATTTGTTAAGACTTGGAAACACCAAATATTTGTGATGTTTGTATAGCACCGTTGTTATACTATGTGATTTCAAATGATAAACATCTTTGTTGTAATCACGTGAGTCCACAGAAGAATAAATTTCTGCTATTATGTAAAGCCAGCTCTCAGAATTCAGATTCCCTGCAGCTGCTGTATCACCAATAAATGAGAATTAATTGTAGAAAAACAACCTTGAAAGAATTGAGTTTATAATCACTGTGCATTTTGTCCATGAATGAATTCAGAGAGTTTTATTTTTACCAGCTATGATGTCAGCCAGTAAATGCAACTGTTGATTTCAACCATAATATCGTTTCAAATACTTCTATATTATGGATCTAACTACCAAAACCTGGAAGCTTGATGCAAAGTGTGTCTTAACAAATGTACAATAAATGACTTTTCCTGCATGCTGCCTGAGATATGTTGTAATTTGAAATGTCTTATCAAAAATTATATATTTCACAGTCTAAAATTGAACTGACAATATATCTCGTGTGTGTAACTGATGGTACGTTGATATCAAAATCAGAAGCAATGTCTGTCATACATGTATGTTCCATGTGATGTTTGATCTTGCTAAAATGTAATCTGTGATGTTTTCATTTCTTAAACAACTTGATTCTATACAAATCATTGTCTTAACTGTTTTCCTAATCATACCATATTTCCTAATACCGAAATATAAATGTTTGTAAATTAACTGTTCATATTTTGTCACCTTTTATGTATCTTTAATGTAGCTCCATTACCTAATCTGACAAAGGAAAATCAAAGCTTTCCTTATCCTGGGTCCAGAGACATTTCTTCATTCCTGTATTTATTTATTCATTCATTCATCTAACACGTATTTATTAAGCATCTACTCTGAATAAAATTCTTTACCAAATACTGAGAGAATTCACAAGAATCAAAGAAGTGAGTAATCTGTACCTCCCTAGTGAAGATATCTGAAATTTCCCTAAACCATTCTGTGATTTCCATGGAGCTGTTAAGAAATTAGTTTGCTTCTTCTACGTTTGTCTTGTTTACTTTTCCCTCGTTGCTGAGACAAAATACCCAAAGCCCAAAATTAAGTAAGGAAAGGTTTATTTGGCTCACAGTTTGTGGAGGTTTCAGTCCATACTTGGCTGGCTCTGAGGCAGAAGGTAGCAAAGCAACAAGAGCAAAGGGGGAATGGCAGCTGAACAGCAAAGCAGCCAGAGCAAAAGGGCAGAATGGCGGCAAGCAGCCTCTTTCCCTGCCTTACATTGTAAACAGGCTACCCCCACCTAAGGGGCGTGTAGCTCTCACATAATCTCCATGCCCTCCTCTTCCACAGGCTCAGGATGTATACAAAGTAAGCACCCTGGCTTCCTGCTGAGTCACTTAGCCAAACCTCTAGATTCCCCAAGTTGACACAATGTATCAACCATAACAAGGTTATAACAAATTGCCTATTAAAGAGTCCTGAATTAAAATGTAGTACATTAGTGCCACTGAAAGGCAACTACTACTCACAGAAGTATTGAGTCTGAAAATCAAAATCCAAAATAAAGACCTAATTTAAGTGATTTGACCCTGACTGTGGTAGAAACACTTAAAAATTCCTTTTGGGAAAACTATATTTTGTATTTGTTTTCAAACATTTCCCTCAAGTTTTCTGTTCTACAGCATTAGATCCTAAAATAGTACCCCCTGAAGTCTGTAAAAGGAGAAGAACGTGGTTGGTGAAAAAATGAAGAAATACCTACAGAATACTAGAGAGGAGGGATCAGATTTGAGGACGCATGTTTGAATACACACACACACACATGTACACACACACACATGTACAAACACACACATGCACAGCTAGGCTGACACTTCTCACAGTGCTCTCTTTGTCCTTTTGTTCTTACTCCAGGAGCTTCTCCTACTGATTTCAAGGTGAGTTTGGACCATGGCAGAGATAAGTGGGTCTCAGGTTCACCCAAATAATAAGGCAAGTGATCAGCACCTTCAAATAGTGAAACCTTGAGCTCAAAGACAATTGGATAATTAGAAGCATGAAACCTTGTGGTTTCTGCCACTATGGAGTTTAGGATAATGAGGTTAACAAAGTGATCTACACCTTGCCCTTAGTATGTTAAACTAACCATTGCAGCTTTTGAAATTCCTCTGAACCTGTAAAACCCGATTGAAGCTTGCCATCCTCACAGGCATTCATTCATTCATTCACCCATCCATCCATCCATTCATTCATTCATTCTCTCACAGTAAGTGCTTGCTGATCACTGGAGGGAAGAGTAGATTTGTCCATGTAGCCAGTGAGCTTTGCTCAGGGCAGAACAGTACCATAGATGCTGGCTCTGGAATCAGAAACTGAGTTCAAATTCCAGCTTTCAGTCTACAGAGGTAATCTTGTGAAATTCTCTTCATCGTTCTGAACCTCAATTTTCTTGTTTGTAAAACTAATAAGAGTTACTATCTAAGGGTGTTGTAACAACTGAATAAATCAAATTTTATGAAGAGGCTGACATAGTGCATAATAGTTATAAGGCACTCAACAGATACTATTTGGTGTTATATCCTAGATAGTATTGATGTTTCTTATGCTGGAGACAAGTCTCTCTTTAACCCAACTTGCCTCAGATTCCTCTGAGCCCTCCTCCGGATTAGGCCTTGACTTTGGGTTCTGCCCTTGATGAGCTGAGGATAGCATCAGCAAACATCCTACTTGGTCGATAGCAAAAATTTGACTGACTTCACATCTAATCAAATTCCTCATCCCTACCCTCAGTATCTTACCACCCTTGTCTGCCTTCAGCAAGAATAGCGTTGAGTTGTTCTAGAAAAAATCCCCCAGACTAAATGGTTTCCTCTTAGTAATTTTCTGTCCACTGTCCTTCACCCTACCCTTAGCTGCAAATCCCTATTGTTTCTTTATTCAAAGTTGAACTCAGTCTATTTTCTCTACTCCAAAATTTCATTTCACTGGTCCCCTTCTAAAATAAAATCTTCCCCCCTCTTTAAAAAAGTGTCTTAATGAATTCTTCTTAGTCACCAGCAACATTTTCATTTTTTTTTTTTTTTGGTACTGGGACCAGCAACATTTTCCATGCTGAGAGACAAAAAGACCAAATGAACTGAATTCTAGCTCTTTTCATTTTACCAGCTTTAGCAAAAAATATTGAGTGCTTAGTAATAACCAGGCAATGTACTAAGCACTTCAATTGGATTATATCCCTGATCTACACAAAATCCTAAAAGCATAATCTCCACTCCTTTTTATACGTGAGAATGAGAAGCACAGAGAAATTAAATACTTGCCAAGATGATACAGCTAAACGGCAGAATCAAAATTTGAATTCAAGTCTATTTGACTTCAGAGTTCAAGCTTATGATCCATCTGTTGTTTTGTCTGTTGAAATCAGACTTATAAGTAACATCTGCTTTAAGCAAGCTCTGAGGTTGATACAAAATGTCATAAAATGATGAAATGATAGAAAATGTCCTCCAACCTATACAACCATATGTAATCATCCCATTTACATCTGGTCAGTCAAATGTTCTATCCAAATTTGATGCAAAACTCTGTAGTAAAACTCATTCTACATCATTGTTAACATAGATCTTACAATCTGTGATAATCAAGTAAACAGAACATCACATCAGTGGAGAGACTTTATTAAATATTACCAGCTGCAAAGAAAGCACACTAAATAAGATTTTTATGCCTCATCAAAGTCACCTTGGAAACAGCACATTCAACGTCACCTTCAATATTTTCAGATAGCGATGGAGAAAAGATAGATTTATTTCTCGCTATTTGAGCTTGGCTTATATGATTTAGGAGTGAAAATAAATCTAATTTCACTCATAAGTTTATAATGCAGCTCTTTTCTTTTGAGAAAGCAAGTTACAAGATTATCCAGAATGACAGCAATAATAAAAAGGACATTGACTGTGGTAGGTAAATTCCTGAATGAGAACAATTACGAGTCCAAAGATAGTCTTGAGTGCAGTAGTTTCTCTTTTTATTACCAGTTAGCGTCTTAGTGTAAGGTTTCCCCTTGCTGAAATGTATTGCAGAACTATTTCCATCGCCTGTGAATAGCTGCGATTCTAGCATGGTGCCCAGTCTCTGTGCTTCTTAGCTGCAGAGAAAGAATATATAATGAAGTAGAGAACTTTGCCAGTAAACTCTTGATCTCTTCCTTTAGCCCCAGTAATTGATCATGTTTAAATGCAGGGTCCTAGGATACTAGCACTCTACATGCTCACGTATGTATGACCATAAAGAGATCTTTCTAGAGTTTGGTCATTCAGGGGCAGATGAAATTTCACCCTATTTCCAGGGATATGCAGTTTGTGTGACCTCACAAACAGCCGTTGCTTGGCCCCTTAGCCAGACCCTTTTTAGGTGCCTGGGTCTCCATATCTCATTCAAGGGCTGAAAACAGAACACTAGGGAGTATTTGCAGAAATTTGTAACATGTGAAGATAATCTTCAACAGTCCCAGATATGCGCCATCTAGCTGAACATAACATTGGCCTTTATGATCAAATATCTGCTACTGCAGGGAAATTTTTATTTTCTCCTAGCAATGATAAAATATTAAATAGGATATGCAAAAAAGGACAGATTCCTTCTGTACTCTTTCTTACTATATGCCCCTAAAAGCAAAGTAAAAGTAATAAGAACCCATCAACATAAACTAGAAAAATACAACAAAAGGTCAAGCCTTCATCCAACAGCTGTGACCGTCTGACAGCTCTGAGACTTTGTGACAAAAAATGTTAACAACCTTCTTTGGTTACCATGAGAACGAGAGGACAAACAATCAAGCAAGTTTCCTAGAGGGAGAGAAGCATGTGGCCATCTGTGTAAAAGCTCTAGCCAACAAATTCCAAGCATATGTAACTCCTAGTCCCAAAGAAGCCAAGACCCAAAGATGCAAAAAAAAAAAAAAAAAAAAATCTTGTTATTAATTAATCTGCAAGCACTCATGCTCAGGAGCAGCGTGATAAGAAATAAGGCACAAAGCTTAATTCCTGCTGTTATTGATTGCAGCAAATCTGTATTTTCATGATGGGATGCCCTGTGGTGCCTCGCTCTTCACAGATTAGTGAGTGGTCCTGCTAAGCCCGGGTGCCACAAATTCGGAAAGAAAGTTTGATACAAAATTCCTAAGGAATCTCTTTCCGTTGACAAATCAAAACACAGAGATTTCTCTCTCAAGCATCCCTTCCCAGAAACTTTTCAATTCAACAGGAGCAGACGACCACAGTACCCATGTCTGAAGAGCTGTGGAAACCAAGTCAAATGTTGGTTCTATTTATCAAGATAGGTACAATCATCAAAAATTACTTTTTAGCAAGCACAAATATGTGTAATGGCTCCAAAAGATCAAAGAAAATATCAGTTCTTTTTAGAATTGATGAAAGATAAAAAAGTGGAAAAATAGGCAACATGTTAAACCTTTCAAGGCCAGTTGACCAGAGCATTTTACTTGAGATCTGGTGTTTGGGATGGAGAAACACATTTGCTAGTCATAGGTGTGTGTGTTTGACCTGCCATGTGACCTTTAAAACACTGTTATATCTAGGCTAATATTCTGTACAGTGAATCCTGAGAGTTTCATTGTCACTGTTTCACCACTTCCTGGCTCTTAATGTTCTTTCTGAGGGTCATTATAGAGTAGTTACAAGCACAGACTCTGGAACCAGGTTACTCAAGTTCAGATTTGGGCTATACTAAGCTGTGTAATACTGGGCAAGTTACTTGCCTGCCCTGAGCCTCAGTTTCCTCCTCCTTAAAATAGGGAGAATGATAGCACCTATCTTGTGGTGTTCTTATAAAAAAGAAATGAATTAATAAATACAGAGCTCTTAAATGAGCACCTGGAACGCAGTGTCATATAAATGCTACATACTGTGATCACTGCTCGGAAGATACAGACCCATGATTGGTTCTATTTGCTTATCATCCAGAGAGATCTGTAACTTGATTCTTATTGCATTTTTAAGAAAATGGAGAGAAACAGAATAACAAAAGCCACTAAGACCCAGTTAGGAAGACATAAAAGTAAAAGAAAGTTAGGGCGCGGATTGGACCCTGAAGAGGTTTAATGCAGAATAAGAAAAGGAATGACAATTTTTCTTAAGAAAGCAAGGGAGGAAATTTGCTGGATTAACATACTGATATAAACAACTGATGATACTGCCCAAGTTCTTGGTAATTTTGCTTTATTTCTGTATTATAAACAATGACGATAGCAAGCATTCATGTTTATTAAGAAACAGCCACTGCTAAGCACTGACTTATATTATCCCATTCAATCCTCACCAAAAAAAATGAGTTAACTGTTACTATTCCCATGTTTCATATGAAAAAAAAAATTGAGAATTAAAGTGGTCCCTACTGTGTGTGGCTCTCTTGACTAATCAATACACAGCCAGCATAAGGACCGGGCTGATACCAGACCCTGACACGCATGCACCTATGGGATCCACACACTCCTGTGCAGTTTTAGGACATAAGTTCAATTCTGGAAAAATTCAAATGTGGAACTAGGGGGAAATAGTAATAACTATAAAAGAACTTGATTCTGAAATTTTTCTCTTCTGTCTGTCCTCCTCCCTGCAAATATTACTTGTGTTATATTAGCAGTTTTATATCTTATCACTTCACCACATGCGTTATTTTCTAATTCTGTTATTGAATCTCTGGATTTATTATTATTGCTACTCTGTTTACATAAACAACAATATATAGTTCCAGAAAATTATATAATTGTAGGATAAGGCCTCTGGTACTGGCAGAATAGAAGTTATCCTTATATAATAAATTTATTTTTTTAAAATCCCACATGGTAAAATACTGTAAATAGACCTAACTTTCTCATATTGGAAAAAGTATTTAAAAAATGAGAAGATTAGGTTCATAACCACAAACACATATATGTGATAAATGATTACATCCTGAAAAGTATCAAGATTTGTAAAGCTGAAATACATATGCATATTTTCACAGGGAAACCAACCACACAGTTACAGAAAGTTTTGCTGAAGTTGACATTACATCATTGTATTCTTGACATTGTTTTCAACTAATGAATTATTTTATAGTTTCCTCAGTATTTTTATTGCAATAGGTCAGCAACTTAAAAACCATGTTTATTGTGATCATAAAAGTTATTAAGTATTATTCTGGGGGAGTTTTTTTTGTTGTTTTTTTTTTTTTTACAGAAATCTTTGAAGTGCTTCTCGGAAAGTTTCAGGGTTATTTAATCATCCAAGGAAACTTGTATGTTGTCATCTCTATTCGATTGTAACAACATTGTAGCACTATGTCCATGGTAGGCACCAGAGAGTAAGTCATTGTTTAAAGCTGGGATTAATTTCCTCCACTTGGCAAGATGACAAACAATCACTTACACATTGCATAAGCTGATCTCTTAAGAAGAATATATGTTTAATTGCCAAAATGCTTTAAGTGTAATTCTTTGCATCAAAGACTGCACATAAGAATTTAGGACAAAATCTACTATGGCTTGAGTAGAGCATTTCTTTTTGATCTACTGATTATTAGGAACATTTAATACACAATTACATTTACATAACTAATTAAAACTGAGTTAGAATGTTTAAGAACTCATAGAAGACATGATTTACTTTTTTCTCACCTATCAGAGCATAGAAGTCTTTCTTGATTTTTTTGTCAGGTAAGGGTAATTTTACTAAATTGTTATATTTGTTCATACAGAATATGTTCAGGTGATTAAGCTTAACAGCCTCAACAGCCTTGCACTTAGTTTGGCATTGGGGCCCGTGTATTGGATGGATGGATGAATGATGGAGGGATGATGGATGGATGATGGATGGATGGATGGATAGAAGGATGGAAGGATGGAAGGATGGATGGATAGATGGATGGATGGATCTATCGATGGGTGATGGATAGATGCATGGATGGATGATAGATGAATGGAAGGACAGGTAGCTAGAAAACACAGAGAAAATCAATGTCTAAGGAACGAATGGGATCACAGTAGCAGATCAGGTTATTGGGGGAAAATTCAGTTTTGAGAAAGTATAGCAATGGTTTTAACACAAGCTACTCGTTAGTAACACCTATATGGTCTTTAACATAAACATTTGCTCAGTACCCACCACAGATGAATTAAATCAAAATTTTTCGCATGGGGGCAGATGATGAAATTTAATTAATGATAAAATTTAATAATTCAAAGTTCCTCAAGTAGTGCTGTTATATTCTGCAAAGCAACATATAGAATAGCCAGTTAAATCTGAATCCCAGATAAAAAATAATTTTTAGTATTTACAAATATTGCTATGCTAAAAATTGTTTGTTCAAATAATGAGTGGGACAAATGGGTAGAATATAACATTAAGAAAATATGGCATCCGCAAATTAGGATGTCCAGAACAATCAACATTTGGCAAACAATGGTGAGGACACAGAATCGGAAAGAGTTATAGGTATTTTTGTGACTAATGGTGTCAAAATAAATACTAAGTTTTAGAGAAATGGATAAGAAGCTTAGGCAGAAACTCAAGTTTAAGAAAAAGTTTGAGAAAGCATAAGACAGAAAGTCGACTATTTATTGTGACAATGTGTGTTTTGATAAACAGAACACTGTCATGGAAATGGAGGTGGAAGGTGAGAATAGAATTTATAAATAGGCCCGATCTTTCACTCCAGTAACAAGTGTATGGATCCAAGAGCTTTTGTGTTTTCTCTACTGAGGAATTAATTCATCCTAGAGATCAGCATATATAATTTCAAGAGAGCCCAGAAATAGCCTTAATGTCATTAGAATTCTTTCTGAGTAGAAATCTAGACCTTTCATTGTGACAGAATCTGCACTAATTCAGCATTAATATTGATAACTCTTAAAGATATCGCTATTGAACCATAAACATGTCAAAGCAACAGGCCAGGTGAGAACAATATCAAAAGGTTAAAACTTGAGCAAGAAAAACATCAGTCCCTACTCACAAGAGTTTGCTCTTATGTGCTGAAAATTAAAAACAGATTTTTTACATCACGGGCATGATCAAAGGAGGAAAGATTCAAGAAGACGTTTCCTACAAAGACCCAAACTATTAGAAACTATAATATCTCATGTGAAATGGAAATGAAGAATATAGGAATAATATAAACAAGAAATACATATAAGCTATCTTTATAAATTCTATCTATACATATGTAGAAAAATGTTAACAGAAAAAGTGGACAAGAGATTTGAATACAAATTTACGTAAGAATTTAAAACTATGGAGTGTTACTTAAGTACTTTAAGACACAGAGAACTCCGTATTAAAACCACACAGTAAAAACTAAATACCCAGAAAAATGGCTAAATTTTAAAACTTGACAATGTCAAGTGTTGGTGAGAACATGAACAATTAGTGTCCATGCTATGTTGTTCAGTATAAATTAGTTTAAACACTCTCAGTCACCTACTAATTTATGCATATCCTACTGCTCAGCAATTTCACTCTTAGATATACAACACAAGTATGTGCAAAATGCACTCAAAAATACACATATGTTGACCCAAACTAGAAGAAAACTCAATGTACAATATAATGGTTCAATAATTGTGGATATTGGATAGATATAGTATATAATGAAGATGAGCAAACTACAGCTATTCACAATAACTTGATGGATCTCAGAAGTGGATGAGGTGGATGAGACTGAATATCAAAAGAATCATGGGTAGTAACTGGAAAGAGATATAACAAAAACACCGTATTAACGTGAGTGCTGGTGACAGAAGTAGCACGTTGCCAGGAATGCTGATACCATTCTATTTATTGACCTGGTAGAACTTAGAAGGGAATGTTCATCTTGTGGTAATTTTTTTATCATCTTACTTTTGGCTATCTGTGACGTTTCATAATAAAAGAAGATTTTTCAAAGTCAACACTCAAAAATCAAAAGCCTTCCTGCACACAAATAACAAACTCACTGAGAGAGAAATTAGGGAAACAACATCCTTCACCATAACATCCAAAAAAATGAAATATTTAGGAATAAGACTAAAACTAGACCCATGTCTACCACCGTGCACTAAACCAAGATCAAAATGGACCAAACATTTAAATATTAACACAGAAACACTAAATGTACTGGAAGAGAGAATAGGTAGAAATCTTGAAAACATAGGTGTACCCAGGGAATTCATGATCAAAACCACAGTGACACAGGAAATATTGCAAAGAATCAACAACTGGGATCAAACCTTATTAAAAGTTTTTGCACAACAAAAGAAATCGCCAACAGAGTGAAAAGACAACTCAGAGTGGGGAAAAATCTTTAGTCAGTTGTTCTTCAGACAAAGGACTTATATCTAGAAGATATAAAGAATGAAAAAAATCAGACTCCCACAAATTCAATGATCCAATCAAAATAATGGTCATCTGAGATGAATACACACTTCTCAGATGAAGAAATACAAACAACAAATAAATATATGAAAAATGTTCAACATCATTGGTCGTTTGAGAGGTGCAAATTCAAACAATGCTGAGATTCCTTTTCACTCCAGAAAGGATGGCTATTACCAAGAAATCAACCAACAACAAATGCTGGTGGGGCTGTGGGAAAAAAGAAACCCTTCTCCATTGTTGGTGGGCAGGTAGACCATTGCAACCACTGTGAAAATCAGCATGGAGATTCCTCGAAAAACTAGGTTTTTCAGGGGATATAGCTCAGCAGCACAGCAGCTGCCTGGCAAGTGCAAGGCCTGAGTTCAATTTCCGATCAAAAAAAGAAAAACTAAATTAACAACTAGGATTAGACGTTCCATTTGACCTAACTATTCCCCTTCTGGGTATCTTCCCAGAAGAATTAAAAACATCATACCACAGCAATGTATGTGCACCCATGCTGATAGCAGCACAACGTGCAATAGCTAAATCTTGGAAACAACCCAAATGCACATCGACTGAGGAGTGGATAAAGAAGATGTGGTCTTTTTATACAATGAAGTAAGTACTGGTCAGTCATAAAGGGTAAATTTAAGACATTTATAGGTAAACGGATGCAACTTGAGATCATACTCATAAGTGAAATAAACCAGACTCACATGTGTATACATCAAATTATCTTACTGGTGTGAGAAACTGAAAGAGTAAATAAGATCCAAAATGTACAAAAGATATTGTGAAGTTGGAAGAAATTGTACAAAGGAAAGAGGAACTGGGCTGGTGATGTAGCTCAGTGGCTCCATGCCTGCCTGAAAAGTGCAAGGTCCTGAGTTCGATTCCTGACACCAAAAAGAAGGGAAAAAAAAAAAAAGGAACTAGGGTAGGAGAAAGGGAAAGAAGGAAGAGAAAAGGAGAAAAACGCAGGATAGTTATACTACTAGTTTCTCTTAGTTTATTGAAAAGAAAGGTTTGAACTAATATCATTTAGAGAGTTTTTTATGCACATCCTTTGCACTCTGAGTAGCTACTTTGAAGATAACAATATGCAATGTATTAACTATTGTTATTCTCTTATTAGAAAAAGAAACTTATGGAGGCATAAAAGATTTGCATACATTTAAATGAACTATACCATCCATCATTATTCTTAATTTTTAAGTGTCAAAAACTACACACTCTAATCTATACACTATGTGAATTTATGTGAAAACGTAGAATAAAGTAGTTCAAGATACATTAAAAATAAAGAATAATTATGTGTGGCATAGCTTTCCCCAGACAGATATTAAAAATTTAGCAACTGAGTAGTAAAACATAAAAACAAATATTTTATTAAGCAAAATTCTAAGTGTATAAGCAAAGAAATAGAAGACAGTAGAACAACTATGTTAACTATCCTGCATATACATACATACAAAATTTCACAGGTTAGGATTTGAATAGGAATTGAAAGACTGAAATAGAGTCCAGAGATAGATGCAAGTGCATATGAAAATTTTGTAGCATCTTCATTCAATGGAGGAAAGAAATAAGTATTTAATGGAACTTGTTGGGCAACTATATCTATCTAGGAAAGAAATTAAACCTTTGTCTAACTGCTTACAACAAAGCTTATTTCAGATAGATGAAGGATTTAAGTGAAAACAAAATGAAAGCATGAAAAGAAATTATAAATTTAAATCTACACAGAACAATTATACAAATTATGTAAAAATTAAAAGCTAGGAAAATATATGCATTATAACATGATAAAAAGAGATCTTACAAATCAATAAAGAAAAGAGCACCAAGCCAAGAGAAAAACAGAAGACAGGAGCAAATAATACAAGGAAGTCTTATGTATATTAAGATATATAAATGTATACTTTTAAAAATAATCCTTTGAACTCTGTAGTTCAGTAATGATAAATTCATTCACAATGTTGCAGAAGAGAATTCAATATATACTGTCTCTTAATATACCAAATGCACATTGCAAATTGTCACCCAGTGAGTAAACCATGATAAAAAAAAAAAAACACCACAATGATAAAAAAGAGTCCTATTCATAACTGGTAAGAGTACAACTTAGTTAAAAAAACACCACAATGATAAAGAAGAGTCCTATTCATAACTGGTAAGAGTACAACTTAGGTTACTACATTAAATGCCAATTTGGCAATTTCTTCTAATTTTAAATGCATAGACTTTTGATAACAGCATTTATACTACTCAAATAAGTTTTCTCTGCAGGGATATATTTACATAGATAGGCATTACAAATGTTTCAGTCAACATAGTTATGGAACCCAAATGTTCATAAATAAATCATGTCATGTCCATTCAACAAAAGAGTAAGCAATTCCTAAAAAATAATAAGTTCAACTGTCACATAAAGATCAGGAATAACTTCCGAGGTATATTAAAAGGTACAGGATTCAATATGTCACCATTTGTGTGACAAAATATCGGCAAGAAGGATATAGAGATGTGCTTGGACTATACAGAGAGTGTTCTGGCGTCACCAGGAAGTTTGATAAGCTCTTGGAACTGGAATGGAAAGACAAAGGGTCAGGAGAACAAAATACAGAGATAGTTTTTCACTGTAACCTTTTGGATTGTGCTGTCGGCCCTATCCATATCTTACTAAACCAACAGCAACAACAAAGAGACACTGAATCAAAATAATTATTTTGCCTGTGGGTCTGCATGAGTTTTACCATGCAAACATCTTTCTGGATATCATAGTAAAGATTCTCCCTAGCAGCTAGACCACCTCAACCTTGCCAGGCAAAGCAGGTGGAGATGATGTCGCTGCCTTCTGGTTTTGGATGCCATGCTGTGTAACAGTCTTAGAACTCTCAGCATGAGAAGGTCCAAGTATTCTTTAGGCTCTGCTGGGTGAAGCAGCTTTAAATACTTATCCACTCTATGTCTCTGTTCCCTCACATGTAAAACAGAAACTGGGGTAATCCTTGTCTAGGTCACAGGTTTGTATGATCAAATAAAATCATGCTTATAGAAATGCTTCATCACCAAATGCTGTTATCATTTATATTATTCATTGAGGGCCCTGAGAATCACTTTCAAGAACACTAATTTAGTCATATATATTAGCAATGTGTCTTTTAAGTTGTCGTAGTAGCATTTGCCATGCTTATGCAAATAATCCAACACAAATATAGCTCATGGTGCTCAAGTTAAAGATGATACGAGTTTCACAGCTTTCACTTCCTGCATTGCAGGTAGTGAGGATGCTCCCCTCTCACCCCCACTCCCAGGGGGTATTCTCTATAACCTCTCAGAAACAGAAGCCACTTATTCATCATATTTCTTGTATTCTCAGCTCATCTACCTCTTGGTTTGCCCAATGGTAGTTCTCAACAGTTCTCAGATGGGAAATGTGACGTTTCGTGAATAGCAAAGTGCCCAATGAAAGGACATGTGACATGTTAATGTGGAAGTAAATTATGCAACCAGTGGTTCCTTTTCTTTCATGCTCTCACTCCACACAGAGGTCTCCTTCCAAAGCATAGCATCTTCTTCCAGCTTTAACTCATGTCAGGCCATCCTTATAGATGCCAGTGGTTCCTCCTAGACTTCTGCTGGCTCAGAACAACCACTGTCCACCCTGTGCCAGGGCCTCAGGAAGACCAGGGTCACCTTCTACCACGACTGACTCCTCCTCCAGCTGCACCCTGGCCTCTGCTCTACCATGTGCACAGATGGAAAAGTTGGCTGTAATCAGCTACCACTCTTCGTTCCCCTGCCATCAAAGTATTTTGGGCTTTTCCCAAATATATCCCTCAGGAAACAAGATTTATCCAATCTTCACCATGTCTTAAAAGTGGGCATGATGTATATAACTTTATTTGGAACAACAAAGTATCTTTTAAGGGAGACATGTTAACCTGAAATGCCCACAGTCAAAGCCAGTTTAGATGTTAATAGAGTCACATGATGGACTCGCTTGTAAGCAATTAAGAAACAAGAAATGTAGTAAAGATGTAATGAGTATTCCTGGGGTACAATTGCATAATTGTGAGTGTCAAATGCCATGTAAAAAGCCTTTGAAAGATGTGAGCAACCAATATAATAATAAGAAATGAAAATCAGGTATATCAATGCTTTTTGAATATTTATCAGAGACTAGGGATAATGAATAGTAAAAGCAGAATCCTACGCAGATACAAATGGGATCATGTCTTTTAAAACAGATGGAAATGTACTCTGGAAAATGGTTAGATGGTCCAACAGTGGTTGTACTGATAGAGCACTGTACTAATGCTGAATATTTTCTGTGCTTCCATAAAATTGTCAAACTTGAATTTATAGAATACTATAATGCTAGTTCTCTCTGAAATACACTATTTTAATATGATTATATAACTAATAAACTAAAAGTACATTTTTAAAATTTTTTTTTATTTTAAAGAGAGCAGTACATGAGAAACAAACCAAAAAATAGAACAGTACCAGCATACCAGTATCACAAACATAAACAAATCAAAGCAAGAACATTCAGAGTGATACAGGGTCTCAAGACAAATTAATACAAATCAACAGTGATTGTTACATTGCATATAGCTACCCTCAACTACATTGCTCAGATTATCAGATGAAAGAATGACAGATTGCTCAAACCTTTAAAGAGAATAAGAAAATAATTCTTCAATAAAACCTTAGAGATAACACAGAGTTTCACTGGACAAGATGGTAGGAGTTCATCATTGTCATTCTATTGCATATTGTTACCCTCAAATCAGTTGCTCAGACTACCAGACACAAGCATGCAAAGTCAATCAGAACATAAAAAATTGTGAGCATTAACTGTTCATTTCAATACACCATCAGACAGCAGCAGTACAGTCATCTCAGCTATTCATATATATATATATTTATGTTTTGCCTTCCTTCTTTCTTTTTTCTTCTTTCGCTCAACCCAGTCATTCCTTCCTTTGAGTAATTTCTTTCCCTTTTCTATCATCTATTGTATGTTTCAAGTTTTACCTAGTCTTTCAGGTTCCTACACCAAGGAGACAATATGATGTTTACACATGTGGGTCCAATTTTTGTCACTTATAATTGTGCTTTCTAGTTGCATCCATTTACGTACAAAAGCCTCTAGTTTATCTTTTTTAATAGCTGAGTAATACTCCATTGTATAAAAATACCACAACTTTAAAAAGTATATTTTAATATTCATTCACATACTGAAAAGTTTATGTTATAATTAAACAAATCTCTTGTGTGTGTTTGTATGTATTTGATGTCACCTGGTACTCAGGACTGAGTGCCTCTCTTCTCCCTGTATGAAGAGAGATGAAGCCTAAGGTAATGATGCTACGTACACAATCACAAGAAATGGCAGCTGCAGCAGGTGAGTTAAAACCAGGTCACTGCGTACGTCCATGTTCAGAAGAAGAGGAACCCATTTCAGTCAGAGAGAGAAACCCAGCAAGAGCCAGAGACAAGAGGAAGTAAATGTGGGACTAGTAAGAAGTGAAGAAACCAATCGAGAGGCTCTGTACCATAGTGAAAAGAGAACAAAAATTTGGGAGATTATTTTTCCCTAAAATAACTCTATCCTACTTTTCTACTGTACATGTAATATATATTATGGAAGAAATGTAGTTTGGTTTCCTTTCTTTTGTAGACTAATTCTTAGTTGACTCCATAAATTATTAACCAGAGGGCTTACCAGGAAGCTGGACCCTCTGCAGCAGGGAGGACACGTCCACACGTCCCCCTCTCACGAGCACAGCTGTGAATTCAAGTGGATCATGCAACCCAAGAGAGCCCAATTAGAATTTTTCCAGAGAAACTCTTTTTCCTAGGGTTACAGAATTGGAACAGCAAAGACCAGAATAGCCACGTTTCTTGGTCAAATGGAGGAAGTTCACCTTCAATGGAAGAAAATGAAGTCAACTCTCAGACAAAAACAGGGTCAAGCAATGGAATGAAGAAGAACATCCTGCTTTGTGTCCCTAGTCCAGCTGCCTCAAAACCATTCCTAGACTTCCTGGTCACATGGGCTGCTAAATTTTCTCCATTACTCAGACCAATCAACAGCCTTACAAATACATCGAAGAAGAAAATAGCAACCAACACAGTCGTCACACAGAAACAAAAACACTTTCACATACTAAACCCACATACACACACTTGCAAGTGTAAATATACTGTTTAATTGAAGATTTTTAAAGCATATTTTGCAAGTATATTTTTGTAGGAAATTTTATCGCCAATTTCAAACTGTCATGTTAACCACTGTCAGAGCAAGCCATCTCTTGAAGTCTCTGCTTCTATCTGTCAAGCAAAGAGTTTGGTGAGATTATTCAGATCCAGCAAAGCTGAGTAAGTAAAGTGGGATCAGTGGATGATTTTAAATTCCAGGTGAAGTTTGGGTAGCAGGGAAAACTACAGTAAGTGTCTAAGCCAGAAAATTTTCATTATTCTATTCTTTATTCCTCCTTTTATGCCACCATTTGAAATTTTAGGATAGGCCTTCAAACAAAATTAACTTTATTTTCTTTCCATTTTCTTGCCCTTTCCTAGAAATACGTTTTCTGTTCCCTTATATAAAGTCGGTCTTGTTATACATAAACCATAGTTGTAGCTTTGGCCTCTAAAGAGCAGAAATTCTGAAAGCTCATTATTTCCCCTGCTTTCACAGACGTAGGTCCTTGCTCTGATTTAAGACTCTGTCATTAATCCAAGTGTAATTAATGGCACCTCACCAGCCCATGCAATCTCAGCTCACCACTCACCTAATAATAACGTATACCTCCATTTCCTTCCAGACGTCTCTAGACTTGATCTCTCTTCCTTTCAGAAAGTGAATGGGGGAAGAGAGGAGACACATTTTCATTCATCCTGGGAATTCTAGAAACCCAAGAAGGGATTTTCTCCAAGAAGGATCAAAGATCTCCCTGTGGAGAGACAAGTAGAATCACTTATCTGGCCTGTGGCATTTGCTCTTTCTTACAGTAAATTCCTCTAGGGATGTGATTTCTAACAGCTCTTCCTGGAATTTGTGGATGCTGTAATGGGCAGCATATAGCCTGAGGAAAGGGACTCCTGACAAGGAGCCAGCGCCGGCAGACACATGAAGCCTCATAGCTCCCTCCCTGCGTGGCATGGTTTTACTTTGTCACATGCCACATTTTCCAACACACTGGTTTCATTTGCATTAGCCTTTAATGTTCTACACTCTTTAACAATAGCTGGCCATTATTCTTAAACTAGTAGCATTGAAACATGATTTCTTAGCACTACATCCTTGTTGACACACACATTGTGCTGGAATAGGGGACGATGAGAAGAGGGTGAAGCTTACTATATTTTAGTGCTTCCTGGTCTCTCGGTTATCACCAGCCCCGAGAAGCTAGACCTGAGATGCTCCTGACCAGTAAGTGCCTCCCACTTAGGGGCAATGAGAAAAGAACCAATATTTTGAGGACTTTTAGGTGCCCAGGTAATTTGTTTAATACCTATCTATAGTATCTTATTTAATTTACATAACCATCAACTCTGTGAAGAGTATCTTTTAAAAAAGACTGCCTCAGAAAGGTTGCTTTCTTCTTGAATATTACCTTGAAACATGATACGTGGGACAGCTAGACTTGAAGCCCTGCCCAAATTAGACCAGGCTGGACCAGAATCTTTAATGCAGAGAAACTGCTAGTAGAGAAAAAGAGAACAGAGATTAGGATTGCTAATTTCACAGTGAGTCTGTCACAGGAGATGAATTACAGCTTGCTCTTGACTAATTGTAGATACCCTTTTGCTAGATGTCCATTACGGATACAATAGATTGAGATAGAGTAATAGGTAATTTGGTAGCCATCTTTGCACTCCTGAGGAATGATAATTCTTCTAACTGTAATGTATGTGATTGGATCAAACAATACATTGGCTATATTTTTAGTATCTTTATAAGGTGTAATAAAAAAAACAATGAATTGTGTTGCTGAGTGCCATCCAATGGGAAGGCAGGCTCATAACGCATTATGGAGCATCCTCACCCACCTTATGCACTGGTTCTGTACTGTGCAACTTCTGGCTCTTCCCCAAAGTCAGAATGACCATGATGGGTATACATTTTTAATTAAGCCAGGACAATGAGGCAATCATGACAGCACAATGAAAGATACTCACGAAAGAGGGCTTTCAGAACTGCCTCAGAAAGTGGTAAGGACAATGGAATAAATGTGTTTGAAGCAAGGGGAAGTAGTTTTTGAGGAGGATTAGTGGCAAAGTGTCTTTTAAAATTTTTTTGAGCACAGGTACATAACATGTACATTTCTTGTGGGGACTTAATATATATACATAACACATCGTAATACCTCTTTCTCATCCTCTTTCTTTACCCTCCTTCTGCCCTTTGTCCACTTCTTGATCCCCTTGTCCTTCATGCAGGTTTGCAATACACTTTTCCACTCCTTGCGTGGAGTTGGCACATGTACAGAACACATTTTAATTTGTTTCTCCAACCTCTTTCCTTCCCGTCCCTTTGCTCCCCCTGCATTTCTTGATCCCCTTCCCCTTTGAAAAAGGTCTACCCCCTACTTCCTATTATCTGTTTCATTTTCCTCTTTGTTTATACTTGGGTTTCTCATGTACAATGAACCATGTGATTTTCAAGCTTATTTGTATGACATTTCATGTAACATAACAGTCTCAAGGTGCATTCATTTTCTAACACTTGACTTTTACTGTAATAATTTTTTTTTTTTTTTTTTTTTTTCCCTCCGGTACCGGGAACCGAACTCACGACCTTGTGCTTGCCAGGCAGGCGCTTTTGCCGCTGAGCTAAATCCCCAGCCCCTGTAATAATTTTTTTTAATTTAAACATTTCACTGTATTTTTTATGTCACCTCACACAATTTCAGGACCATTATTCTCTTCATTTTTTTTCCTGGTAGACCTAAGAACAGAGCTATTTTTCTGTACTGAACAGCTCTTCCAGAGGAAGGAAAGTGGTCATAACAGAGAGAAGGAAGGCGATAGTAGAAATTTCCATTATTTACTGACCAAATATAGCCTTGGCCATGTGAGCTCTGTAGGGTGGGTGGCTACCTCAGAATGCCAGGCAGAGTTGTAACCAGGTTTTTTCAAATTCCTCCCAAATCCCAGCCCCTGTCACATACATGTGTATGTGTATATGCATATGTGTCCACATACACACTAACACAAAAGCTTTATATTTGCCTTTAGAATTCATAGGATGGCATATCAACCTTGGCTTGTGTGCTAACATAGCTCCATAACTAGGAAAGATCCCTGATATTTAGTCTTCCAGAAACAATGGGGAGGTTATCAAGCCGAAGACAAAATAATGTTCCCTGCCCTCTGATTCTCAGGGTGACATAGACGGTCTTAATTACCTACTATTTTTCTGTTCTCACTTAATGTCCAGCAGGACTGTAATGGCAGTAGCCATCTGTGCTAATTAGTTTTCTGCTACTATAACTGAGATAACTCAACCTAAAAAATAAAGAGAAAAGGTTTATTTTGGCTCAGATATTGGGCAATTTCAGTCTGTGTTGAGCTTGGCCCATGGCTTTGGTCCTATAGCAATGCAGCACATCACGGTGGGAGTGGTCATGAATCAAAGCTACTGTGGTAGGTTGATAAGTGGTGGTCAGCTTGTAACCTTCAGCTGAACTGAGTGAGTGTGGTGCTGGGTGTGGGAGGCCCACCTGGGGACTGTTGCCAAGAGCATAAGAGGTAGACCTGGAGAAAAAGAAGAAGGCTATTGGGAGCTGAGAGATGCTGTTGGGAGATGGTAGATGCTGTGGGGAGCTGGCCTTCCTGATGAACTTGGCTGTTTTCATCCTCCGAGGAACTCGGGACCTCGGAGTCCTCACTTTGAGCATCGCTTCTTGGTTCCGGAGGGGAAGATGGTGCACAGCCAGCTTCCTGGAAAAGCTGCATTGGCTTCCCTGATGGGAACTCAGCCACCCAGATCATCGGGGGAGCTCAGGACCTCACTGTTGCAGAGGATGGCTGTGGTACCTTTTAGGGGAGCTCTGGTTTTTCTGAGCATCACTTCCTGGCTCCAGTGCAGATCCCTCAGGCTCCTAGCACAGGTCCTTCCTCCTGCTGGAACAGACTTTGTAGATTCCACTACTGACCTTTGGGCCCTCCCAGCAGATCCGTAAAACAGGCCTGCATGAGATGTTGTCATGGGTCCTGGGCCTCCAATTGGATTCGTGGGAGGCATTGTTATGAGCTCTGGGTATTCAGCTCAACTCATGTAGGACATTGTTGTGGGATCCAGGCCCTCAGCTGGATTCCTTGGTCTTAGTGCGTGGACAGATTTCCTGCACTCTTTTGTATATTGTTCTTTGGGTGACTGTTATAAATAATCATATAAAGTATGTGTCCTGTATTATATTGTTCCCCTTGCAAAAATAACCCCAGACCAACACAGCCACTTCCCTCACAGCTGGCACATGAGAACAAGAAGATGAGGAAGGAGCTTCATCCCTCATGTCCTCTTCGAGGGCACACCCCCAATGACCCGCCAACTTCCCACCATGCTCCACCTCTTAAAGGTACCTTTCTCTCCCAAAAGTGCCACAGACTGGGGACAAAGCCTGGTCACATGGGCCTTTGGGGGACATTAGCCAACCCATAGCATGAACCCCACCCAGTCTTGCTGCCTTGTGTGAAACTCATGTCTCTTCCCTGCCTTTCTTCTCATTTACCAGTGATTCATGAACAAATTATGCACCCACTATCACCAGGAAAGACTGATCTGAAGGTCAGTATATGAAATAAAGAAGAAAAAAGATAACCAAATCTAGGAGGAGAAATGAACTAATCAATACTAAGAGAGGAAATGAGCTAATTAATTAAGTCAGAAGAAAGACATAACAGATCTTCAGAAGGGAAGAAGAATAAGGGGAGAAAAAGAATTTATAAACCAGTTAAATGTTAGTAGTGAGAATAACAAAAATGCCAATTGGTTCAAACCCAGGAGAGTTAAGACCTAAAGCTGTACTTTATACACACAGACCAGGCAACCATACAATTGCCTTATGCTAGTAGAATTAAAATGAGGAAAACTGAATGCAGATGACAGAAATGGTACTGAGTGAGTGGAGTAGGACATACTCCTGTTAGCTTCACCTTGGAGTGTGTTCTGAGGAAGCCACCCTTGGATCAAGATTACACAAAGGGTTTAACTCACTCTCCAGAAGACAGAGACAGACTTTCTATACTAAAGATGAGTTACTGCTGTTTCTTGTAGAAACCATGATAACAATAATCCAAGTTTCTAAAACTTGCCTAGTTTAATACAGTCAAGTACTGCCTCATGGCTAGAAGCCAACATGGAGGAGTGTTCCTTCTTACAATGACTTTTTGTCATCCCAGGTTCTCACCCGACCCTTGTCTTTCCTATCTGAGACCTGGCCTTTGCAGAAGAGGGTTTCATACAGACAAAGTCAGCAGCAGCTAGACATGACCAATGATCACATGACCAGAGGCAGCTTCTAGGCTGGTAGGCCTTTTGAAAATGATTGTCACACAGAGACTTGTTGGACTTGGCTGGGTCAGTGATGCCTCAAGAAAATCAAGTCTGACCCTTTGTTCTGAACTGGTGCAGGGCTGGAGCTAAAAGCTTTTTTAGCAGCTGCACCTTAGCCGTGAGCTAATGATCATAATAGTCCTATTGTACATAACAAGGTAAGAGCCAGATCTCAACAACTCAGATCATTGGGCCAACTGGAGCCAAGGCTGGCTTTAAACAGTTATCACTAGATTAGTATGAAAGACCATGTGAGTCATTTTACCTATAACTTTCACATTTTGTATTTTTTTCTCATGCTCATCATAACTCTAGTACTGTCATTTTAAAGATCAGGAGCTTCAGATTACTTTCTCAGAGTGATTGAGTAATGGAAATCACATAGCTGGAAGTCACAGAGTTAAACTCAGGATTCCAGAGTCACATGTTATTGCCCTGCTGTGTCTCCTAGTAAAAGCAACTCTATCCTTATCCCCTATGTGCATGGCTCCAAAAGTCAATAGCCAGTATTAGCTCTACCTTACAGGTTGAAAACTGCTGAGAACAGAATAGGATGAGAGTGGTGCAGGGAGAGCAGGAGGGAAGAAATGGATGGTGGAAGGAGAAGGGAAAAGATTGCCTCTGCAAGTGTCCCTGAACTCTAGGTGTGGCTTTAGCATCTCTGGCTGGCACTACGAAATCACTACCTTGCTCAACCAGGCCTGGAATTTTAGAAGCAGCATAACCATGCTGCGCTCAAGTGATTAAATGGCTTCGTACCAGATGGCTGTTGTCATAAGGGCTAAGACTTTGGAGGATGTACCAGTTAAATCCTGAAGAAACAGAAGTATCAAGGAAGCTTGCACTATTAAAAAAAGGTTTATCAAGAGAGCTGATTGTGTCACACAGGAGCCAAAGTGAAGGCTCTCCAATCCAGTCTCTATGCCCAAGGTAAGGGCCTCCAGGGAAAAAAATTCCAGGAGTGCCACAAATGTCATCTTTCTAGCAACCCACTGTACAACTTGGTTAACTCTCCCAGGCATCTGAAGTGTTTTCTAGAACACTCTAGAGAAGTGACTACATTTCACTCATCCATAAATGCACCTCAGTATCCTTTAAAAATACTTTGTGGAGCAGGACATGCAGGATACACCTGCAATCCCAGCACTTTGGGAGGATGAGGCAGGAAGACCTCAAGTTCAAGCCCAATAGACTGGACAACTTAGAACCTTAACAAGACCCTGTCTCAAAAGTAGAAGAAAGAAAGAAAGAAAGAAAGAAAGAAAGAAAGAAAGAAAGAAAGAAAGAAAGAAAGGAAGGAAGGAAGGAAGGAAGGAAGGAAGGAAGGAAGAAAGGAAGAAAGGAAGAAAGGAAGAAAGGAAGAAAGGAAGAAAGGAAGAAAGGAAGAAAGGAAGAAAGGAAGAAAGGAA
>NW_004955441.1:7605379-7614698 GCF_000276665.1 Chinchilla lanigera | reverse complement strand
GAAGAAAGGAAGAAAGGAAGAAAGGAAGAAAGGAAGAAAGGAAGAAAGGAAGAAAGGAAGAAAGGAAGAAAGGAAGAAAGAAGAAAAGAAAAGAAAAGAAAAGAAAAGAAAAGAAAAGAAAGCATGAAGCAAGCTGTGAATGTAGCTCTATGTGAAGACCCTGAGTTCAATCACTAGTACTGGAAAAACAAAAACTATAAACAAAAAACCTCACATGGAGTGAGGATGGGATTGCGGATGTGGAAAGAGCTGATTTAAGTCAACATCAGTTTAGACAATTTGTGGGATTCTGTTCCTCTTAGAGCTGACACTAGGCAATATCTCAAGAAGTGAGTAGCTGTTATTCTTTCCTACTCATGAGAAAACTGAGACTTGGAGAGTAAAACATTCACTTCACAAAACCCTTGTCCCTGATGCAACGGTCTCTACTCCATGTGCTGTCTGTTGTTGGCAAAAAGAACGGGTGCCTGCAGTGGGCTGAGCCAGAAGGCAGAGCAGCTGAATGTGGCAGGAGGAAGCACAGAAAGGGTACCTAAAGCTGCAAAGGCCCAGTCACTGGGGAGCTGTCAAATATCAGCTGGAGGAGAGAGCGCTCTGAGGAGCAAGAATCTTCTCACCCTTGTCCCTGAGCTGCACCCACAAAGGACTACACTCTGTTCCTGCTTTCTCTCATCTTTCTTCCTTGCTCTCCTTCCTTCTGTGGGCAAAATTACAGGCTAACTGTGTCTTCCCAAAAAAGATATGTGTAAGTTCAAATGCCCGGTCTCTCCAAAGGTGACCTTATTTAGAAGTAGAATATTAAAGAATTAATCAAATTGAAATTAGAGCATTAGAGTGGGACCTAATTCAGTATGACTGGTGGCTTTATAAAGAGGGGAATTTTGAAAAGAGAGTGACACACACAGAGGGAAAATGACCTGAAGACGCTCTGAATGTCATCCAAAAATGGAGGCTTGAGGAATGCATCAGGAAATGAAGGATCACCTAAGGTACCAGAAGCTAGGAGAGGCAAGGAGTAATTCCATCCCTGGAAGCTGCGGAGAGAGCATGGACGTGCTGACAGCCTGACTTCAGACTTCTTGTCTCCAAAACTATGAGATAATAACATTTTGTTGTTTAAGAGAC
This sequence comes from Chinchilla lanigera, assembly GCF_000276665.1. NCBI lineage: Eukaryota > Metazoa > Chordata > Mammalia > Rodentia > Chinchillidae > Chinchilla > Chinchilla lanigera. The sequence goes on along the minus strand of NW_004955441.1, from coordinate 7,613,573 downwards.
CCAGTCTGCAGTACTTTGTTATAGTAGGACACTAATACGGTTCCCCAGGTCTTACTTCCCTCTCTCCACCCTAGATAACTGGGATCAGATGCAGGCTTTGTTCTTTCCTGTGAAGATTCCACAAAGAATTCAGCCCTTTAAACTTGACTGATGTTAAAGCTTTTTCTGCTCCTCAAATATATTTCTAATCTCTTCCCAGACTCTTGAATACAACATTTTACATTTCAAAGTACATTTGCTGCCAGTACAGCCTGATCTAAAAATGCTCTGGCAGTGGCATAGGTAGAGTTTCTGCCACTTGGGTAGTCCTTCAACTGGCCACCTTCCAACATATCTGAATATGTTAACCTATTCAAATAGGAAGTTAAAATGATGTATAGAGAAAAGCGTAGGTAATTTTTTATACTTATGTATTTATTAAATAAGTAAATTCCCCTTCCCTACAGGATAAAATTATTCTACCAAGTGAAAACTCACTGCATACAAGTTCCTGGTTTCTGTTGGATGTTGTTATATAACCATAGATCTTACTCCTAGGGTTAAATATACCAAAGTAGCAGTTATCACAAATTGTCCATTTCTAGGCTGTGCTTAATGATATTATTATTGCTAAATGTACTGCTTCAGCAAGGATGCCATACTTGTTTTAATCAGTTGTACACACTTGTATTACCACATGGTGAAAATCTGGGGTCAAAACCATCCCCATAACTCTAGTACCAAAGGACTAAGTGCTGAGTCAAATAGATGGCAACTTCTCATCTTTAATAAATTAGGAAGGTAGGTTCTTGGTACAGGAACAAAGAACCAAGTACATCTAGAAGACATCCCTGAGGAACAGACATTCCCTAGGGAAGCTTTTTTACTAGTTATTATGGTTGATACACTGTGTTGAAAAAGACATGCCCTTACCACTCTGGGATGTTGTTCACTGTGTCAATTTGAGAAGTTCAGAATTAACTAAGTCAGTGAACAGGGGACCACTGTCCTTACCTTGTATCCATCCTGAGCCTGTGCAAGAAGAAGGCATGGAGATTATGCGAGTGCTACATGCCCCCTGGGTATGGGTAGTCTGCTTACAATATAAGGGAGGAAAAGAGGCTTGCTCTCCCCTTCTTTGCTCTTGCTGCTTTTGTTATCTTCTGCCATCTTGGACTGTTGCCCTGTACCATGCTACCCTGCCTTTAAGCCAGCTAATTATGGACTGAAACTGCCACAAACTGTGAGCTAAATAAACCTTTCCTCCCTTAATTTTGGGCATCAGGCATTTTGTCTCAGCAATGAGAGAAGAGTAACTAAGACACTAGTGATAAACCAAGCCACTATAAGAAATCTACAAGTAAATCTAGAGTAGACATAGATTAAATAATGGAGGAACATAGAAAAATTATGGAAACCATGAATTTCCAAAATAGGAAAGAAATGGAATCCATGAAACAGATTCAAACAGATATCCAGGAAATTAAAAGTTGCATTGAAAGATTGCAAAACTGAATGGAAGAAAATGAAAATAGAATATCAGATCTAGAAGACATAATTGTGGTTAATGATTGCAAAAAGAAAGATCTCTTATAAATAACAAGGGACCATGGAAAGGGAAAACTCCAAGAAAAAGAGACAACAATCATAAATGTATATGCACCAAGTACAGGTTCACACAACTATATAAACAAATATTAAAAAATGTGAAAAATCAAATAATACAATTGTAATGGGGGAACTCATTATCCCACTGTCACAAATAGATAGATCAACTAGACAAAAATCAACACAGAAATATGAGAACTGAAACAAACCTGTGAACAAATAGACTGAGCAGATGTCCACAGAATATTCCTCCCCACAATATCAGAATATACGTTTTTTAGTAGCTCATGGAATGCTCTCCAAAATAGACTACACACTAGCCCATAGAATATGCTTAAGTAAATGCAAAAGAACTGAAATTATAATATTCATATTATCTGACCATAGTGATAATATCCTATGTTTATTATCTGAAATTTAAAAATACTAGCTAAAGAATCCACAAAAAAATCCATAAACACATGAAAATTAAATAACTCCCTACTAAAGAACCAATGGATCACAAATGAAATTAAAGAAGAAATTAAACATCATCTACAATTAAATGATAATGCCAATACAATATACCACATCAAAAGAAATCATCAACAGAATGAAAAGACAACCCACAGAATAGGAAAAGTATCTTAGCCAGTTATTTTTCAAAGTACTAATATCTAGAATATCTAAAGAATTGAAAAAAATCAGATCCCCAAATTTAAACACCTAATCCAAAAATAAGCATCTGAAATGAACAGACACTTCTTAGAAGAAGTACAAAGGAAGTATAAATAAATATATGAAAAAATGTTCAATGTCGCTGGTCATTTGAGTGATACAAGTTAAAACAACTCTGAGGTTTCATCTCATTTCAGGAAGAATGGCTATTATTAAGAAATCAACCAACAATAAGGGTCAGGGATATAGTTCAGCAGCGAAGCACCTGCCTGGCAAGTGCAAGGTCCTGAGTTTGATTCCTGGTACAAAAAAGAGAAAGAATAGAAGAAACTGACCAATAATAAATGCTGTCAGGGCTGTGGGGGAAAAAAAGAACCCTTCTCTACTGTTGGTGGGAGTGAAATGCTGTCAGGGCTGTGGGGGAAAAAAGAACCCTTCTCTACTGTTGGTGGGAGTGCAGACTGGTTGAAATCCATGTGGAGATTCGCCAAAAAACTAAAACTAAAGGTTACATTCAACACAATCTTCCCCTTTTTGGTATCTTCCTGAAAGAATTAAAAGCAGCATATCACAATGGTACATGTTTACTCACATTCATAACAGTACAGATTGTAATAGCAAAGTCTTGGAAACAGCCCAAGCACCCAACAACTGAAGAATGGATTTTAAAAATGTGGGTTTTTCTTATACAAAGGAGTACTACTCAGTAATAAGGATAAACTTGAAACATTTATGGCTAAATGGATGGATCTTGAGACCATACTCTTAAGTGATATAAGTCAGATGTGTGCAAATATCACATTGTCTTTTTGGTGTAACTGAAAGTGTAAATATAACCAAACTGTACAATAGATATTGTGAAATGGGAAGAAATTGTTCAAAAGGAAAAGGGAACCAGGGGAGAGGAAGGAAGACAAAAGAAAAAAAATGAGGAAGGATAATATGGAAACAAAGCGTTGTAGATAAGGAAAAGGAAAGGGTTGAAGGGAGGAAAGGTGAATGGGAATACAAGAGGAACTAAGATATATCACGTGCAGGTACCATTTCCCTATGATGTATGTAATCACTACGAATTTCTAAATTGTACCAATAAACTAATTTTTTGCAAAATTTTGAATTCTACTGTGAATTTAGGTGGATGACTTTGGACACTATTTCATTAAATGTAATTTTTATACTTCTCAAGCGAATGGTTTTGTGTACATATCTATTCACTGTTTATTGTGCTCAGAGATGCACATAACATAAAATTTGTCATGTTAACCATTTTAAGTGTGCCATTTTAAGTGTACATTTCAAGGCATTAGATATATTTACATTGTTACAACATTGCTCTCCACAGCTTTTTCATCTTGCAAACCAAAACTCTGCACCCAAGAAAAGATCTCCCAACTTCCCGCTTAACTCTCTAGTTACCTTATATAGATGAAATTATACCTTTTTGACTTTCTATGAATGCTTATTCCATGATTATTTTCTAATTACATAATGTTCTCAAGGTTCATTCATATTTCAGCATGTGACAGGATTTCCTTTGCTTTTAAGGGTGAATAATATTCCATTCAATGCTGCTATGATTTAAACCTAAAATGCCAACACCTCACTAGGCTCATGGGGCCAGAGCCTCCAAAAAGCCACCACCATGGACAGAGCCCAGAAAGATTGAAAGTCACATTAATCCTTGGACAAGTCCATGCCCATAAATTCCATGCCCCGACCACAGTCGGTGGTGAACTTTGGGCCCACTCTGCATTTTGTTTCCCCTTGGCATGAGGCAGCATGGGCACCAACCTACTAACCAAGCAACTGATCTGATCATGAATGATGCCAATGCTCAAAGAGAAAAGATAAGCTATGGGGTTGGCAGCTCAAGGGAGAAACAGCAAAGCAGGCCAGCCGTACTAACCCCCAAGAAAAACCTAGAGCTACTGTTAACTGTAAAAACTGTGTCTGATTTTACTGCAAAAGTGCGTCCTTCCACATGACAGGCTAGAGTTAGAGAAGAAATTAAGTGCAACTGCCATCGTGCATGGGAGGGTTCAATCAGGAGACATTCTGGGAAAAGGTTAACTGTTTAACACTGAGCCATAGAACACCTACCGAATAACTTCACTTCAGCATTTGCACTGTTACTGTACTGTTACTGTACTCTGAGAAATAGTCTCAGAGAGGGTATGGCCTACATGTAAACTCTTTGAGAAGTTTAAACATAGGCAAAGAAGAATATAAGGCCCTGCCCTTTGTGATAAGAAGACAGGCCTGACATATGTGGCTTTCAGAGGTGCCTGGATCTGGAAGTACTGGTGTTAATTCCAGCAGCTTGCTTGACTTTCCACCCCACTGCCTACATCCTGCACAGAGATGACTGGTCTGATTGCTTTCCGCATCCACCAAGGTAACCTACGATATACCTTGCCTTGATGATTGCCAGAGTCAGGGGCCTCTGGAGCAGGGCATGACCTCATAAACCCACAGGCCATAAGGCTAGGTGAAAAAAATCCATGACTTGATGGATTTCAAGACTGAGATCACAGAAAGAAGCCACTCATTCAAAAATAGAGAAAGAATTTTTTTTGTGGGCTCAGTTTTTTTCCTTCATTGGTTTTTGGAGGCTTGGGCTTTTTCTTTTTTTCTCATTTTCTTTTAATTTTTTCCCTTCTTATTTCTTCTTTTTTTTCTTTCTATATTTTGCTCTCTGCTTTTGTCTTATTTCTTACTTTTCTTGTTGGTTTATTTCTGTTACTTTTATTTACTTTATTAATTTCTTTTCAGTCCTAAATAGAATTATTTATAGCACTTTTCTCTATTCCTTCCCATCTTCCACTGTGTGATGTTTCAGATTTTTACTTTTTACATTCCCCATTCCCTGCCTACTCAATCTTTACTAGTATGATGAGTAAGCTTTATTACACTTAAAATTGTTCACTCTATGCTATTACGACTGAATACTTTTTTATCATTAGGGGAAGTATATAGTTATTTATTTTTGTAGATATTTACTGTATATCAATATTTTGTTTGACTCAGTGCTTATGCTATGATTATAGATCTCTTTTTTTGCTATATGGTGGTATATCATTGATTCTTATGGTAACTCAATATCTACTTTGTCTGAAGCTAATATTGCTGATTTATTGTTATTGCCATGATGGTATGGATGTTGCTATCAATTAGTTCTCTCTATATGCCAATATCTGGAGTGCCTGCTGTCACTAACAATTCCATAGTCTATTCTTGGAGAACTGGGTACTGAGCTAATTACGCTGTACCACCCCCTCCAAAATTAACAGATGTGGTTAGATTTTTTAATAGAAGCAAATGCTTATAGTTAGCTATTCCCAGAGTGCATCAATAAAATGCAGGCACTAAAGAAAGAGGTCACATTACTAGCAACAAATTCTTTCCACAATACTTGATCTATAAACCTCGGCACACATGCATGCACACACACACACACACACACACACACACACACACACAACATGGAAAGGCAAAGTAAAAAAAAAAAGCCTCCACAAACTCCCAATTACTCCAAAGCTAATCCATAGAAGCATTGAAGAAGAGGAAATAAAATGCCACACACCTGTATTTTCAGAAATGACAAAAGGGGAAATTAGAAAAAACAGTTAAATAAGGTGTTTGGCATATTCAAAGAACATATAACTAAATATATAATGGATTCAATTAAAAAATGCTAAGTGAATTTACAAAACACACTAATAAGTTAACTAAGCTAAACTAAATTATGTAGAACACGAATGATCAGAGTCCATGAAAAAGAACCAAACAAAAATCCAGGAGATAAAAATTTCTATTGAAAGTATGGGTAACAGAAGTGACCAGTGTAAGAAAAGAGTGTCAGAACTAGACAATAGGGCTGTTATCAGTGACCTATTACTCAGAGATACCTTAAAAACAACAATAGAGGGCTGGGGATTTAGCTCAGCGGCAAAAGCGCCTGCCTGGCAAGCACAAGGTCGTGAGTTCGGTTCCCGGTACCGGAGAAAAACCAAAAAAAAACAACAATAGAACGTAAAACCTGGTTCCAACAGCTGCTAGATGACACAAAAAGATGGATCTAAGAGTAATTCAAGTTAGTGGAAAATCAAAAAACAGCAAAAATGGCATAAAAATTCTTTTCATAGAAATAATAGCAGAAAACTTTCCAAATATAGGGGGAAATGTAACTCACAAATACATAAGGAATATACAATCCCAAATAGCCAAGATCGGAAAACAACCTCTCCACAATACATCAGAATGAAAATCCCAAAAATTCAACACAAGGACAGAATCTTAAAAGCTTTTTGAGACAAGTAATACATCATTTATAATGATAAATTCATTAGAAATACAACATACTTCTCAACACAATCCTCAAATGTCAGGCAAACAGGAGGAAAGTGTTTAAAGTCCTCTCCCCCCCAAAAAATCTAACCCAGATTGATATATCCTGTAAAATTGTCTTTCAAAGTTGATGAAAAAAATAACATCTTTTTCATAAAAGCGAGCACCTTATGAAATTAACTACCAAATCAACACTCAAAAAATTTCTCATGGAGTTCTTAGAGAGAGACAATTAAGCCCACAATGCCAAAAAGTCTAAGAGAATGAATACCCCAGACAGGGTAAGCAGTTAAGCAGAAGGAGAAGAGGCAATCAGCAACAGGAAAATAATTCATTCACAGAAATAAGTCAATGCCTTTCAGTAATAACTCTCAATATGAATGGTCTCAATTCTCCCAATCAAAAGGCACAGGTCAGCAAAATGTACAAAGAAACAAAATCCAACAGTATATGGTATACAAGAAAACCATTTAATTCAAAAGAAAACTCATGGACTAATAATCAAAGGGTGGAAAACAGTAGTCCATGCTACAAGAACCCCAAAACAAGTAGGAGAAGCTATCCTATTTTCAGACAAAGTCTGCTTCCAGACAAAATAGATAAAAAAGGAAAAGAAGGTCACTACGTATTGGCTAAGGGAACAATTCAACAGGAAGAGATAGCAATTATAAATATATGTGCAATGAACAACCTCACACCCGACTTCATAAAACAACACTACTGGACATAAAATATCATAAAAACATCAAAAAATTATAGTAGGAGAACTTAATACTACGTTCTCACAAATAGATCAACTAGAAATAAGTCAACAGACCAATATCAAAGTTGGAAACAAACAGTTGGACAAATGACTTAACAGATATCTACAGATTGTTCCACTCAACAACAACACAATACACTTTTTTTCTCAGCAGAACATGGTACTATCTCTAAAATAGTCCATATCCTATCCCATAAATATGCTTCAGTAAACACAAAAAATTAAAATTATTTCATGCATATTCTCAAATCATAGCACAGTGAAACTAGAAATCAATGGTAAAAAAAATTAGAAATTCTACAAACACCTGGACATTAAATAACACAATCCTGACCACTCAGTGGGTCACAGAAGAAATCAAGGAAGAAATTAGACAGGTCCTAGAATCAAACAATAATACCAGCACCACATGCTAGCACATGTAGGACACCATGAAAACAGCCCTAAAAGCGAAGTTTATAGCTGTGAATACCAACATCAGAAAAACAGAGTAAGCCCAAATAACCACAAAACCTAGTGATGCACCTCAACAGCCAGGAAAGGCAAGAGTAACACAAATCCAAAGATAATACAAGGAAAGAAGTCATAAAACTCAGAGCAAACATTAGTGAAATTGGGACTAAAATAAATGAGTGCAAAGAACCAATGAATTTAAAGCTGCTTTTCTGAAAGAAAAAAACACAAACCTTTAACAAACCTTACCCAAAAAAGGAAAGAAAAGACTCAAATCAATGTAATTAGAAATGGGGGCTGGGAATTTAGCTCAGCGGCAAAAGCGCCTGCCTGGCAAGCGCAAGGTCGTGAGTTCGGTTCCCGGTACCGGAGAAAAACCAAAAAAAA
>NW_004955441.1:7555278-7605279 GCF_000276665.1 Chinchilla lanigera | reverse complement strand
CTGTTTAAGGGAGAGCTCAAGTAAAATGTGTTACGTCTGTTAATGTTTCCTAACTTTGTCCAGAAAAAAAAAAAAAAAAAAAAAAAAAAAAAAATGTAATTAGAAATGAAGAAGGCAAACTCCCAATGAACACCACCAAAATCAAGAAAATAGTAACTAATTTAAAAACTGTACTCAAATAAATTGGAGAATTCAGAAGAAATGAATAGATTCTTAGATACATTTGAAATATCAAAACAAAGCCAAGAAGATATAAATATCCTTAATAAATCAATAACACACAATGAAATTGAAGCAATAATGATGAAATAACCTACCAACTTAAAAAAAGCTCAGGACCCAATGAATTCACTGATCAATTCTGTAAGAATGTTGGAGATCTAATGTCAATATTCCTCAAGCTTGTAAATAAAATTCAAAGGGTAGGAATCATTGCAAAGTCATCCTTGGAAGCTAGCAATACCCTGATTCCTAAACCAGACAGGGCTCCAAGCACAAAAGAGAACTATAAGCCAATATCTTTACTAAATGTAAACAAAAAATTTCTCAACAAGATACTGGCAAGTAAAATGCAGAAGATGATTGAAGAGATTGTACATCAGGACCAAGTAGGCTTCATCTCAGGAATATGAGGATGATTCAATAAATCCAAATCAGTAAATGTGTTACAGAAACAGAAACAAGGACAAAAACCAGATGATCATGTCAATAGATATAGAGAAAGCTTTTGACAAAATCCAGCACCCATTCATGAAAAACTCCTCAAGAAAATAGGCAAAGAAGGACATTATGTGCATCTTATAAATACCACTTGTGCAAACCCATGGCAAATATCATACTAAGTGGGGAAAGCTGAAAGTTTTCCCTCTAAAATTAGGAACAAGAAAAGGATGTCCACTGTCACTGCTCTTGTTCAATATAGTACTCAAAACATTAGCTAGAATAACCCAGCAAAAGAAAGATATAAAGAGACATGTACACCAAGTAAGAAGTCAAGTTATCACTATTCATAGATAACATGGCCCTCTACGTGGAAGACCCAAATAATTCCACCAAAAGACTCCTAGAATTAATGACCAAATTTGGTAGTGCAGTGGGATACAAAATCAACACACAAAAATCAGAAGCATTCCTGTACATCAATCATGAACTCACCAAAAAAGAAATTAGGAATGCAATACCATTCAAAATAGTATCATGAAAAAATTAAATACATAGGAAGTAACCTACCCAAGGAAGTAAAGAACTTTATACTGAAAACATCACAGCTCTGAAAAAGAAGATCAAAAATGGCATTAGAAAATGTGAAGATATCGCCTATTCCTGGATAGGCAGAACAAATACTGTCAAAAAGGCAATAGTTTCAAAAATGAAATACAAATTCAGTGTAATACCATGCCAATGACATTCCTCACAAAACTAGAGAAAACAATCCAAACATTCATATGGAACCAGAAGAGACCCAGAATAACAAAAGCAATCCTGCATAACAAAAGCAATGTGGGAGGCATCACAATCTCATGTTTCAAGTTATATTAAGATTCTACAATGATAAAAATAGCATTGAAATTGGCACAAAGACAGACATGTGGGTCAGTGGAATAGAATAGAGGATGTGGAAACAACCTCTAAGCATATTCAGTTATGCGATGTTTGACAAAGGGGCCAAAAACATGTGCTCATGGGAAAACAGCCTCTTTAATAAATGGTGCTCCCAAAATAAAAGACATACTTGAAACGGGAAAACTGGCTATTCACAAGCAGAAGTGTGAGTCTACTCCTGTATTGCTCACCATGTTATAAACTAAAGTTCAAACAGGTCAAGTATCAAAATATTAATACAGAAACAGTCTGCTGGAAAATAAAGATGGTAAAACTCTTGAAGACAGAGGCATGGATGATGACTTTCTGAACAGAACCATATTTGCACAAGAAATGACATCAATAATCAACAAATGAGATTATGGCAAAATTGGTTTTTTTTTGTTTTTTTTTTTTTTTTTTTTTTTTTTTTGGTTTTTCTCCGGTACCGGGAACCGAACTCACGACCTTGCGCTTGCCAGGCAGGCGCTGTGCTGCTGAGCTAAATCCCCAGCCCCAGATTATGGCAAAATTGAAAGCTCCTGCATAACAACCAACAGAGTAAAAAGACATCCTACAGAACAGGAAAAATTTTGCCAGCTATTCCTTGGACAGACTGCTAATATCTAATAGACTCCAATAAATTAGACCTACCAAAATAAAAGATCCAATTGAAATGAGCAAGTGGAACAAATAGACATGTCTCATAAAAGGTGCAAATGGCCAATAAATACATGAAGAAAATATTAACATCTCTGACCATCAGAGAAATGCAAATTAAAACAGCACTCAAATTCTATCTTACTCTAGAAAGTATGATTATCCTCAAGAAATCAAATAATAACAAATGCTGAAAAGGCTTGAGGGGGAAAAGGAATCTTCTACATTATTGGTGGGAATGTAAACTAGTACAATCATTTGGAGATCAGTATGGAGATTCCGCAAAAAACTGTTTCCATTCTAGGTATTTTCTAGAAAAAACTAAAGACATTATATTACAATGATACATGCATGTATATAGCAACACAATTCATAGCAATTAAATCTTGGAAGTAATCTATATGTCCATAATTAGATAAATGGATCAAGAAAGTGTGGAGTTTATACACAATGCAATTCTCATCTGTTATAAAAAGGATAAATGAGTCATTTGTAGTAAAATAAATGTACTTTGAGAACATCATGTTAAGTGAAATAAACCAGATACAAAATCTTAAATATCATATAAACTATATCATATGAAAAACCCAAAATTAAATAAAGATCAAAATGAAATACAGACAGTAGGACATATAGAGACAGTCCTTCTGCAAAATTGAAGGATGCCAAGAGTTAGAGGGAGGTAGAAAAGAAGAGAGAAGAAAGAGATGAACACAGAATTCAGATGTGCTACGTACCTGTACCAACTCCCAATGATCATGCAATCATTTATACTGCAAATGTGTACTACTAAAAAAAACTGAGAAAAAAATATTGAAAGTGCCTCCCAAATGTCAAGTGTGCTGTAACTGAATCATTGTTTAGAGTCAGTGCTATATTCATCAATGGATTCTTCCATGGATGGGTTCCGTACTTGAATGTGATACTAGGTCATGGGTCTTATTGGAGGTGCTCACTGTGAGTATGACCTGGAAAAACTTCCTGTCCCTGATTTCTCCACATTCTTCCTGCTTCTGAGTTAAAAAGCTTTCTTCCCACAAGGCTTTCTACCATGTCATTTCTGCCTCAGAGACAACTGACCATAGACTAAATCCAAGAAGCAAAATAAACCTCTTCACCTGTAAATTGTGGGAGCAAGGTACTTTGTCCCAGCAATGAGAACACAGCTAAGATAAATATGTATACTATGTTTTGTTTATATAGTATCCATTGATGGACATTTGGGTTGCTTCTACCTCTTGACTCTTGGGTAGAAATGCTGCTATGTGAACAGTATATTTTAACAAACCCCATTCTCCATAAGTACTCGCTTTCTTTCTTGGGTATTTGAGGTTGTTTTCTTTTTAGCTAAGATCATATGTCTTTGTTGTTTTCATGTTGTGGATTTTTCCATCCTTTTTATACCATGGTACCTATTTTTCTTGTAATCCGTAACACATATTTATGACCAAAAGTCTAGAGGAAAGGCTTAGCTCATAATATATTATAAAAAACTAGTTTTCCTGTTGGATAGTCTTAGTCTATCTTGTGCTGCTATAGTAGAATACCAAAACTGGGTAATTTACCAGGAATAGAAGTTTATCTTCTTACAGTTCTGGAGGCTGGAAGTCCAAGCTCAGGTTGCCAACATCTGATGACTGGTGAGAGCCTTTCTGCTGCATCTTCACTTCGCAGAATGTAAGAGACAAATTGAAGCAGTCAGTCGGTTACTCCTTTTTTATGCCTATTGTATCTACTCTAGTCTTATAATACTATTATTTTCCTCCTACCATAACACTTATTCACCAGAATCTTAAGATAGTATCCTCTCAAATGAGAAACTAGCAGCCTGCAGTTTGACAAAGCACAGTTTCAACCATCTAGACCTTAAATTTTATTCAATAGTGTTTTTACACATTATTTTTGTATGAAAGTAATATATACATACATGCACATATAACCAATAATCAACAAAACTACTTAGAGTGAAATTGAAGACTTTAAGCCAGGCATGATGCACACGCTTGTGATCCCAGCACACTGAGAGGCAGAGATGGGAGTGTTGCAAGTTTCGGCCCAGCCTGGGTAACTCACTGAGACTGAAAATTTTAAAAAAGGGCTTGGGATATAGTTAAGTATGAAGGCCCTGGGTTCAATCCCCAGTATAAGAAAAAAGACTTTAGAGAAAAGTTGTTCTTCACCAGGAGCCTTATTCCCTCAGAATCCCAGAAACTCAGAAGCATAACTCCACTTTTCTTTGTACGAAGCAGGTGTCAAAACTGCAGTGAAGTTCGGGGACCTGAGAACATGTGCAGGCATTAGGGTTGAAAGGAGAATAAGAATACAAGGAAGAGTTTGAGAATTAAATAAAAAAGTCCCTTGTTGTGGTTGATACATTGTGTCAACTTGGGGAGTCTAGAGGTTTGGCTAAGTGACTCAGCAGGAAGCCAGGGTGCTTACTTTGCATACATCCTGAGCCTGTGGAAGAGGAGGGCATGGAGATTATGTGAGAGCTACACGCCCCTTAGGTGGGGGTAGCCTGTTTACAAAGTAAGGCAGGGAAAGAAGCTGCTGGCCGCCATTCCTCCGGTTTGCTCTGGCTGCTTTGCTGTTCAGCTGCCATTCCCCTCTTTGCTCTTGTTGCTTTGCTACCTTCTGCCTTGGAGCCAGCCAAGTATGGACTGAAACCTCCACAAATTGTAAGCTAAATAAACCTTTCCTTCCTTCATTTTGGGCGTTGGGTATTTTGTCTCAGCAACGAGAGAAAAGTAACCAAGACATCCCTCTTCTGTCAGAGGGAGGAGTACAGTTTCACCTCTTCTCTGGTCTCTAATGATTCTGTTTTATCCCAAGTGCACTGTGGTTGCATTTTTGAAAAGTTTGTCACTCCCTCTTCCCCTTCCTATTTTCTTTTTTTTTTTTTTTTTTTTTTTTTGGTTTTGGTTTTTCTCCAGTACTGGGAACCGAACTCATGATCTTGCGCTTGCCAGGCAGGCGCTTTGCCGCTGAGCTAAATCCCCAGCGCCCCCCTTCCTATTTTCTAGCACCTTCTGATCTCACCTGTCTATAAGGCTTTCAGAGGTCACATTTTGAACACTCCGATTCCTAGTCCCCACTTCCAGTGGTTCTGGTTGTGTAGTGTTAACCATAGCTGAGGGGTCTGCCGTCCCAACAACCCTCCACAGATCACCCCACGAGGGTTGAAATGGTTTTCTGGCCACACACAGAGGTAGGGGAATCATTGTACATTGTGGTGCAGCCCGGGATTCCTCTGCATACCTAGAAGCAATGCAAAACCTACCAATACTTCTTACTAGCTGGCAAACAGTGCCAACCGTAGTGAGCAAAACATTTAACTTGGTCATATTTTCCAACCTAATTATTTTAGCTGAGCAAGTGAAAATCAGTTCATTAATGTGAGAAACATTCTCTGAATGGCTAATGAACGGGGAATTCAGGCCTCCTATTCAGGATCGCATATTCCCTAAACTCAAGCAACACACGTGTTAATTGTAAAGACAGATGTGTGAGCAGTTAAATTACAGCATAAATCTGGTAAGCACTGTTCCAGAGATAGGAAGTACGTACAAAGCCGCTCACTGCTAGGGGGAGTTCAGTACAAGCAACATTAAGTCAATGACATTTTGGTCAGAAGATGAAGGATACTGTCACAGTTTTCAACCAAACAACAGCCAGAGAGCACAGGCTAAGTGTCTAATCTGGCCCTGCTGTCTCAACAGTGGAATGGCCATGAAGTCAGCGAGGTGGAGTCAGTGATAAGGAGCGGGGCGGAAAGCACACCACCTCAAACCATGACAGGTGGGCTGACCATGAGCCATAAAGAACATCGTGTCGCAAGGAAAGAAGTGAGAATAAAGAACAAGGGGCTTGATTAAGTCCAGTCAGAATGCAGTCCTCAGCCAGTCTGATACCTCTCCAGAACCAGAGAGTTGTTTAAATGCCCATAAAATTGTACCCAGATGTTTTGACATGAGGAACTTATTTCCCATGAAGTCAATTAGATGCATTTGTTGCTTATGCGTTGAGGTCTGGTTTCTGCCAGACTATTATGCACTCCAAGGGGATGTGCTGTTCAACCCTGTCGTGTCTCCCCAGTGTAATTGTCGTGTATATGTCTGGAGCTAATTGATGCTTGCTTGCTTTTTAATAATTAGTCAGGTGGTGGTAATAAACCCTGAACAGAAAAATACCCTGGGCTGAGTTCCATTTAATGACTCTTTGGGTAATGAAAATTAATAGCAGGTGAGTCTGCTATTTGTGTGTTTGACCTCGTGTGCTGAAGTCTACCTGCCATTCCCACAGCAGTGCCTCCCTGTGAGCATGCAGGGAGAGGAGAAGGGTTTCAGGTCCTGAGATCATTTCAGGTCCATGGAGAGAGACTGAGTACACTCTTTGGAGTCGACAGAACCAATCCTTAGCATGTAACCTTACTACTTTCTTCACCTTTGCCCGCTCCTCGTACATTTCCCCTCAAAGTACTCTCATCTAGTCCCATTTTGCCAACTTCCCCGCAGAACTGCACATTCTACCCAACCAGGAAGATACCTGGGCACCACCTTGATCTACCGTGTAACAATAGGAAAGGCTAATGGTGATTACAGTGAAAATACTACACACAAAAACTTCTGGAATAAAGGTTTAGACTACCTACTAGCCAAAGAGACCCAAGCAGTTGAAGCTGTGGCTAGAATGAGTAATGTGAGAGGAAATTTAATAATTTTATTAAAATTACTGTCAATTAAAGTTATTAAAGTTACTGTCAATTACACCTTTGAAATTAGCTAGGAAGTCATTTAAATTATTACACATAGTCTTGCTTGCTGTTGTCTACTGACCACTCAAGCCTATACTACCCTTCATGTGCTACACATTCCTATATCCGCCTGACTTCTTGACATCTGTCCTTAGAAGTCTAATGGACTTAGCATTAAACTATGATTATTAAACTTAATAATTAAACAAAGCATTCCAAAACCACTCTTATCTGCTCTAATCTTCTCCATCACGCTAAATACAACTTCCAACTTTCCATTTGCTCGGGTATGAAACTATGACATAACTTCTTTTCTTTTACTTCACATTCAATCCATTAGCAAATACAGTTGGAATTCTACCTCCTATACAAGTCCCGGGGCTGGTTATTTCGCATCACTCCCATCCCCATGGCGCTGGCACGGGCCACTATCGCCTCTCCATTGACCACTTTTTCTATTGGCAGCTCCCAGGAGCTTTCTGCATTCACAGTAAGTGTTAACTTTTACTGATTTATAAATATATCTGGTGATGTGCCAGCCACCGTATTTAGTGGAACACAAGTATCAACCTATTTTATCCTCACAACAAACTAATAAACTCAGTATTAAATTTATCTCATCTCCAAATGAGGAAACTGAAGCACAAGGACACAGTCATTCTCAGATCTTGCCTAGTTTCTCTCCTGAAGGCCTGATTAGTTGCCTCTTCTTTTAATGCTGGATGTTACTAATGTCCTGTCAATAATTTGTTATTAACAAAGAGAACTTTGTTTTGTTTGAGTCTAAAGGACCATCATAAAATAGTCCTGTCAATCAAAATGTTTCTCCCTGTGTTTCCTTCCCTTAAGGGGGAAATTTGTGTTTGGTTGATTTGTATCTGGTTGATGAGTGTTAATAACTATTAAGTGGCGGGGCGTGTGCTTGTGTGCGCGTGCGCATGTCCACACTTTCAAAGACTTCTAGGTAGATCACCCTTTCAGCTTAGAGGAATAAATAATTGCAAAATTTCAGCTATTATGATGGGTTCATTATGGAGCTTTTTTAGGAGAAATTTACTCACAAATTATTCCTCTACTGTCACATATCATAATTGAACTCAAGTCTTGGCAATAAACATGCTAAATTTCTCTGTGATTATCCTGAAGCCACAAAGCCTCAAGGAAATTCTTTCCTCTCCGAATCTTTTTACAAACTCAATTACTGATAAATTTCCATAACAATTTGAAAGTGGATTTAGAATGTCCGGTAAGCTACTTGGCAAGCTATCAAAAATACAAGGAAAAGTATTCTCCTCCCTGCTGTCCTACTGCTCCTTTTCTCTATTTTTAATCTCTCCCCCACCATTTTTTTATCTTGTCTCCCCAATCTCTTTCATTTTGAAGAGACCAAAAAGTAGCTCTATATAATAATACTCAAGAGATGTTTCTGAGTCTCATTCTTTAAGACACTCTAAAGATAGGTAAAAATTACTAAAAATGTAGATTAGAGATATTGATTCATTAAATGTGGCCAATAATTTCCTTTCCTTTCATAAGAAAAGTATTAAAATAGCCTTTTGGAGGCAAGGCTATTCCTCTAGAACTACCTTCACATAGCTTAATATAGGGACAAATTTGCCAAAAGCTAATGAAACCAGCAATAAAAATGAATGCCTCAGGGAATGATCTGAACCATATTCTAATCTAATCTGAACCATATTCAAAATGTCTTCGGTTATCAAGTAGACTTTGTAAGAGTTAATCCTTAGTTTTCCGATCACATACACAGAGCTAAAAGTTGATTTGTGTCAGAAATCACTGGATAAACTCCTGGGTCTTCCAGATCTGACGGTGTCCAAGGTCGAAGAGCCAACTAGTGGACTTACAAGTAATCAAAATGATCTTAGTCACTAAGAAGAAAATAAATATCATGTCTACAACTCTATGTCCATCCCCACTACCACCTATTCCACAGACCAGACTAAACAAGAATTCCCAAGTTGAATATGGTAATAAGGGAATAACAAAAGGAATGTGCAGTCAACTATATTGAAGGAGTGGGAGGATGTAAAGTTTTGACATTGATGAATACATGCTTATTTTATTCCTTCATTCTTTTATTCAGCAATGATTTCTGTTACATATGCTGAGGAAACTGTGATGACAAGGCCAGTGTTTAGAATTCCAAAATTCTAAAGGTGTAGTAAGTGTTATGAAACGTGAAGCAGTAGGTTAGTGACTTTGAAGTTAAAGTAGGCCTGTCCGAAACAGCAGGAAGAGCTAGCAAAGTAGGGGAGACTGGTAGAGTGTTGCTTGGAAGCCAGAGTGAGGATCCCCCAGGAGACAGCTGCAGCCCTGAAGGGGAGAAGGCTATGGTAAAGTTAGTAGGGCAGAGACAAAGTGTTTGTTAACCAAGATTTACACTTATGTGGGGAGTAAACATATACATTGAAAACATTTACATGACAACAACAGGAAGGTAATGTAATTAGAATTTCCACTTTCAAAGTATATTTTGGCTGTGGACCAGAAGTAGATTTGTGAAAGACAAGAATGCGTACATTCAGTCATCTATCAAATATATTTTGTGTGTCCAGTGGTGCCAAATGCTTTCCTAAGTACTAAAGAATATATATATAAAAAAAAGGATATTAAAGATAATAAACTATAGGTACATAAAAGAAGATAAGCTCATAATTCAAGTAAGAAGTAGAAGTGGATGTGTTAGCAGCCACCGAGGCCCATACACTCAGGTCTGTTTGCTCGCCACTTACCAAATCAAAGGAGGTCATTTATTTTGGTGAAAAGGAAAAAGGCTTTATTTCTAGGTGGTTCAGAGAAGAGACAGGGTCCTCATTTGCCTCAAGTCACCGTCTCATCACATCCAAGGTACAAGGATCTTTTACAGTAAGGAACAGAAGGGAGAGGGAATATGAGACAAAAGACTTCCTGGCTTGCGTCATCTCCCATAGACCCCAGACTTCTTAAGGCCAGCATCTGCATGGTGTTTCTGTTTATATAGACTGAGAGGAGAAAGTGGTGGTTATGTCCTCAGCAGGAGGAAGTTTGGGAAAGGGAAGCCCAACCTCCTAATGCCAGTAGTTGCATATTCTGCCCATTCATGTCAGTGGAGGAGAAGAGCACATGGTGTTTATTTCCTAGACCTGCATAAATTCAGAGAAGTCATTTGTCTCGAAAGGTAAAAGTTCTAACTTTTAAAGTGTTATTTCACCATGTTGTTTGTGGATGGACTAGGATTGCCATGGCAAGGAGAAACACCAAAAGGATGCCCATGGTTTGGGGGCAGATTTATTTTACATCGACAGGCAAGGATCAGGACCATTCCCAAAATATCAGGCCCTGCAGGCTCAGGGAGAGAGATTTTTATAGGGTTGCAAGCAAGAAGCAGAGTACTTCTAGGAGACAGTAGACACAAGAACTGTAACAGGAACTATTACCTGGGCAGCTAACAAACTGGCTAGGAAGTAGGAGCAAATTCTGCTACAGGATGACAGCCATAAAGGACAGGGCAGACAGAGGTAAGTGACTTAGCATCTTCTAGATTCCTCCCTCTTTGCTCTACCTATTTGCAGGACGCAACATTACCTGCTCTTTGCCTGGGGGAAATTCGCCTGGGTACATTCATGAAGAATGAATTACTAGAGTTCTGACAGTGGCTGGATGCACTCAGGGGAATAGGATTAGGTCCTTCCCAGTGAACACAGATAAATGGTCATTTTCTCAGGAGTAAAGCTAATAGTTTTCAGCCTCTATCCCTCTGCCTCCTGTGTTTCATTTTTCAGATTACTCCAAACTCAGGAAGAGACTGGATGGGTTTTGTATTATTTTTCATTGCTGTCAAACAAAGTTATTTAAAGCAATACAAATATATCATCTTAAGAGTTGTATAAGTCACAGATTTCTGATTTAAGGTGTGGACATTTTAAAGGGTCATTTATTCTGCCTAACACAAATTATAACCTAGCACCCCACCTGAAGGCTCAGGGCCTCCTACCTTATGAGACATTTGAAGCAGGAGAGGAAGCAGTGTTAGCTACACAACTGATCCTTCCGGAACATTGTTTCCAAAACCCTAAATCCATTGCAGAGGTTTTGCTAAGTAACTTGGAAGATTTAAAGACAAGGAGTGCTTAAAGAAAAACATGAGGAAAGAGGGATTTCCTCCAGATTAGCAGGAGGGCTTCAGAGCTTAGAATGAAGAAGATCTGAGTCCTGAAGTCAGCAAGGAATTTTTCCCTCACCTTTAAATGTGAGAACAATGCCAAGTGTTCCCAAGGAGACAAGATCCCAGCAGGAGAGCTCCCAGACCTTGAAAAAGTCCAAAGCCTCCTTGGGAATGGTATGGAAATAGGGAATCACCAGACCCCATAGAAATGCTGTGGCTTGGACAATAACCACAGTGACCAAATAGCCTGGAACTTGGGGGCTTTTCTCCCATTTCCTGAATTAGCACTGGAGAAGTTTTCTCAAATAAGCACAACTATCTTCATCATCTTTTTGTGTCAGGAAAGCTCCATCTGTGCTGCTTCTCCTCCTCTTCCTTCAGTTTTCCTTCACAATTTTCTAAACAAGACTATTCTTGGAGAGCATATTAAAATATTTGAATTTCAAATAATAAATCACTCATTTTCAGTAAATGGAACAAGGCCATCATTGTTCAGTTTTTCTAGCCAACTGAGATACGAGGTGCCAGCTGGCTGATCTTAAAGCTGATGGATGTGATATGGAAGCAAAGAGATGAAATTGCTAGAGAGGAACATATATCTATAGCTATGTCATCTATCTAGATATAGATAGATTAGATAGATAAATAGATAGATAGATTTTCAAAATTTCACTAAAGATTATTATCCAGAGATACTAGTTGAAGTAGGACAAATTTACACTTCCTGAAAAGAAATATGACCATAGCTTTACATTTCCAGCCTTCCAAGAATTTTGGCATGTCCCTGAATGTACTTCTGCTGGAAAACATAGAAGTCCAGAGGATGCCATCTTTTGGATGGCACCTGAGTTAAATAAATATATGAGGCAAGATGGCTGGTGTAGTGGATGGGCAGACCTCAGAGTTTAGTTGCAGCTCAATCCAGTGGCCAGGAACTTTGAAATATAGCACAGGACTCCTTGCCTCCTGGTCTAATCCAACGAGAATTAGTGTAGGTGGTTCAAAGGGATGAGCAGAAATCTGCATGTTCAGCTTGACATTTGGGACAGGTCTGGGCTTCTTCCTGAAAAGGTCTAAGTGTACAATTGAGAATTTTTCCCCTCTTCAGTACTGATATAGGGAAAAAATGTAACTCCCAACCTGCTAGATGTCAAATTCACCGAGTTCATATCCTTTGAAATGCAAGAGTGAATTCCAAAGGACAGAAGAGCTTAAGAGTAAGAGAAGCATATTGGAGAATAGGAATAGCTCCTGAGAGAAGCAAGCATCTGGAAATAGGTTGCCACTTCAGCCCTTTGTCAGGAGTAATTTACGTAGCAAATTCACAATGTGGGTACAATGTGGGTCAAACTACAATCAACCTATAGGATTATATGTACTGTATAGCTGCTTAGCTAGTATTGGTCCAGTAGGGAAGTGGATCATACAGCAAGGACACACGAAAAGAACAAAGACATTTTTGGGAAGGGATGGATCCAGATGCTCTGGTCACCCACCAGAATGACAGATACCTAGCTGGACTTACTGGACCAGCTGGTTCTAACTACTGTATAATTCCAAATTACTGCTTATCATTCAGGGCAGCATGTAGGCCTGGCCACTGCATCTTTATCTTAAGTCCTGGTCTTCTTCAGATGCACCACCAGCCACAATTCTGATGTCCTTTTTTTTTTTTGCTGCCTTCTTTGATATCCCAGTCCCTTTCTGACTGTATATTAATTACTATTTCATTTAGCTGTCTACTATAGCACTATTTGCAAATTACCATAAGGTAACTCTACCTTTATCCTGATTGATACAACAGTTATTTATCAGATTTTTGTTATTTACTTGTATGTGACTAACATACTATCTATATCTCTTCTGATCAGCACTGAGTATTTCTTAAGGGGAATTATTCATAATGTGGCAGCTGATAAAAGGGTAATTTATAACTAGCATCCTCTTCCCCTTCCCAGGATCTTTCTACGGAAGCTAGTATGACCTATGGTCAGCCAGTTGGAGGCTTGCTCCCAAAGAATTCAGTGGCCAGAACAAAGGCAGAAGGAATTTAGAGTACTGAAGTAGTTTTACAACCTGCCTCCAGCTGGGCATCTGGTTGGTCTACATCTAGGAGTTTCTTGTTTCCTAGCCATTTGCCTGTCTTACACTTTATCACCTGTCAATTCAGTGTCTCTCTCCTGATACCCTAATAGCAAGAGTCCTTCTTATAGAAAATGGTTTGCTTCAGTCAAGAACCTAATTGTTATTATACAGTCTACAAAACTTTGAGTACAAATATTTAAGCAACAGCATTTAATATTCTTCCCTGTTCCAATAAAAATTTGAGTTGGGATAAAGCTAGGAATGGAAGGAAAGTGAGTACAAGTCAGTTACAACTTGGACTGCCCCTTGTAATGTTTCTGAGACTGGTACAGGCCCTTCCTGGTATAAATGAGAGAGAATACATATGTCAAGAACAGGTGATACAGGAGATGCAGGCTGTTTCTAACATTCTCCTGTATTGGAGACATCAACATTTATGAGGAAATACCAAGAATTCCAAGAGCTCCAGACATGGAGATTCAAATTTAACTACAAAATTATGTTCCAACACAAAGCATATTCTTTCTTTTTTTTTTTTCTTTTTTTTCTTTTTTTAAAATTTATTTTAAAAATAAAAGAAGGAAAACATATTAACAAACAGACATCCATTTACAAAACAGCATAAGAACAATACAAGCAATACAGAGTTACAGACAAAGTGGTAGGAAATTAACAATTGTTGTTGTATTATGTATTGATATCTTCAGAGTGGTTTCTCAGGAAAACAAATAGAGACATGCAAGACTGATCAAATAAGTAATCATTAACTGTTCCTTTCAGTAAAGTGATAGAAGTCAGTAGTACAACTGTTAGCCATCCTGTATATACATACATACATACATACATACATAATTTCCCCTTGAAGCATATTCTTTCAATAACGGTCACCATGTAAATTATCTCAGATAATCACACAGTCAACTTTGTTATCAGAATTCACAAAAGTTACTGTGGTACAGAGTAAATAAAATGAAAGTGAAAAAAAAAAAAAGAAAGAAATGCTGAAAGATACACCTAAGAGGTACTGACATTTCATTCAAGATCATTCTAGTCACCACAGATTCTATTTTTCTTTTCTTCTTTCACATTGAAAAATAAAGCTGAGCTTCCCTGCAAAAACTATTAGAATTTCTACTTTTCTTCTGTTAAGAAAAGTATCCAAAAAGTGTAGGCCGAAAACACAGTGACAGGTGAAGTATATACCAACAAAAGAGCTACAGAGAAGTCAGAAAAACAAATCAGTTGAAATGTTCTGGAGAAAGCACATTTCCTGTAAGAGGTATTAAGAAAATCACTTTGCCAAATTAAATATCATGGCTGCTGCCAGCTTTCAATTAGACTACTGCAAGTAGCCAGGATAGATTAAAAGTGAAACCACACCTCCAACAAGGTAATGGCAATGGTTTATTAGCTCCAAAAGAGCTATATGTAAGCTGAACAGACATTGACCACACAGAGAAACATGAAATAAACATGTAAATGATTTTCACAAATTAAATCATAACAGAGACACACCAGTAATCACATTGAGTCCCATCACTAAAGAACTCCAGGATCTGTAGCTTATACCATTTAATTATGCAATATTTACTTGTATTTTAAAAATTTATAACTATATACACACGCACAACTAGTGGTAAATATAACTAAAGTTAGATGAAAGCAATGCAGCAGTTGTCTGTAGTAAATAAAATCTAAAACACAGGAAGATCCTAACAAGTAAGGCCTAGTGAAATGCACTTCCTGAAATTTGAATGATTAAACATGAGGATATCTTGTCTAGTGAAACTCTGTATTATCTCTAAGATTTTATTGAAGAATTGTTTTTTTTTACTCTCTTTAATGGTTTGAGCAATCTTTCATTCTTACATCTGATAATCTGAGAAATGTAGTTGAGGATAGCGATATGCAACATAACAACCACTGTTGATTTGTATTAATTTGTCTTGAGACCTTGTATCGCTTTGAACGTTCTTCTTTTGTTTTGCTTATGTTCTTGATACTGGTATGCTGCTACTGTTCTATGTTTTTGTTTGTTTCTCATGTACTACTCTCTTTAAAATACAATAAAATACATAACACCAGGAATAACTCCAGTGTGGTTCTTTCATTCCTGAGTGTTTTTCCTGTATCAATTTCCCCTCCACCAAAAATGGGGAGGGGCATGAATACAAATATCTTGCAGACTTGTAAAATACTTTCAATTTTGTTCTGCCCCCTGCTCCTATTCATCCCTGTCTGTGTATAAGAACATGTCACTGATATTTTGGCGTAGAAACAATGTATTTCAGGCAATATCTGTTTGCAACACTCTGTAAAAATAATATAGCATAGATATGCAATATCTTCTGTCAAGGGAAAACACAGCTTCCCTTGATTTCTGAAGAAACCTTTCTTCTGTTTAGGTGTGAGATAAATGAGAACATCCAAGTCTGTGGAGCTCTTCTTGCTGAGAGGTGCCATGGAAGATGCTCAGGCAGTCTCCCAAGAAAGACTCTCCCCAAACACCCCCCAGGTTGAGTAATTTTTCTAAAACCAAACGGTTGGAAAAGAGGTAGGACATGGAAGACAACCTCATCATGCTAATCCCACTAAGTATTAAACATTAGTTTAGGATGTGCTGCACTTACAAAATAACCCCCAAATGTCAATGACCTAGAATAACAGTGATTTATTGTTCCAATTCAACCACAGTGTCCAATTCAGCAAGGCAATGCTCCAGGGCAGCTGCTCTGCAGTCCAGGTTACTTCCTTTCTGTAAACAACCATCTAACCACCCACCTCCCACAGTCACTACAGCACAGTAAGGGAGCTGGAGAGTCACACACTGTCCCTTAAATACTTCAGCCTAGAAGTGACACACTTCATTTCTGCCCATGGCCCATTGCTTAGCCGAATCTCATGGCCACCACCTAACTGCGAGGGAATCCAGCAGATGTTGTCTTATGTGAACTCAGGAAGAGAAAAATGAAATAGGATTTGGAGTCTTTGCCACAATACTCTCAATCACTCAATTTGAAAGTTTGAAGAAGTTATTTTATATATCATGTATAACTGTAGTTGACAGAATGCCTATAAAGTAGGTGAATTTCCTTAAAGAAATTATAGGAGAGCCTGAGACCTCCAAGAGCATGATCAATTTCCAAAAAGGCATTGCTAACTCGTAAAGAGATCAAAAGGAAAAGAATATTTTGCTTCTTAGGAGGATGACCAAGAACAGAAATTGTATTAAAATATTTGACAACTAATCATAACAAACCAATGAGAACAAACACCAGCCTTAAAGAGCCAGTATAGTCATACAAGTTTGTTCTTGCCTTAAGCATAGAGGGGAGACATAGAAAGAAAATAAGTAGAAGGAATGAGACTGCAGAGTAACGTGACAGCTTCCCATGACTCCAAGGCTTCAGTAAAGCTGAGCAGATGGAGTATTTAGGTGAGTTTTCTTTTCATTTCTCATGGAAAATGAAGAAAAAGATGTGTGTCTGGAGTGATGCTTCCCACATCAGCGGTAGCAGGTTCGATGCAAGAGACAGAAGCCAAGGAGACAAGAAAACAAGCTCCCAGGAACAAAATGGAAATCTAGAATTTAAATCCGCACTCTGCATCCCTATTCTTTAGTAAAACTGTAAGCAACTATAGGAACATATTGACAAGGGCGTGGGACGACTCCCACTTGACATGACTGGGGATCCATCTCCTTGTAAAAGTCCCGGCACATTTTGCAGAGCCGCGTAGCAGGCTGATGATCAGTCATCATCCATTGGTCTCCACTGTGGTCCATCACCGTCATCCCAAGATGCTGCTGCTATGACAACCTCAAGACATTTGGAAGAGCAGATCTGCTTCTTCTGTGCTTCGCTGGCCAAGGCAGGAATCTGGGTGTCTCATGAATTCTATTCCCCTCTCCAAGGTAAAGGCATAGCCTGGGATACACTTGAGATTCCAAGGGTCTACCATCCATCAACATTTTGGTGAAAGTCCTTTCTTTTCTCTTGCTACCATGAGGGACTTAATGTCTCCTTTCCATCCAAAACAATTTCCGGAAGAGTTTTAGGGTTTTACAGAAGACAAAAAGGTACACCGGCCCCAAGTACTATCTACATGGACTTCTTCAAAACTCCTTGAGACAAATAAACATTAACGACCCAGCTGCTTTGAATACTGGAGAAATGGCAAGCAAAACAGAGTAAAATCCCAAGCAAAACAAAGCAGAACTCTGCCAGTATACACATATAGAACACAAACACACATGCGATGAATAATTACTTTGGGTAGGAAATGCACCTAAATGGTAACAGTAGTTACTATCCCTAAAAATGAGACTACGGAATTTTCTGTATTTTCTAAACTTTGCATAGTGAATACCACTTGCAGCCCTTATAATAAATAATCAACAACCTCTGAGGCTGAGGTGAATTCACCAGCAGCTGGGGTAGACAGTCTCGCGCCTGCTGACAGCTTCTTCCCAATGCTTCTGGTATTTTCACTTCTGCCAGAAACTTTCTCAAGCTCCCAAAGCCTGCATAGCCTGAGGCGCTGGAAGATATCATGGGGTTGACAGCCCCATGGCCAATTCTCAGCTGAGAGGGACTGAGTGTGAGTACATAAATGTCTCCCTTGCCCCAGGTCAATTTCGGTGCACATCCCACAAAGAACCTCAGAGAGTCCCTGTGAGATTCACCCCTATTACCAAGAGTAGGATTTGCTCATCAGCACACTTCGTAGAGGATTTTCTTCCTTCCCTGACTAACCTGCTCCATCTGTTCAGATTCACTGAACCACATTAAGAGAATTCAAATACCCAGTAGCCTATATCTTACCAAGCAATAATCTATGTCTCTTACCCATATTAAACACATTATTAAATGCCGGTGGAATTCAATTAGGTTTAAGTTCACACAGCTATAACAGATATTTAAAGACTCCCCTAAATCACCAGCATCAACATAGATTCAAAGCCAAGCCCTTGAACTACAATTTGCAATGCACCCAAAGCATGCAGCTGGATAGTGAGTTTTCTTGATAACTCAGCCCAATATCAGGAGCTCAGATGACGGAGTCAGTGCTGTAAGTTTACACACTGGGTGAGCACCATTTCAAGGATGGTAGATGCTGCTCTGAAAGAAACTGTGGAACCCTTGCTCTTCTCCTCTGGAGCAGTCACATCCTTTGCCACCAGCAGTATCTCCACAATGGTTCATTACCTCAGAGAGTGAATAGGGGCTTGTTGACATTCTCTCAATGTGAGCTCTCCACGAGCCACTGCTTCCACAGTTTGCGGGTACACTGAGAATTTATACGAACCCTGATGAGGCTGAAGCACTAATTGTATGATCCTCAAGTGGTCTCATCAAGGCAAAACTGAATTAAGTTCAGTCAATCTTCAAAGACTGGTAGTCCATCTGTGGACAACTACTGTGAACCTTTCAGTTAATCAGACATTTTATTAACATCAAACCCTGAGACTGCAGAGAAGCCTAAAGTACACAAAACTTTATCTTCTGCACTGCTAAAGGCACTGGTTACACCTCTGGCACTGACAGAAGCCTTTCCTTTGCCCCATGACTAGCATACATAGTAGCTCAGGTCTTCCAGCATGGTAGCCTGAAAACAAGGAAGGAGGCTGACTACAGGACAGGGAAGTCCATAACTGCTTGGACCTTGGGGTCACACACAAGTCTGAGGTGTCCGCATCCACCTTTCAGCTAGTTTATGGTGACCTAAGAAATTATTTAACAGAAAAAATGAGTATGGTTTTCCTGACCTTTTTAAGTACCTGAGAAAGTGTTTGAGCATTTGACGGCACTTATAGTTTTCAGAGGATGTGTCTCATCTCTCAACACCTGTGAAAAATGGGATTAATTTAGGACTCGTCTTGAAAAAGAATGGTAAAATTCTCCTCCTTGGTGGCCTCAGCTTCCCCACTCAGTTCTCTTCTTCCTCTGCCTCTTCTGCGTGTCAGATCCAATCAGGGCAGAGAGAACAAACACAGGACTGTCACGTCCCCTCCTCTCACCTCCTACCTCATGGAGCTTTGTATCTGTGGACACACACTCACCTGGTTTCTCTTCTCTCCTGTTCCTGTTACTACCTGCACCTTCCCATTTTCTTACTCCGCCCTCTACTCCCTCGGACAGAACGATCAGAAGAAAAGAAACTGAAGGTGTGTTTTGTTTTCATTGTTGTTTTTTACTTACATTTAATGATGATCCTATTTATTGGGTGATGTGTACCACTCAACATAGTTTCATGTGCAGAGCCTTGATGTCTCTGGTTAAACTGATACCCAGTTCTCTTTCGTGTAAATTGTATGCTATTTTTCTCTACCCAGTATTATTTAGAGGACTAATGCAACTGGTACCCAGATAAGGAAGCAAGAGGAATGGCAGAGGAAGAGAGTTAGAGTTTGGGGCTGTGGGCCCCGTTCCATCACTCCCTAGTTAAACTTTATGAACCACAGTTTATCAATTAAAGGAACACAAAATAGTCATAAGCCATAGGATTAGTGTAGGTATTACCTGAGATAATGTACACAAAACTGCACAGTCTTAGGACATAAGTGACGTAACAGAGAAAAGCTGATTCTGAAAACAAATTTATTCTTTTCCTTTAAAATGCATTTCCTTCTCTTCTTTTTTAATATGGTTTGTAGTTGAAATTAATTGCTTTCTTTTATCCTTCCTGATTTGCTTGTGTACTCTGTGTGTTATCAATGAGAATCTCAGCTACTCTGAGAAACCAGGACTGATTTACTGTGGGCATTACCACTTTCATTGATAGTAATTACATTCATAGTAAGGCTCAATGCTGCTCCTGGAATCCTAACTAAAGCTGTTCTTCAAAACTGAGTGCTGCCATTGGCTCCTCCCCTCTGCGTAGTCCCTCCTGATGAGGGTGTGGCTAAAGAGCAGCTGCCAATAATCAGGAAGAACTGGCGGCCTCTTCACCAAGTATCCAGAAGAGCTCAGCATTCTTTTTTTCTTTTTTTTTTTTTTTGTTTTGTTTTGTTTTTTTTTCTGGTACCGGGAACCGAACTCACGACCTTGCGCTTGCCAGGCAGGCGCTTTGCCGCTGAGCTAAATCCCCAGCCCAGAGCTCAGCATTCTACAAGACAGGCAGCCTGTGCTGCCTTGTCCCTGCAGCAGCCTAGGCAGGCTCACATTCTTGCCACAACAACACCCAGGGCCGTATGTCATCTGGACAGGTCACAGTGGGGGTGAAAACAGTGGCAGGGCATGTGCTGCCCTGCACATCTCAGCACTGGGCCATCTTCTAGCGGAATGTACCCGGTGTCCCAGGTCTGACATCTTGGAAGGAAGCAGCCCATCCCTCCCTCTGAGACCCCTTGCAGAGCTGGTCACTTGTAAGAAATTTAAACTCTAATTAAGAGAGCTCTACTGAAAATAACTGCACTGAAATTAACCTGTGTATCTTCATTCAGTTTAATTTGTAAATGTTTGTAAGAAAGAGACTTTTTTGAGAGAAGGGGCAAAGGAGAGGGAAATTCCATTTGTAAATGTAAAGTAAATGAATACACTGAATGCCCAAAACAAAAGCCAGACCACTGACTTGTTATTTTTCTCCAGCCAGTGGCATCCTGACTATACACCTTCCTAGCCTTGCTTATTCTTTGTCTCAACAAGTTATTTAGGAGCCAATACTATACAGTTCCCCCACTCAGTTAAGCCAGCCTGAAATAATGGTCAATTTAAGCTCAGTTTGCAAAATCATAGGGTGGAGAGGAAATAGGGAGCAAATTGATGGAACAGCCAAGTACAACTGAAAGTTCATGGATGAACATCAGTGAAGGTGAATGAATAGAAGAAAGAATGTAGCTGAAGACATGGAGGGAAAAACAAATCACTGTGTTGCATTATATTCTAAGAACTATATCTCCCATCTCAAAGGGAGGAAGTAAAAACTGACAGTGAGCATCAGGTCAAATCAAATCATGTCTAGAGTTTATTAATCATTCATTCAGCAAATATTTATTGAGCACCTACGTACTATATAACATGTACTCTTGGAGCTGCTACTGTGTAATGCTGGGCAAAACAAACGAAGCTCTCTTCCCACTTCCAGTCAGAGGGCTGCCCGCTAGCATTTGACCAACTTAGCTTCTCTCTTCTAGACCTGTGGGTCTGAAAATAGCATGCTTCAGAGTTTTAAAAGGAGCCCGAGGATTTTCACTTCCTCTTTTACAGATTTCTTTGCAGGGGGCTCCTGAAGGAGCTCTGCTTGTACATAAAAAGATAATAAAGCCCTAAGGGAAGGACACGGAGAAATGGGATAAAAGTTTTCATAAACTAGCAGCTACGCAAAGCTAAGCTTGTCAAAGCCAGAAAATGTGCAGAAAATAAGAGTACAGAAATCCGAGATTTAAGATAGTTAAAACAATTTCCAATTGCTTAACATCAGCACTGCAATTATTCAAGTCGGTAAGAGCAATTTACCTTTCTTTTCCAGACTAACTCAGTTAAACTAGTTAGCAACATGGAGCCAGTGTGGTAGAACTGTGCAGATCTCCTATAATCTATTTTAAAGGCCTAGAAAGAGCAATTCCTAGCTTCTACTCACTTTTATGGTAGAACTAAGAAATACAGGCAATACATACTGTCCTGTGATTTTTCAAGGAATTTAGGATAAAGGTGAATGTAACTAACTCTTAACACTGCAGGCTTTATTCAGAAAAATCTAAAGAACTGAAGATCAGGTGACATCACAGCAGTTGTCAAGAGGATGGTGCTTAGAGAATATATTTTATTTTTCCCACGTGGGTATCATGGCACAAAACAAAATTTCTGCTGCTGTCAGAAATTCTGCCACAACTAAATAATTTGAAAATACGCAGTAATTTATAACTTCCTCTCCTCCAGAACCCACTGGCATAGGCTGTAGAAGTTCTCATAGCAACGTTGAGCTCCATTTATAACAGTTATTATGGTTATATTTTTATATTGACTTGGATGATGATTTGGTCTCTTCTTCTCTGCCAGGCTATAAATGCTGCAATGGCAGTGCTGTATTTTTGCTTATCACTGAATTGCAATCACCTAGCCTCAATTTATTTGCTAAGGGAGTGAACTTTCAATCATCACAACCAAAAATTGGGTATATTCCAAATGCAACATTGTGGTGGTCAGTGCTGGTGTGAGTAAATAATGCAGAGTTAGGAAACATGATTATTTGTGATTATTCAAATTCCAAGAAAGTGCAAGCATAAATCCATGGAATCCAATGTGCTAACGTCAACTTCCTCAGCAGTTGTCAGGCTGATGCTACCATTAGTGTCATAACTATGTGGAGCTCTTCTGTGCTAGCTTCTTTTTATATATTATTCTTAATCTCCAGTAACCCTGCTAGATGTGCATTATTGCCTCCCCTTTACAGCTGAAGAGATTAAGGCTTCCAAATTTCTTGAGCAGCAAAGCCAGCTGCTCAATCTTTTCCAACTCTATTTTCTCTTTAAGATTGTCTCCAGAATAACCTTTTCTTTCCAATGGAATGTCTATTTAGAAACTCACTGTCTTAGATTTCATGACACCAGAATTTTGCCTCTCCATCTGACTTGGTTTGACCCCACTGGTGGCCATTGGATGACTCTTTCTTTTTTCAAAGAAAATGTTTCTTACTGTGATATATTCATTTCTTGTAGATTCTTGTTCTGACAGCTCTGGTTACTATAGTAAAAGAGTAGATGTGACAGACAGTTCGAGCAGAAATGCCCTAAGGTAGGATGCTGAAATAATTCCTGTTTTGAATTGCAGGATAGAACCAGCTGGAAAAAGTCATTTTTTTCTCACTGGAAGACCATGGAATACAAAAGAGTGTTCTTTTGTTAAAGGAACATTTTTAAAACCTACTTCTGTTTTTTTCCATGCATGAGAAGTTCAATAGCAATAAATGAAAATTGTGTGTATTAATCATGTTTATGCTATAAGTACTTCCTCATCTATGGGCATGATTATTTGCATAATAGAAACCCCAAAAATGATTTATTGAATCTAAGGAATTTATTACTATTGAATGCTTATTGAATCTAATTGGTTTTTTAATAGATCATATATCTCAAGAAGAAATAAAGATCCAGTTTGCAGATAATAATGAGGACATTAAGGATAGAACTTGGATTTGCTGGCAAGTTCAGTAGTGAAACCCAGTAGAGTTTTACAAAGGTGCATGGCCCTACCTGACTCATGGCTCCACAATGTCAATGCCTGACAAACCCCTGGAACAGGCCTGAAGAGACTGGAATTAAATTCAATACGTTTGTCTTCCTTCTCCTTAATAGCTGGCCCTGATAAAATGGATAATGTTTTTTACCAGCCTTGTATACAGAAAACATCAGCTGCCATATGGGTGTCTAGATTGGAAATCATGCTGGATTCAATGCAGATAACGGGCCAGCAATATAGCTCAGTGACAGAGTGCCTACCTGGCAAGCGCAAGATCCTGAATTCAATTCCCTGTACCAAAAAAAGAGTGAACAAGTCAATGCAGATAACAAAGGCCAACTCACTTTTCCTCATAGATCATCAAGAATAATTTCTTCTTTCCATTACTGGATCTCAGTAGCTAGCAAGTTAAAAAAAAAAAAGAATATTCATGCACCTTCTATTTTCTATCCATTGTGTATGTTTCGTAACCAAAATGTTGATAAATGGAACAAGTAAATGAGCTGAAGAAGGTAGTCATCTCTTAGACATTTCATTTTCAGAGCAATCCCCACTTTAAGGAAATCCAATTTATGATATTGTAAGAGTTCATCCTAAAATCTGTATATAAAATATGGGTTGGAGGAAAGTGTGGAGGACTTCTTTAAGTTTCTAAAATTGTTTCATTATACAAGATACTCTGAAGTCTTCCTTAGTGGTTCATTGGCACCTAGAAAATAGGGCAGGATATAATAGCATGGGTGGAATTAATATACTTTCCCAGTGATATTTCTTTAGGATACTTGGCTTCGGGGTTAACATGCTCATCAGGAGGTCTCGGGTGTGGTAAATACTGGAGGTTCATGACTGTGGCCCAGAACCAATCAACAAGTCACCTCAGGACACCCAGGGCCCCAAAAATATATGTTTTCTTTTTGTTCCAAATGATCTTGGGTTCTAAAACCAGCAACCACAATTTGAAAGAACTCACACATTAATTAACCTTATTGTTTTCATAATCTAGACAGAGCAATCACTGACATGAAAGCAGAGTTTAATTAAAAGTGAAGTGTAGATGAGCTGGAACGGAAGGGAGAGGGAACACTATTAAAACCAAAGTCGTCTTTCCTCTAGTGCCCTCTGGCCCCAGGCGTACAAAACAGGCATCCTGCACAGAGGAGATGTCGGAGCCCTGTGAGGATAAAAATAATCACGCTAATGACAATACCATAAACCATTATTATAATGATTAAAAGCATAATTATATTGAACTACATTGCCGATGATAACACAGTAATGACTACTTTACTCAAGTAAATATCAAAGGCTAGTTTTAATTATTAATAGTAATCATAATGCTATTGAAGTGACTCCCTCTGGCCTGGAATAGTCAGTCACATTGTCTCAATAGCAGGTATTACAAAGACACGTACTAAAAACTCTGGAGACAGACTTCTGAAAAAATAAGGTGACTTTTTCATACCCCACGTAGCAGTGAATATTAGTCCACTTCTCCTTGAGGCTTGGTCACTGGAGTGATTTTCTGTGCTCTCTAGCATCTTCATCTGTCCTTCTGATAAACAGTTATCACCTGAAGGTACCTAGGCATTTCACTATTCTTTGCAAGCTGAAAAAGTATAGCCAATTCCCCAGGTCAATTCCAAGTTTACCTTCATGCTCCAAGTTCACCCTACTGCTTTATGAGGCCAAAAAGAGAGGCACCCACACCACCATCCTTGCATATCAACCAGGGATACAACGCTTCAGAAAATTCAGAAAATGAGAATAAGCACTGTATCTCATCATGCAAATGTTAGAAAACCTAATCTATGCTCCCTGCTAAAGCTCATAATAGTCTGGAGCAAAATGTCTATTGAGGCTCTGAGCTTCTTCAGTATCCTCATGTATCACTTTCTCGTTATAGACCTGAGTTCAAGAGACAAAGAAGCAGCTTTGTAGTGCAATAACTTCAGGCACACTGAATAAAGTTTTCTCAGCCTAAACCCTGGCTTGACTTTCTAGTGCCCAAAATTCCATGTCTTTATGTTTAGACATGTTGCTTGTAAGCAGCATTATGGTCAGTTCTGGATTTTAAAAAAAAGTCCACCCTCACCATATTTATCTCAAATTGGACTATTTTTACCATGTTTATTTCAGATGTAGTTACTCACACATTTGACTTTACCATATTATCCTTTATGTTGGTCAAACCCTCCCCCACCACTATACTGTGGCTTCTTTTAGATTTATTGAGCTTTTTTTAGTCTGTTTTCCTCTTACTGATTTGTTTGTGCTGGTTCTGCTGGCATGTGCGCCACTGATGTGAAATTTTTTATCGCTTTTGGAAGTTTTACACGACTCCTTCTTCAAATATTGTTTCTGCCATATTCTCTCTTTTTTGAACATATGTATGTCTCTGGGCGTATTTTTATGGTGTTTCTAAAATCTAGTGCCTTTTATTTCCTTGAACATATTTAGCATAGCTACTTTATAGTCCAGGTCTGCTCACTCCATTATCAGGATTCCTTGTGGTTCTGGTTTGTCTTTTGCTTATTCCTCGTGGTCTGTGGTCACAAGTGGGGGTTCCCACACATTCTGTGAAAAATGTAGAGAAAACTTGAGACTCTTTAATATAGTATCTTCCTCTTAAGGAATTTTAAATTTATTTCTGGACCTGAACAAAGGGTGCTGAGTCATGCCAACCACTTCAGCTCAGAGCTTCCAATTTGCCCTCACATTAGTGAGTACATTTGAGGGTTCAGCACAAAAGGCTGAGAGGTTCAGTGAACCACCCCTTTTTAGTAAACCTTCATCTCAGAGAGTTTCCCACTAGCCCTGTAAGGCTTCACATCTCTGTTTCTTATCTGAGGCTTTGCATGTCCTCTTGGAGAAATAGTAATGTGCAAGCAGCCCTTAGGTCAGCCTCCTCTCTGTGGATTTCCTTCTTCTCCCAGATTCTAATCCACAAACTGTCACTCTACCACTAATTTCTTAAGCCTCCCCATAGATATTTTCCATATTTGATCCAGCTTTTCCATTTTTACCAGTGGGAAGACTGGTTCTTCTTATCTAGTTCACCATTAGCAGAAATGTCTGGGATGGAACCTTTGGATAACTCTCTATGGGTGAAAGCTTTCCTTCTACATAAAACGCAGATACTAATAAAGGAGCACATTCATCATTTTACTCAGCTACATTTTCAAGTAAATATATGTGTTTATTCTTTCCTGTGTGATGGGGGTAAGGGAACACAGAAGTAAATGTTGGCTGCTGTAAGTTACAGTGTAGGTGGAGTGGAGAATTTTAGGAGTGTCTTGAATATACAGACAATAGGAGCTACACCAGTAAAGATGTTAGACTACACAGACTCTTTTCCTGGAACTCCATAGATACTGTTTTCCAGATGGGTCTTTGCTCCTGAGTGTCTTACTGTGAAGATCAGTCTAAGGACAACTCATTCATCTGTGGCCGCCAACGGCAAGGTCAGTCATCATTTGTACTGTTTGCCCTTAGCATGAAAAAGCTGCTCAACCTTACCCTGATGGGCAGTGCTGACGCCTTTCCTCAGGAAACACTGGCTGCTAATTATCAAAGGATTCTCTCGATGTTTCATAAAGTTTGTGCTCTCATCCAAGGAATAAGGCAGGGCCACTTATTCAATTAAATATTTATTCCTAAGCACTTCTAATGTACAGAGCGCTAAGCTAGGTGATATGGACCTGAAGATTAACTTTATTTTCATCCTTTAATAACATGACTCCAGTTGCATCACCATTGTTTTAAGGCTTTTTATTGTACACAGCTCTGTTGTAAAAGTCTTTTATTTCAAGTTCTTTTTAAAAGCAGACAAGGCATAAATAATTAATCAAGCCATGAACAAATTGCTATCCCTGTTCTCAAGGAGTTTATGATCCAGAACTAACTCAGCTTTCTGTGGAGTTAGTCAAATTGGGTTGTCCTTGAACAAGGTCGCTGAGCTACTTCGCAGCAGGCAGGGATGCTATGGGGAGGTGGACCTTGTGAATGGCCTGTCCAAAAGCAACCTTTCTTCTTTCGTACCAGAACTCGAATTCTGTTCATCTACCTCCCACCCCATAGTAATGAGCCTTAAGGAAAACTGACCAATTCCATAGTGAGTGTGGTACATCTAAAATTAATCTCTCCTTGACTAGTAATTAGGGCAGTGATGGGTCATGACCCGGCTCTGGCCATGGAAATGTGAGTGCAAGTCTTCTCAGAGATCCTAAGACAAAACTGCAGAGACCTTTCTCTTCTTTCCCTGGATGTGTCTGTGTTCAACTATAATGGCAAAAAACCATCTTGCCGTATGGCTGAGGATGAGGCCCACAGGGAGAGTGGCTTAGAGCAGGAAAGAACATTGCACTTTCAAGGCATTATTGAGTCAGTGGATAAAGAGTATAATTCACTGTAGCCATGCTTTTCAATAAAGAAAAAAATGTAAGAACTAAAAAGTTTTTTAATGAAAAACACATAAAACTGCACAGAGTGGGACTTTAATGTCCTTTAATATTCCAAGAAAAAAGTATTGAAATAAGAAACATGATTTCTGATGAACATATCAGGCTGAACTGTACTGTTTTCTGAAAATTTGTAAGTCATATTTCTTCAAGCAACATTTACATCACAGCCAATAGATTTCAATCAGATGTTCTTCATCAAACAGCTCAAATCCGGGTTCCTTGGCATTACTGACATTTGGGCCTCACTGTTCTTTGTGACGAGGGTCTGTCCTGTGTAGAATGTATCGCTGGATGCTTCCTACTCACAGGGTGTCAGTGCCACCCCTGCCCTTACTTGCGACAACTAAAAATGCTTCCAGACAATGCCAAATGCCACTCGAGTGGCAAAATTGCCTCCAGCTGAGGACCGTGACCTAGATAAATACCACTTTTTTATAGGTCTCAGTCCAGTGTAAAGAAAACTAAGACTTCCTTTTAAAAATTGACTTTGTTCATTACCATCTTTAAAAAAAGTTAACACTCATAGTGCTCATAGCACTACAGAAATATGTGATATAAAAAGAGAACACCATCCATAACTCATTCCTTCTCAAATATTAACAATTCAATGTATAAACCCCATTTGTTCTACTTATGTATTTTCATGAGAGATAACTTTGTATATATAAATAAGATTATACTATACATTACAATTATTTGTGTACTGATCAATGCATATAGCATATCCTTTCATTTTATACATACATTTATTCATATGTTACACATATGTGTATTGCATGTTTATTCTTTATAGTAGTTCAGTGCTAATGTACTTCACAAATATTTCATCATTTATTTACCCAATCACACAATGATGAACACTAGCATTACCATCACTAGCTTTGCCATCATGAACAACAGATTAACTCTGAATAGAGAAAAGGTTTCCATATACACAACGTATGAGTTGTTTGGTAATGTTTGGACCAAGGACTGGGAGGAAAGGGGGACGTGGATATTACTATATCTCTTCCCTGTATTCCCCTACATATGTTCATGTTCCATGTGGCAGCCACCAGGGTGGAAGAATAATCAGTTACCACATCCTTCTGCCCATTATGAGTTAGGATCCATTTGGTAGACATGAGAATCATCCAAGTGGCAATGCAAATGACAACCCCATTCTTAATAAGACTCATCTAAAGAGTTTGGCTTGACCTATGGCCAGAGTGAGCTTCTTAATCTATCTGCAAGTTGTATTTGGCTCCACCAAATGGAGCTTTTCCCAACTTCTTGTAGGGACAGGATACAGCTGTGAAGTTCATCACAGTGATGAGCACAGAAATGCTGCTAAGAACAGGTCATTCTGAGAGACAGTCAAGCAGGGCTGAGTCCTTTATGGTCAAAATATTTTGTTGTCTACACTCATCAATATTTCCCCTGTTTTCCCTGCAGAGCACAAGGAGGAATTAAGAGAGGCCGCATGGGTTCCTCCCATCTGCTTTCATGTTAGTCATGGAGCAGCAATTATTTTTTATCTGTAAAAACATGAGAAGAGATTAGCTTTTCACTGTTACTGTGGCAAAACTTTTGCATGAAATTTATACCTGTTTTTCACCTAGTTTGAATTCTAACATATAAACATATAAGATATATAACATATAAAGCAAGTAGGTTCAAAGTTTTGTAAAATACAGAATAGGCATAAACAGAAAGATAATTACACTCATATATTCACATCTGCACATATATACATCTATGCATATGAGAATGCCTATAAGGAAAACAAGTTTTATAGTTAATACAAACTTTAGTTGTTGGATAAAGATTTTTATTAAAGAAAATTCTGACGGGATCACTGATAAATTAGCATACCTTACCTGTGTACCATTTGCTTCTTAAATTCTTACATTTCTTTAATAATTTTTTTAGGATTTTCCCTTTGTTTGTACAACTATACCATCTGTAGACAACTTCACTTCTTAAATATTTACTGCAATATAGAAAATTTCTTAAAGATTTTGCTTATCAAGGTAGATTCTCATAATTACCAAAAGTCTAAAACGAATAGTAAAGACTTTGGCTTGGACCTTCAAGCCAAATGGAAAAAAATACAATGTTTAAAAATATAGTTTTGGTAAGAAGCATATTCTTGAGGAACAGTACTCAGAAAAAACTTGAAATGACAATTTAAGTTGAAAAGATGTCAGTTGTGCTGTTTCATTTACAGAGCACTGGCTCAGGAGCTCCTCACACCTGATCTACAACTACTGCACGATCAGAAGGAATCACTGAGCCCTGGAACCCAGGGAAATAGCTCTAAGTTCTATGGTTTAAAAAAAAAAAGCTGGTGGGAGTGTAGATTGGTGAAACCACTGTGGAAATCAATTTGGAGATTCCTCACAAAACTAGAATTGGAGGTCCCATTTAACCCAGCTATTCCCCTCCTGGGCATTTTCCCAGAAGAATTAAAGACATCATACCACAGAGATATATGTGCACCCACTTTTATAGGAGCACAGTTTGTTATAGCTAAATCTTGGAAACAACCCAGATGCCCATCCACTGAGGAGTGGATAAACAGATGTGGTCCTTCTATACAATGGAGTATTACTCAGCTACTAAAAAAAATAATCTCGAGGCTTTTGTAGGTAAATGGATGCAACTAGAGACCATATTCATAAGTGACATAAATTGGACCCACATGTGTAAAATTCATAGTGTCTCCTTGGTGTAGGAACCTGAAAGACTAGGTAAAACTCAAAATGTACAATAGATGATAGGAAAGGGAAAGAAATTGCTCAAAGGAAGGAATGACTGGGATGAGGGAAAAAAGAAAAGGGAAAGAAGGAATACAAAATATATATATGAATAGCTACGATAACTTTATTGCTGATGTCTGATGGTGTATTGAAATGTGCAATTAATGATTACAATTTTTTATGTTTGATCAATTGTGCATGCTTGTGTCTGGTGGTCTGAGCAACTGATTTGAGGGTAACAATATGCAGTGGAATTACAATAGTGAACTCCTACCATCTTGTTTAGTGAAACTCTGTATTATCTCTACTGTTTTATCGAAGAATTATTTTCTTATTCCCTATAATGGTTTGAGCAATCTTTCATTCTTACATCTGGTAATCTGAGCAATGTAGTTGAAATAACGATATGTAATGTAACAACCATTGTTGATTCGTATTATTTTCTCTTGAGACCCTGCATCACTTTGAAGGTTCTTGCTTTGATTTGTTTGTTTGTGATACTGGTATGCTGCTACTGTTCTATTTCTTTGTTTGTTTCTCATTTATACTCTCTTTAAAATAAAAAATAAATAAATAAACAAAAATAAATAAAAATAAATGCTTTCGAGCCCCATTTTCCTGGTCAAACATAGTAAATACTCACGGAAAGACAGATGCAAGCTCAATACTGAAGAGAGTAATTAGCATGCACAGGGAGCAGCTGTCCAAAAGTGTCCCAAGGTATCATTTACATGGCTGTGATCACTGATACCTTGTATCAACTTGAGACCTTTAGAAATCTAACTGAGGGATTCAGCAGGGGTCAAGGTCCTCACTTTGTAAACATCCTAAAACTGTGCCAGAGGAGGGAATGGACATGGGGTGGAAGTAGAGGACCCACCCTAGGGCTGGTAGCCAGCATAAAATATAAGGGAGGAAAAGAGGCTCCAACCCACTTTTACTCTTGCTGCTTTTGCTGTCTTCTGCCACCATGAACGGTTGTCCTCTACCATGCCACCCTGCCTTGGAGCCAGCTGATTATGGACTGAAACCTCCACAAACTGTGAACTAAATAAACCTTTCCTTCCTTAATTTTGGGCTTTTTGTATTTTGTCCCAGCAATGAGAGAAAGGTAACCAAGACAATGGCTTGGCATCCTGGGTCTAGAGCTGACAGGAAGCTGATGCCCTGTGCAGAGCCGAGAGCTCCAAGGCATACAGACAAGGTTTGATCTTCTCTCACAGGGACTTTTTGTAGAGACAAAGAAAAGTAAGCAAAAGCTTATGATATGCATTCAAACAATGTACTCTCTAATCTTCACTCTTTTTTGTGGTACAGTACACGGAAGTTTTGTTTTCTAAATGGACCATCTGTGCGCTCACTAATTTAAGATATAAAATATAAGTACCTATGCAGCCTTCCTTATTTGAGTTGACCTCCCTCCTGGAGAAAAAAATACTCACACTCTTTTATTTCCATCACCCCGCTTCCCACTCCCATAGCTAAAGATATCCTGCATTCGATGTTTTCAGTTCCCGTGCTTGGAACTTGTGTGTGTGATGCAAAACCATACACAGAATTAATATCTTTAAAAATTATATAAATAGCACCTTGCTGCAAATACTACTTTCGCAACTTGCACTTTTCTCTCCACATTACCTTTTTCAGGTGTAGAAAGCTGGGATTTAAGATCTATATGCAAAGGAATAACGAGCTTCCTTTCATTTTGATTGAGACCATCACAGTCCTGGGAACTATCAAGTGAATGAGTAAAATGTGAAATAATGATGACTTCAAAATCTAACTGAAGTTGTTACTTGGTCTGTGTAGAGTGAGCTCATGTCAATAGCCCTCAAACAATTGTGGAAAAAGATAATATCTTTGTTTTGTATATTTTACATATCATTTTTATAACTGCCCCTTCAATATTCTATACCTCTCTCTCTCTTATTTATACTTGCCACCCTACCTCTAAAGCAAAGGGAAATGTTTAGATATCGTCATTCTACAGTACAAAAGGAGTAGATAATGGATCATTATGCGTCATTCCAGAAAAACAGGAGTCATCTGGGAAGAGTTATGATCAAGCAGGTATCAAAGAGACTGAATCAGCAGGGCATGGTGGCACCCACCAGTAATCTCAGCACTTAAAAGGCTGAGGCAGGAGGATTGCTCCAAGTTTTAGACCAACTTGGGCTACAGAGTGAGACCCTGTCTCTAAAAAAGAAAAAGAGGCTGTCTCACTGAGTGATAAGAAATGTAGTAACACTATATTATCAGAGTTCAGAAACTTTGACACCTAAATGTAAACTCCACAAAGTTGAGGCTGTGTGTTTAATTCTGTGCATTCCAGTATCTAGCATAGGGCTTGGTAGACAAGTTCACCGTGAATATTTCTTGTGATGATAATAATAGATGAATGATAGTGATAACAAAGTTGCATTTCGTCCTATAAATGCAACATTATCAGAATTCCAGGGATTAAATTATCAAAATTACTAACTTGTTGCACTTTTATGTAAGCTTTCCTAATTCTTTCTAATTTTCCTGTCACAAACGTCATACCCAGTGCTCTTTCAGTCTCATTAGGGAAGACTTGCTATCTTTGAGTACTAATTATCCTGACATTTCTCTACCTGAGGCTAAATGTATCATCAATGAGCTTTAACCTTATCAGTGAAAGCCCTGCACCACTGCGCTGACAGGAGGGCCAGTCGCTTCCTGCGGGCATTGTGCCACAGCTAGGAACCAAGACCTTCAAGGGATCGTCAACTCCTGCTTCAGCCAGATATTGAAAGGAAAAATGAAGTTTGTGTGTTAGAACATCAATGCATTTATAGGTAGAAATATAGCTGCCAAGAAGACTAGAATATTCCTGTTGTTGAATTTTGGTACCCTTTCTGGTCCTCATGCCTTTTTGTAGACTTGGGTCAATTACTGTTATTCTCACCCAGAGGGAGTATCCTGCTTGACACTGACCTGCATTGCCTTGCTCAGAGGTCTACTTTACACTTAGTAGGCTTCTAAATAAAAGAGTAGTTGTCTACTGTAGTTCCCTTTGAGTTCTTTTTTGTCTTTCCAATAGTTCTTCCTTCTCATTCTTCAGTTTTTATCTAATTAAGTCCTAATTCCAAAATGAAATCTTCTAAGAGTACAGAATGATGCTCATGTGAGCATTGAGTCTGGTCCAAAACATTCTAGCAGGTACTTCCTATGTGAAACTATTCCAGGCTGGAATTACTGGACCCAGTCTGTACTTACAGAAATCTAAAGATTAAAATATCACTATCTCAGGAAAGAAGTATTTCTTTAGATTATTATATAGTAGTTTATCAGAAAAACTCTCAATTCTAAAAATGTTATGTTGACCCATAATCTGACTTGGTGGATAAATAGACAGGAATATAGACAAATAATACTGATTTGGAAAAAAATAAAATTCAAGATTTATCCTCTGTGGCATTTTTACTGATATTTTCTAATAGAATGTGTGAGGTGAAAAATTAATGAATTATATGAGCAAATCTCATAATGGAGTTGACTTTGTATGAACAAAACAATCACTTCGATCATTTTATCAGGCTATCAGAACATCTGGATCAATCAATTACTTGAAATAAGCCATTGTTATGAAAAAATGTATATTAAAAGCAAAAGCACTAAACTGATCACATGAAAGCAGGGTATACGCCAGTTTCAATTCACCACTTCACGTCAAAACCACAGAGAGAGCTTCCTATTCATCCCAGGCATCTAGTATTTGTAGAAGGTATTTTAATCTCCAAACCCTTAAAAAGGAACTAGAGTACAGTTAGGTCATTTGTTAGGAGAACATCATCTATTAACTTAAAAGGAATTTATAAAACTTGGTAAATGTCAGATAAATTCAAGAAGTCATTACAGTAATGCATCTGTTCAGGAACACTTCTGTTCACAAATAATTTGGTTCTCAAACAAAAGTGTTTAAAAATTTTTTGGCTTCCATTCACAAACTCCACACTGGGTGATAAACACAATTGCAGCTATCTTCCCCACACCAACTCACACATGTCCACCTTCCCCAAAATCGTAAAACAAGTTAACTTCATGAACCAAAGTACCAGTGTATAAGTTTTGGCTGATGTTAAAGACCAATATTTTCATAATTGCTTTGTGGATTTAATAAAATCTGAGGACTGGAGTCCAGTGGCTGAATTCATGTTGAATGACTGAAAACTCAACCACTACAGTGTTCTTTTTTGTTTTATCTTTTTTGTTCTTTTGTTGTTGTTGTTTTTCTTCCGGTACCAGGAATTGAACTCACGACCTTACACTTGCCAGGCAGGCACTGTGCCACTGAGCTAAATCTCCAGCCCCCAAAGGGGGAGCTCAAAACAGTCCACACATTGACTCCCCCTAGTCCATAGCTACCTAAGAGGGTAAATAAGCAACTCAATTGATATGCATTGCCTCAAGTCAGCAGGAAAAATACAACACATAAGGTATACTACAGTGAGCATTTACTAATTTCTTCAGTAAGTTTTGCCTACTTTGCATCTTATTAAAAAGGCATTAGTTGAACAGTTCACACCCAGCTCTTATCAGCTACAAGCAAAGCTTTCCCTAACCAGTGTAGAGCAAGGGTGAGGAATGCTGCTCTAGGTATATCCTCAGTTTTCTGCCCCTGTAAGTCTTCTGTTCATGAGCAAATTCATCTCTCTGG
This sequence comes from Chinchilla lanigera, assembly GCF_000276665.1. Classification (NCBI taxonomy): domain Eukaryota; kingdom Metazoa; phylum Chordata; class Mammalia; order Rodentia; family Chinchillidae; genus Chinchilla; species Chinchilla lanigera. Next base: position 7,569,975 of record NW_004955441.1, on the reverse strand, counting down.
GCTGTGACAGGAGAGTGACCAGGAACTCAAAAAAGGACAAGCTGCTGTCATTTCATGTGACTGTACATGACTTTCTTGTCAGACAGTATGGTGCAGAGAAAGGGGCCCAGCCTTAGACAGTTAGGGGTTTGAATCTCAAGTCTCCCACTTAGTACCAGTATAGAAATTAACATTTCTGGGTTTATTTTTCTCATTCATAAAATAGTAGCGGTGGTAGTCACCTTACTTTTTCTGCTTCTCCCTGGTACTGGGGACTGAATCCAGGTCTTGCTAAGTTACTCAATTGCTTGGATTGGGCTCAAATTTGCAATCCTCTTGCCTTGGCCTTCCAAGTGTTGGCATTGAAGCTGTGCTCCATTACACCTCACGTTTGCTTTTTAAGAGACCTCACAATGCTTTATGCAAGGTTAGGTACTGCCACACAGTACCTGATAAGGGTGGTCAGAGTAGGGGCTGCTCCTGCTGCTGTTATATCACTATTACTGTTATTAGTAGTAGTATGTTCACTGATTAACCTGGGGGACACTATGGGATTGAGTAAATAGCAAAGCAAAGGCTAAGAAAGCTAAGAAGTAGGGCTCCCTTCAGAAGGATGGGAAATAGTTGTATGGTGACATAGCAAACAAGTCAGGAAAAGTAAAAGCAGTCTTTAAGAAGCCAGGCTGAGGAATTCCTTATGTGAAAAATAACAAAGTAAATTCCCAAGTAAAAATAGGTTGGGGAATGAGAAAAAGAGAACTCACAAGGACAGGGATAGAGAGAGGGGATGAGAGATGGAAATTAAAGTACATCTGCCAGGAAAACCAAGAATAAAATTCTTCCACAGTAAATGGGACCACAGGTAGACACTGCAGCATGATTTACAGAGATCCCTTGGCTAAAACATGCCATCACTAGAGCCAACTGGAAGCCCTAGGGAAAGTGTGATTGCTGCAGTAGTGCTGACATCTAGGCAGAGATGCTTTCTGATCACACTGAGATAACAGACATATAAAAATGTTAGCAGGGCATTCACTCTCCTGCTGCCTCCTGGTTTAAGGGAAATAAAGAAAGGATAACGGAAAAGAGACTGTCACCTCCAGTGGATTCTTCTACAGCACTGAGTAGCAGAAATATTGGGAAGAGAGGACATGGAGACTCCATCAACTTTTAGGACTTCAAAAACCAAAACATGAGGTCACCCCCTCATGCATGTTCAGGGGGAATTTCTGAGAGGGAATTTACTGTTAACTAAATGAACCTTGCCAGCTTCTCAGATGCAAAACACTTCATCAGCTGGGAAACTGAAGCTTAATCATGACAAAATGGAAGAAATGTGGTAACCCCAACTTCTAAGGACTCAGGACATCCTGATATTAGAAAGGTCTTCTGCTGCTCCTGGCCACTCTGACAAGGGGAATAAAAAATACACTTTTTAAAATACTTGCAAACATACCATATTACACTGACACAGTAGCCATGCTGTTGTGCTTGGATTAAGAATGCCGCCCCCCCCCCCCAGAAACCTCATGCACTCCTAAGCAGGGCTTTTGGACAATGATCACATTATGGAAGCGGTACAGGTGACTTCCTGTTAGGAGGTGAGGTCTGGTCAGTGTGGCCTGGAAGAGTTCCAACCCTGGCTTTTGCCTTCTGTCTCTGCTTCCCTGGCAGGTATGACATGAGCAGTTTTCTTCTGTCCTTCCACCATGCTACTCCTGCCCGGACCCCTCTGACCATGGAAGAGCTGAGATTTTGGAAACATGAGCAAAAATAAACCTCTCAATTAAGTTGTGTGTCAGGCATTGTGTCTCAGCATAAAGAAAGTGACTAACACACATGGCTTCTTAGCAAAGATGCTTCTCCGGGAGCAAGAAGGCAAATCTAAACCCAAGATGGGCTGGTAATGTATGGAGATACAGCTTACACAAGGGCAAAAGCTGTGAGCAAAGGGAGGGAGAGATTGATGAAAAGGAGGACAACAGGAAAATAGAGGGTGTAGGACAAAGGGGCAGATGATGATAGGCTCAAAGATGAGCCTAACCCTGGTGTTCAAGGCAGAAGCAGGCTACGGCTGACGACATCTAGGGGAAACAGGCACGGACCTGACAGCAGAGAACGGAGTGGGCGAACTGTAAAACAGGGACAGGAAAAAACAAAGCTTTGCTTCTGCAGTCCTGGCGTGGAGCTTAGACCTATTCTCCATGAGGAGAACAGTAAAGCTGTTTGTTTTCTTTACCTGAGAGATTGCACTCTTCCAAAGAGCTGCTATTTGGTCATGTTTTACATAAAACTAAGGCAAAAAACATTGGTGCAAGGTGAGAAAAACATATCTCTAATACTTGAGTGGCTTCTGTTGACCAAAGGGTAAGAGATGTAGAATTTATTCCTACATAACAGCTTTCAAACTATCTTCACTCTTCCTGTGCAGTCTTCAAATGCCCACACAGGGCAGAGATCAGTGAGAAGACAATGCCCACTTTTCTGTGCCCCATTAGATCTCAGAATACAAAAATTACAATAAAAAATGAATCTCTTCAAATTTTTCTGAAAGGTAAATGTTCACAAGTATGAAGATAGAGATGAACCTAAAAATCCTCTTGTTTTCTTTGAGCTGCATGGCTACAAAAACTTGAAATACTTATCACCAGCACAGTTATAGACTTGAGTAGACAAAAACCTTGTTTCCAAGCATGGCAGCACATGCCTGTAATTCCAGCACTTGGAAGGCTGAAGCAGGAGGATCCCTGGATCCTTGTGAGTTCAAGACAGCCTGGGCTACATAGTGAGTTCAAGGCTGCCCTAAACTACATAGTGAGATCCTGTTTCAAAAAAAATCTCTTATTAAGATATTGTTCTTTAATGAAACACAAAATTTTAGACAGATTCTCCCACATGTAAGAAATTATATTTGGTATCAAAAATTAAATTGCATTAAATTTTTACAGTGTTATAAAATTTAGCATTGGAGCTCGGCAGAAGAAAAGACACATTTCCCCAAACTTAGATCTGACCTTGTGTTCCTGTGAGTTTACAAGAACCCAGGTTATTTATTTCTAATACTCACAAACCAGCAGCAAGATCTCCACATTCTATAAGTAAAGACTAGAGGAAAATAGATCACACAGAATTCAGGGTTTGTCTTTCTCCTCCTCTACAACCTCCCCCTCATAATACAAACCCCAAGAAGAAAAGAAAAGATCAAACCTGATAAAGAAAGAAAGAAAAAGTTCATCAGGTGGTAGAAAACATTCTGCTTAAACACCTGAATACCCCACCTATTGTCAGTGTCATGAAAATCAGGAAGAGAATTCCTCTGGAGAAGAAAGAAGGCGTTCCTACTTATGTACAGAAGGCCTCCAGCAGCACACCTCAGTCACTTCCCTTTGCTTCACTGTGGAGAGATAAGTCTCAGTGTGTGTTATAGGGCAGTACAGTAGGATTATACATACAGATCATCCTGGGAGGTCTAGGTAGTGTCAGCCAATCAACAATTGAGCACATGTTCCTGTTGTCTGATGACATACAAAAATTTAAACAAAAAAATTATTATAAAATAACACATGACAAGCCATACCATCCAAATGGCTTTGCTGTCTTCATTTGTCACCTTTTTGTCATTATGACAAAATAAGTGAGATAAGCAATTAAAAGGAGGAAAGGTTATTTTGGCTTATAGTTACAGAGGTTTCAGTTCATGGTCAGCCAGTTCCATTGCTCAGGGCCTGTGATGAGGCAGAGCGTGTGTGATGCAGTAAAGTGGTTCACCTCATGGTAGAGAAGAAGCAGAGTGAAAGAGGGGTATAAAGAGGGATCAAGGACAAGATATATACTTCCCAGGATGTCTCCAGGGACCTACTTCCTCCCACCAGGTACCATCTCCCAATGGCATCAAATCGGAAGGGTCAGAGCATTCACAATCCAATTAGTTTCCCAAAGTTTTATCTCTGAACATTGCTGCTCTAAGTACCAGCCCTCCAACACACAGCCCTTTGGGAGACCTTTCAGATTCAAACGATAGCACTGCCCTAATATAGTTATAACCACATTGTAGGAGAAAGGATGACAACTATCCATCATGATTGGGTTTTAGCAATAAAAAGATTCAGGGATATATTTTGTTTGCCTTATATGACTCTAATTTGATCATAGTTTCCCACCATATACATTATCCTCCAATAACATATTCAGACACAGTCACAGAGGGTGATACACTGTGGAGCAGAAACCAACAGGAATACTTTTAATAATTTTGAGTTGTATCAGAAGGATACAGTCAATGGCACATATAATTCATATCACATTATCATGAACTGGAGCTATGTAACCTCAGCAATCATTACATATTATATTTTAGTGGTGGGAAGAACACAGTTGCTTGGTGACTCTCTTTAGGCTTCAGTAGAGCACTTTGATAAGGTTTTTTAGCATAAAACAATTACAAGATTAAACTTATCAATCAGGAATATCTCTCATTTGCTATGTTCCATATTTCTAAGTACTGATGAATTGTTTTCTTGCACAAGTGTAAATAGACATGTGATTAGCCCAAAGTTGTTCTTATCCAGTGACTATCAGCAAGACATCTCCTTTTATTTTTGTGTAGGACCTCAGAAAGTTTTCTGCATTTTGATGTAACTCAAAGATTCTCCAAAAAGGACAAAAAACCCACAAAGAATGGATTCTTGAACACAACTGGCCTTCAGATTTCAACTCTTTGACTGGGTGGCAGAAAGACCCTACCTAGCAAGATCCTTAGATTTTGTAAGGAGACTATGACACTTATACTGTTGTTCCAATAAGCTGCTGTTACAATTTGCATGTAAAGAAACAGATTGATCAAAGAATAATACTGCTTATGTCTAAGCCTGAGGCAGGCCTTCCTCATGGCTTTAAACTCAGGTGATAGTCCACAAAATAAGACATGTGGGGTGACCCATACTCAAAATACTTGGGACTAGAAGTGTTTCAGATTTGAAATATTTTTCAGATTTCAGATATTTGTGTGTATATAATGAAATATCTTCAGATAGGTGCCAATTCTAAACACAAAATTCATTTGCTTTTATAGTCACCTTATATGAATAGCCTGAAAGTAATGTTAAACAAGAATTTTAGTAAGCCCAAGTGCTTGTTTTGATTGCATGTTACCAGCTTTGCAAATTGCTACATATGCTGTCATGTTGGCTGTAAATATTTTAAGAGCATGGAGCAGTTTAGATTTTGGATTTTTAGATTAGGGATATTCAACCTGTAGTTCCTCTGTTTACCTCTCTTGAGAGGCCCTCACCCCCTGCATCCTACTATTTCTGGTGTTTGGATCCCCAAGTGTGAAAGTTGAACTCCCCACTAATATCTTCAAGGTATCTGGACTTGCATGTTTCTGACTTTAGTGGTCTAGAGTTAGTATACTGGTTCCCAAAATTCAGAAATAAAGCCATCCCTAGAAAAGGAAACTTCTACGAAGATTCAACACCATTGATCCAGAAGTGATTTGAAAGCACAACAGCATGGAGGAGAAGTGGAAAATCTTCAAAATGAGAATAGCTTGCCAGTAATTAATGAACGCTATTAAAATTGCTGGGCATGGTGGCGCATGCCTACAATCCCAGCTCTTGGGAGGTTGAGGCAAGAAGATCGCTACAAGTTTGAGGTCAGCCTGAGCTACATAGCAAGTTCAAGGACAGCCTGGACTACCTAGGAAAACCTTGTCTCAAAAATAAATAAATAAAAAATAAAAGAAAGCTATTAAAGGAATAATTTTCCCTATAACCTTTCTGAAGAAACACTATGTTAAAGAAGCCGACTATTGTGTACATGGCTTTTTTCATATATCTTTAGGTGGATACTTTCTAGTCATTAATGCTTTATCTATATTAGAGCAGACATGGTTCACCATTTATTAGGCTGATCAACTTGCATGTATTTTTCAGAACAGTTTGCTTGTTTTTGTTCTGACTCTACCATTCCAAAGCAACTTTATGATTATTCACTTAGTGTACCAAATGCCATAACACCAGGGAGATGTCCCGCATCCTGAGCACATTACTCTAGTCATCAGAAAGGAATTTGTACCATTGAAAATCAATATATCAACCTCCTGCTTTATTATGTGTTAAAGTGGGGGAGCAAGTACGTCATTACTATCCAAGAGCCTCTGAAAGTCTGGACAGAAAGAATCCAGAAAGCTCTCTTTTGCCCCTAAGTCATAAAGTTGCCACCAAGAAATATACATGGAGGCTATAGCTGAGAGAAAGCTGACTTTCCTCTGCAGTGTCTTCTCCTTAAAAGCAGAAAAAATACAAAGTGTTCTCCCGGCCTGAAGTACTCTTCATTTTAGACTTCCTCCAACAGCACTGTATGCCCTCAACAGATAGTTGAAATGCATCCCCCACCATCACAATTATGTTTTCTTCTAGAGAACAGTACTTCGGAAGGCAGATGTGAGAACAACAAGAAGTCATTTTTATTGTGAAGCTAAGCTAAGGTTACTTCAAACTAGTAAATTCAATAACTTCTCATTCTAGCACCCAAAGGAAATGTTTCTGGTCTACCTTGTTTTAATCAAATGCTTTACAGCACACCAAACACTCATTTAGTAAGAACAAGGTATTCCAAATACTTGCAGCACCGAGGCAAAAAGATCCTGGCTGGGCATATGTATGATACGCCAGATCCTTAAAAAGTAGAAAGCACATGATCTCTTATGAAAGAAGTCATTGTCCCTTGACTTCCCTTTCTCAGATGCTCCCAAGTGCAAACAATGTTGACCATATTTCCCTCTCTTCTCTGACATCTAAGCCCTTCATAAAACATAGCATTGTGTGATTATGTTTCCAAATTACCTATCAGGATAAATATCTCCACAGATGAAGGCTGCTTTGTTTATCATTGTTGACAAAGCTTGAAGCTTGGCTTGGACTTGAGATCAGTAATTTAGAAAGTTGATCTCAAAATACTGTTGAGCTAAAAAAAGATACAAATTATAAGCTGGCACTTACCCTGTGCCAGACACCACCTAGAAGCTTTTTACGCACTTATAGATTCCCCTAGCTGCTTTGCAAGATAGTTGATATCCAGTTTCTCTTAGTGGAGAAAATGAGATTGAGAAAGTCTAGGTGCCATTCTCACAGTCACACAGCCAGAGTGAGGGCCAGCCTACTGTATGTAGACTTTTCCCTGGATACAGTAGTGTGCCTCACAATATCTTTGCTCACTTCTGGACAGATGAATAAATATAAATCAACAGCCTCTCTTTGTCTCAATTTGTACTTACCTCCATTTGTACGTCTATGAAAATGAAGATAGTCCACTAATTTTTTGGTATCCTTTGTGCTTTAAGGCTGTATGCTATTAATTGTACTTCATGGTAAAAACCATCCTAAGGAGTATATCATGTAGCAAAGACTCCAAAGGATTTGTAGAAGCCTTTGAAATCCTGAAACACAAAATTCTATCCATAACACATTGATTGAACATGATGTCAGCCATTACCCTTCATGGGCAATTACAAAAATTGAAACTGGAGAGCAACAAATCCTCATGGCTCTTTCTAAAAGTTTGAGGGTACTTAACAGGGGGGAAAACGTTTCCCCCAGTGAATATAATTATAATCATGTAGTCACAGAGTAATATTTGAGATCTGCGCCTGCAGAGAATGGTAGCTGTCCCAATTCTAATGGAGTCTCAGATAAGCTGTGAGCTAAGTGCCTTCCTCAATAATGCTTCCTCCTTATGGAGATACAAGAATCAGAGAACTGAAAAAGTACAGCTGGGATTCTCAACAAAATTCCAAGTCAGTTTGATCAAGACACCCTGTATTTCTGGTTGTCAGTGAAGCAAAATATTTGTGCTGTCAGCATGAAGTGTTTCTGGGAATGGACGGTGAGTTAGACACAAGCTGAAGCCCTGTTCTGCCACGAAGAGGATGTGTGAGGGTGAATTTGGGAGTTTACTGACCCTCACCAAGTCTCAACTCCTCACTGGGAAAATATTTACCTCCACAGGCTGTTGTGAGATGAAGGCTGGCTTAAATCACCATCACAGCACACCTGCGTTCCTGAGGTATACCTGCATTTCTAACTTGTCTCTCCACCTGTCTGCTCCACCTCCTACAGATTTTACTCAGTACAGTAACCAGAGGGATCCTGCTAACAATGGAAGGGAGGTGATTTACTTCCAACGTCCTATGTGTCCTGTAAGGCCCTCCCTGACGTACACACTCCCCAGTCCCCCTGCCCTCTACTTCTTCCGTCTCAGTGTTGGTCACTCTCCACCTTTAACACTGCTTCTTTTGGTCTCCTACCTCCTTTCCTGCAGGTGCTGGAGCAGACCAGGCATGCTCCCGCCTCAGCGCCTTTGAACTCGCTGCTCTGCCTGGGATTCCCCTTCCCAGCCTCAGTGTCCTTAGATCTTAGCCCCAAGAGCGCCTCCTCAGTGAGGACTTCCTGGCATCCTTCCTGAAATTATCATTCCTGCACTCCCCAAACTTCCTTCATCCCCTGTTTCATTAGTATTTGTCAACATGCAATGATTATACATTCTACATATTTAATTGTTTATTATCAATTTTGGCATCTAGAATCTAAGCCACAGAGATCTTTGGTTGTCCATTTGTATACCCACATGTTTAGAATAGCAGTTAGCATAGTAGTGTTCAGGAAATACTTTTGATAAGAGGAAGGAAGAAAGGAAGAAGCAAAGGAAGCGAGATGGGACAGATCTTTTAGGGACATTGGTCTGTAGTAACAAAAAGCTGGGAAAAAACACCTACAAAGAGGTAAGTGGATAAGTTGAGATCTATACACAAACATAATAAATATTATTCAGTAATACATTAAAAATGTATGCAATTCTTAGAAATAGAATTTGAGTGACAAAAGCACCTTACAGAGGACAATAGACAACATTATACTGAAGCCAAATTACATGGAAAATTAAGCATCGTATTATTTAGGGATATATTCATACAGGATAAAATAAATAAAATATTTTTCTAAAAAAATCATAAATTTATCCTGACCTCTTTCTGTCACATACATATGATTTACCACACAAAACATAGAATATATTATTTAAAGACACAGGTATAGAATATAGTGGAAGTATGAAAATAACAGAGAAATATGAAGTATATTTGCTAAGGACAGTGGCTATCTCAGGAAAGAAACACAGTGTAATGTGAAGGGTTGCATCAGTGATACACTCTCCTTCCTTCTCCCTTCTTCCTTACCTCCCTCTCTCCTCTCTGCCTGCTCCTTTCCATCCTGCTTCCTTGTACTGTGCTCCTTTCCTCTTTTCTTCATTTCTTTCTCACTTCCTTCTCTCCTTTCTTCTTTCCTTTTGTCTTAGTTACTTTTCTCTCATTGCTGAGACAAAATACCCAACGCCCAAAATGAAGGAAGGAAAGGTTTATTTAGCTTACAGTTTGTGGAGGTTTCAGTCCATACTTGGCTGGCTCCGAGGCAGAAGGTAGCAAAGTAACAAGAGCAAAGGGGGAATGGCAGCCCAACGGCAATGCAGCCAGAGCAAAAGGGAGGAATGGCGGCAAGCAGTCTCTTTCCCTGCCTTACTTTGTAAACAGGCTACCCCCACCTAAGGGGCGTGTAGCTCTCACATAATCTCCATGCCCTCCTCTTCCACAGGCTCAGGATGTATACAAAGTAAGCACCTTGGCTTCCTGCTGAGTCACTTAGCCAAACCTCTAGACTCCCCAAGTTGACACAATGTATCAACCATAACACCTTTCTTCTCTCCTTCCTTCCTGTCTCTTCCTGCCTTCCTCCTTCCTTTTCTCTTCTTTTCTCCTTGAAGGAAAGAAATCTGAAGCAAATATGTCACATATTTGCTAACCTGTTTCTGTGATGAATTTTATGTGAATCTGTTATATTATTCTCTGTACATTTTTTCAACAGGTTTTTAATTTTTTCTAACATTAAAGTAAAATCTGTACAATATCATAAGAAAATGGATGTTAATAAATGAGCACAAAGAGCAAATATTTTGTAAAGGATATATAATGTATCAAAATAGAAATAAAAAAGTAGTCTACACCTAAATAGAAATAAATAGAAAATAAATTAGTAATTTTACATCTTACCTGTTGAAGAAACAAAAAGGCCCATATGACTTTTATAAGCAAGGGCTACCAAATATTTAAGGAACAAATAATCTTTATATTATGCAAAATGTTCCAGAGCCTAAATTTTTTAAAAAAGGAAATACTATAAAGCTTAGATTCCAATATCAAACAAGAGTTATAAGAGAAAATACAATGTTACAAAATAAGAAACTTAAGTAAAGGTAAAAGGTTTGGAAAAGAGGAGAAAACCTCTTTAAACTACTGATAAAAATAAGAAAATCTCCAGGATAAAAGCCAAATGTACAAAAATCAATTGGGTTCTTATGTGGATATTTTTTTAAAAAGTAAATTTGTCAATAGGTGCCACTGAAAGTAGTTTCCAAACAATGTGCTTCTTAGGTGTAAGTTCAAAGAGAAGGAGAGAGAGAGAGAGAGAGAGAGAGAGAGAGAGAGAGAGAGAGAGAGAATAAAAGAGACACCATCCCTTCACATAGAAAATTATTTTTAAAAAAATTAAAAGACAATAAAGGATGAAAATGCAGTAAGTAAATAAGTAGAGACCTAAAACACATTAACTCCCAGAAAGAAGCAATAGTGTGGATATATTAAGCTATAAATTCCATGTAATTAAAATAATTCTGACACAAGTTGAAGTTATGTGCTAAGCAGTAACCCTGAAACCCACATAGACAAGCAAATAGCCAAAACCACTGTCTGTAGAACTATAAAGTAGCTGAGAAAAACCAGGTTGTAAAAAGATATGCATATTTCTCCATTTATATAATTTTTGCTTCATTCAAAATAATGCTAAGCTGTTTATACTGAGAAACATTAGAAAAGTTATAAAAGTGCATAGGAACAAATAAACACCAACATCAGAATAGAGATTACTTACTTCTAAAAGGGGGATGGGATAAGAATAATATAGCAGGAGCATCAATATAATTACCATGCATAACTTCTCTAAAATATAAGAAGCAAAAAAAGCAAATTGTATCCACTTAACAAAGCACAGTTGGCGAGTGTGTGCACACTTATTTTATTGTCATCTATATTTTCTATGTGGCTGCAACATTGTACAATTTTTTAGATCTCTGAGTGTTTGGGAGTATATATCACTGAATACTACATTTAGAATGAAAACGTGATAGGGGCTGGAGGTTTAGCTCAGTGGCACAGTGCCTTCCTGGCAAGTGCAAGGTTGTGAGTTCGATTCCCAGTACAGGAAAAAAAGAACAAAACTAGAATGAAAACGTGGTAGTATACATAGTAGTATATACAAGTACTACTCTGCCATAAGGAAGGATAACCTTGAGGCTATACTGTTACATGAAATAAATCAGACACATAAGTTTAAGTATCACATGCTTTCTCTTGTATGGGAAACCCAAAATATAAGTAAAGAGCAAAATAAAAATATGTAATAGGGAGTAGGGAGCTAGATCTTCACATGGTAAGGGAGTCAAGAGGTGAGGGGTAAGGAGATGAAAAAAGAACTGAGATGTGTTATGTAGATACACCAACTCCCCACAAGGAATGTGATCATTATGTACCACAAACATAAACTAATGAAAAATAAAAACTGAATTTTTTAAAAAAAGAATGGTCACATTCTTGTAAAACAAACAGACCAGAGGAGCAAAGAGATACTTAGATAAGTCAATGCATTTTAAAAGGCCTGGAAGAGGCACGCAGACTACTGATTATAGTGCCTCTGAGGAAATGAAAATAGATAATGAAAAAAGAAAGCTTCTTCCATGCTTTGCTCAGTGCGCTTTCCACATTACCAACATGTTTTATTGGTGATTACTTGATTAATAAAAGAAGTTATGATAAGGAGAAAGCCTCCCAAGGCCAAACCCACAAAGGTACCAAAAGGCCAAATCCAAACAGCATGGAGCTCAGATCTCAGCTGTGTAGTAAAGTTAGGACCCGCCTTAAGAGAACCTCTCCCTTCTTCAGCGCAGGGACTGCTTCCAGGGCACTTCAGAGCACTAAAAATGAGGCGCTGGGCATTTCGTGATCCCGAGATACTAACTGTCCTGTTTATCTAAGTAGGACAGTTCGATGGTCTGCGAAATGGCACCACCTTGAGTTCTACAGATTTAGGGCAAGGCAACCCTGGGAGGGAAAGGGCTTTAAGAGCTGTTCTGACAGCCAAAGATGGGAAAGCACACCCTCATTAATCACAGTGAAACTGGAGCTTAGCAATAAAAGCAGCTGGCTTTGGAAGGAGCTGTTTTCCAGGAGTCATTTATTTATTTGATGTTATGTCACTGATGAGCAGCGCCAACCACGATTTTGTGTGATTCAGCCAAGTTTATTCAGACGCGCATCACTGCCTCCCAGAACAGCGAGGGCCAGGACCCTCAATCTTTGTCAAGGATGCCAGACTATTCGAGCAGCTCAAGATGTCACCGGTGGTAGCCAACAGTGTCAAATGTAGATTGTGCTCCTCAAGACGCCTGAAGTAAAAGCAGAGGTGGCACAAAGGAAGAGTCAGCTGTACAGGACCTTGCTTATTAAAGTTAGGAGACTTGTCCTGCAATGTTTTCTGAAATTCAAACTGTTAGAGCAATACATCATACCACTAATGCCCACCAATTCCTGTAACCCCATTCCATAGCAAGCGTGGTGCTGAGTACTGTCTGTATCCTGTCTCCCCTACTCTGCAACCCATAGCAGACAGCTGGGTCGTCAGCCCACACTCTCTCAGTACTCAGTACTCAGTACTCAGAAGCAGGGGTCCAAATCCAGAGGATGATGATGTAGTTATTCAGGGTACAAACCCAATTCTGTTATCTGCATGCTGAATGTCCCTTGGTAAATTACTTAAATTTCTTTGACATCTGGATTCCTCCCTTTTAAAATTGAATATATTCACTCATAAGGTAGTTGTAAGGGATAAATGATAATGATAAATGCTTTAAAGAATTTCCTCAACTAATTGCTGTAGAACATAAATGGACAGTGATATGGGGTGAGGTAATTTCCCAGCATCTAACATACACTCCACACAGATTGAGCCTACATCAGTGCCTGTCCTCAACTTCACAGGCACCAAATCATCTTTCCTTTCTCTCAAAATAAGGACATTCTCAGGCTCTTTTCTACAAGCAGCACTGTTTCTCTCAAGGTTCAACTCTCTGTAGACACTTCAGGGTTGGCTTCATTGTTGTTTATCTGGGTATCTGCATATGCAGAATTCATTATTACTGGGAGGCTTCCACAACTCTCAGTGGGAGGAGGGTAGCGTGAGACATTCCAGACCTGACAGCATTGAGACAACTACAATCATCCCAGTGAGCTTCTGGGAAGCCCAGCCAAGACCCACATTCCAAAACGAACCACACCAAATATCTTAGAAGACAAATCAAGAAGGAGCAACCAGTGAAACTGGGGCTCTCGTGCCCCAATTGCAATACACACCTGCATCATTTTCTGTAGCACACCTTCCACACCCACCATCCTTCCCACTATACAAGCACCAACCACACCTCTTCATGTAGGTGATCCATTTCTTCTGGTCTGTTCACAAATGCTTCATAGTATAATTTTCATCCAAACATGGCAAATATTGCACCACCAACAAAAACTGCCGTATAGTTTTATTGTTTTTAATTATTCAAATGAAAATGCCTTTCTCTTATAAAAGCTAAGAAATATCATAAATCAATGTTAAATTCCCACTGGGTGTAGTGGCACACACCTGTAATCCCAGCACTCAGGAGGCTGAGGCAGAATTGCTTCGAGCTCGAGACCAGCCTGGGCTACAAAGTGAGTTCAAGGTCAGCCTGAACTGTGTAGTGAAACCCTATCTCAAAAAGACAAAAAAAGAATTTTTAAATTCCCTTTGACTGCCACCCCAATCATGTTTATGCATTTGTATGTATGCACACAAACGTGTACACACATAAAGTTGTCACAAATGTCACCTGCAATAATACTTTGCACTCTTTATCCATGTTATCTATGATGTTCCACTTATATAGATTCTGTCCCATAGAACTTTGTGAAATCAAATGTATCTTAACTTATCTGCACTGAGAAAAAGTAGGGTATATTCCCATTTTCAACTAAGACTAGAGAATAGTGCAAAGAAACCACCGTGACTTAGTTCCAGGGTCATCATTTATCTTAGTCCTCAGTTAAATGATTCAGCTCACACTTGATCCCTTTTTTATTTGTAAATGACAATGTCAGAAACCAGAGGAACCAGTGTAGAAGTGGTAATAGCTTCCAGGGCTTTAAAACAGAATCATAACTTCTCAGCTGGATGGGCCGGAAAAGATTTCATATTCCCAATTCCTTATTTCACAAACAAGAAATTTGAGACAAGAAATTTTATTCATTCATCCTTGTTTACATAGCCTAACTTTCCTGGATTTGCCCCAATATTAGAGTTGCTTTCCTCAAGGACCTCAGACATAACTGATATAAAAGTCCATATTTTTAAAAAATATCCTTGTAGCTAACCAGCTACAATAGACATGGTATTTGGCATTTCTTTAAGTTAGAACACTGCAGTGAAAAATGACATTAATAAGGGCTGGGGATTTAGCTCAGCGGCAAAAGCGCCTGCCTGGCAAGCGCAAGGTCGTGAGTTCGGTTCCCGGTACCGGAGAAAAACCAAAAAA
>NW_004955441.1:7446144-7555178 GCF_000276665.1 Chinchilla lanigera | reverse complement strand
AAAAACCAAAAAAAAAAAAAAAAAAAAAAAAAATGACATTAATAATGATTTAGTCAACAGTGATGATGATAGATTGGTTTTTTGTTTTTTGCTTTTTGGGTTTTTTTTTTATGGTCTTTTTGAGACAGGGTCTCACTATGCAGTCCAGGCTGGACTTGAACTCACTTTGTAGCCCAGGTTGGTCTCAAACTTGCAGTGATCCTCCTGCATCAGCCTCCCAAGTTCTGGGATTTCAGGTATGTGCCACCATGCCCCGTGATTAGATTGTTTTTAGTCAATACCAAAACCCTTCAAAGTCAGTGTTTGCATGAGGAGAGAAACCACAAGGCTTCTACCAGCCACAAATAATACCTGCGGTGAGAATTAAATTTAATTAAGTGATTCACGTCCTTAGCACAGCACCTGGTACATTAATGTTTCATTCACAAATATTTCATTTATATACAAATGTGCATAATGGGGGTGCCGGGGATACTGCTCAGTGGCACAAGCGCCTGCCTGGCAAGTGCAAGGCCCTGAGTTCAATTCCTGGTACAAAAAAAAAAAAGTGCATACTGTTAAGCAAATCATTGAAAGATGCCCTTTTTGCTAGAAAAAAATCTCTTATTGCTCTCAATTGGAATAAACTGAGGACCACTAAGTCCTGCTCACCGGTACCCGCTTTCAAATCAGCTTTCTGGTAGCTTCTTTATTGCTATCTAACAGGGAGTGATGATGGTTTATGATGAGTCCAGAGCCATTTGAGTCAATTTTTCTAAATCTCATTTTATTGCATTAGGAAACATGTCTTCCCATTGTGCAAATCAGCACTTCTCCTACCTGGCATCCCTGCTCTATTTAAGCGGACATGGTTGCTAATCTTCCTCCCAGGCCAGCCTTTCTTCAAGTCTTCAGGCAACCGCCATGTGCCAGCTGGCAGCGAGCTCTTGAGTTAAGAGACTCTTCTCAGGTTTTTCACATTTTCTGTATTAACAAGTTTGTCCTTTTGATTTTTCCAAGGCTTCCCTCCTAAATGAAAAGTAAACATGCCATTGTCCTTGAATAAGAGCCTCTTTGACCTTCTCTCTGAGCAGCTTATGAGAAGCAGATGCTATGTGGTTATAATTTGGATCTAGGGAAACACTTGGGGGTTCATGTGTAAACCAGATGTTGGCCAAAGTATCCTGGTCCCTTGAGATGTAGATAGAATCAGCTCTGGTCCCCGTGCCATGGCTGGTGCAAGTCTCAAACATCTGCCCTCCTCTAATTCCCTGCAGATTCATGGACACTCTTGTCCCGTGGTCTCCCCTGCTCCTGGGCGCCCGATTCTCATGTGCTTGCACTCTCTGCTCAGTGCTGAATTTTCCCAAAGGCCAGTCTTAGCTTTGCTAGCCATTTTTAATCAATCAATCGAACTAACAAACATATCCCTAAAGTAGCAGTGATTGTAACTGAATGAACTTAAGATATGGAAGGAGATGGTACGGGGTACACCATGACTTTTATGTGTTCCTGGTTTTGCATGTACTTCATCCATTCCCGTTTTGGGAATTTTCACTGTCTGCGCCTGTCCTATGAAACCAGATCCACCAAATGAGTCTGGCTTCTTTTTTGTGGCCCAGCCTCCTCTCTTCTCATCGACTTCTCCATGGAACTCTAAATTCCTGTCTGTGATTTATGCGGCACCACTCTCTTCCCAGATTGGACAGGGAAACTCTGCCCTAGATCACCTTCACTCGTGCTAACCCTGCAGTCTTCAGCAGGGCCAGGCAGACCCCACCCTCTAATGGAAGTTTGCTCGTTGGCTTGGTTTCATTCTGTGACACATACAGGAAGTTTTGGGTTCAGGATGGGACCAAGGGGATGCCTTGGTCATATTGAGGATTTAGTGGACATCTGCAGGGCTGATCTTTAAGGCCGTTTGTAGCTTCCTAGAGTGGGATGGACGACCACAGAGCAAGTCAGGTGAGCTTGTAGAGACTGACAACCACAGGGGGAAACATTCGAGGTTGGGACAGAAATGAGCTGGGGAATCGGCAGAAGACACAAAAATGTAAAGTGTCACAAAACAGGGTGAAGCAGAAGGAGAAGCAAAATAAGCAGCTGGAGGAAGAGGGTGAGTTTATGACAAAAAGGGAGAAAAGGAAGAAAACGCTGAAGAGGCAGCAGGAGAGTGAGTGGAGGTGGCAGAGAACAGAGGCTACGCTATCCGCATGCCCTCCTGGTTCCCCATCCTTCTGAAGTGTCATTGGCGGTGTGAGCTAATGAAACAGAGCACTAGGCTTGTGCTTTAGTCCAAACCGCTGAGTGTCTGCAGGCAGGTCACTTAATTGCGCTGTCTGATTCATCTCTAAAAGACAGCAATTAAACTGCTTGTAAAGGTCCCTTCTAGTTACACAGTCCAATGTGTTCCGTGGGATCCAGTAACTTATTCCTCACTCTTCCCACCTATTATGTACTATGTGTCTTTTCTTTCCCATCCTTCTTCTTAAACTAGTAATAAAGGTCAGAAACTCCTGCTGAACCAAGGATCTATCAGTGATGTGAATCTTTTAGAGCTTCCAGTGATAAAAACAGCCTGCTGTGGTGTACACAGCATGGGTTCACCACTCCTGGGCTATATGTGCTTTTGTGCTAGCGGACAGCATCGCAACGATACCCAAAAAGAGGTACAATGTTCAAATTTATCTTTTTAGATAGGCAAGGTGGCACAGGACTCTCAGCTACCCAAGAGACAGACACGAGGGTCACAAGTTCTAGGTCAGCCTGGAAAACTTAGTGAGGCCCTGTCCCAAATAAAATTTAAAGAAGAGCTGGGCGTGTGGATCAGAGGAGCACCCTTGCTCAGCAAGTGTGAGTCCCTGGGTTCAACCCCTAAGTACTGAAAACAAAAAATATCTCTTAACCATGCTTCCAGCCATGTTTAGGAATTATGTGAAATCGGGTTGTATAGAAATAAACTGGTTTTACTACCTTACTATTCAATTTACCTGAAAAATCAAAATGCTATGCGTGGGCTGGGGATTTAGCTCAGCGGCAAAAGCGCCTGCCTGGCAAGCGCAAGGTCGTGAGTTCGGTTCCTGGTACCGGAGAAAAACAAAAAACAAAAAACAAAATGCTATGCGTGTTTGCATGCAGACGTAGCTCGTCAAGTGCAGGAGTGTGCCACACACTCTGGGCGTTGTCAGAATGAATATAGTGTGGTTGTGGAATCAGAAGCACCCCCGTCAAGGAAGGGGAAGGCTGGCAGGCAGAGGATTGAGCTGGAGAAGTTCCAGAAAGAGAATCCAGCGCTCTTCAGCAGCCTCCACCCAAGCCATAGGTATAAAACCTTTCAGGAAAAAATAATCAGAGAATTAGAGATCTAATTCTCCAGCTGCTATGGATGGCTGCTAGATGTTCTTTTAATAGATCTATGAAGTGACCTCTAAGTATATAACTCCAGCCTTGGACCAAAAGGAAACAGATATTTTTAAAGAGATGTGTCTTTTCCGTGCCTCTGAAGCGAGGATGTACAGACTACACATTTCTCTGCCTCTCTGTAACCTTGTATTCATTTGTATATTTTTATTTTCATTTTTTAGCATGTGCTCATACTAACAAGAAAAACTGAGGAGGATAAAAGCTGGGAAGCTAAGTAAAAAGGCTGAGGAGCTGATTAAGAGGACGAAGGGTAGGAAATCACACTGCTGTACTTGGAGCAGGCTATATTTATATAGAGCAAGCCTGGATGTAGCAGATTAAGGGCCTGAGAATTAGGTCAGAGATTTGGACAGGCAGTTACAGTCCTCTGAGGTTTAGTGGAAACCCTGAGAAAAGGTTTCCATGGTCAAACATATTTAAGAAATGTTACATACACATACCTCATCTTTGATATTCAAAGAAGATGCTAAAGACACTGAGATTTCTTACAGTAAAAAATAATAATATGACTTGATAAGCTTAGCCTTTCCCAAATCCATTGATCCATGAAGATTTTTTTTCTCTTTTTCACTTAATATCTAGTGGCACATTACAGATATGGTATTCTAGGGACACACAGCGAGGGACTGGCCCTACACCAGTCTGACGCTCACACTTAACCTCTCCTCTGCCTAAAGGGTGAGACCTAAGAGATATATACCATGAAAAATAGAATTATTCCTTCTTGAGATTATTCTGCTTGAGGAAAAGCAAGACTGGAAGGAGGAAGGGTGCATAATTCTACCGACGCTTTTCTGCTGGAAATAAAAAGATGGAAATGAGTCCAAATGTTGGTATATTCACTAGTGTGGGAATCCTTTCTGTTGCTGGATGCTGTCTGGACAAAGGAAGGGCCACATGACGTTGAGCATCTTTTGCATAGTAATGTCTGACCTCTCTCCTGCACATAGCCATTTTTCTTTTTGAATTCTTTAGGGAAATGATCTTAATTTATCAAATGTTACAAAACCAAAGCATCTCATGACAAAATGGAAGTAACTAGCACCAGTGTATAGAATACTAGAGTCCTGGCAGTACAACACTGTCTGCAAAAATTATTAGAAGAGTCTCTTTCAGGACATGCCACCAATTCACTGATATGTGCCTCCCTACCCCACTTAACCCTGAGCTAGGGGTGCCTTACTTCCTTGTATTATTTTTGTTTTTATTGGTACATGTTTGCAATCCATAATGATTACTTTCATTCTGGGGAACTGGTACATCTATATAATGCATTTATTTTTTACCAGCATCACATTTATTCATTCATTCATTTATTTTTAAGTCTTCGTCAAGCTAATCATCATAAAGAGAGATTAGCAGCTAGGTTAATGGACCAAAACTCATACACAACACATAAAGCTATTATACTAAGTAAACTCCTGAAATGACAGCGCAGGATTTGACTTAGCTCAACAACCCCAACCAACTCTAAGAGAACAGGGGCCAGGATAAAATTGTTGTTAAACATTCTGGCTTTAGAGTCATACCAGTCTGAATTTACACCCCAGTTCCACTGTTTATTTTCCGCATTCTTGGACAAACTATGGAACGTCTTCTTACTTGAGCATAATCATCCCAAATCTCCATTAATATTTAGTTGGCCTATTGTATGAGGATTAAATGAGCCACCTTAAAAAGCTCATATCCTAGCACATAAAGTGATCTATAACTATTTCTATTATTATCATCAGCTTCCTTGCTACTGAATTATGTGGATCCAAGTCATGGATGGGCAAGACTCAAAAAGGACAAGATTAGGTCACATGAGGTCAATGGACATGTGATGCAGAGCAGCTTGGTCCTGCTAGCTACTATCAAGTACTGGAAATTTCAACTGCTAGGTCATTCATGGAGTGCTTGAAATGAATTAATTGAATACTGTTTAAATCAGATAGTGTCATCATTTACCTTAAAACGTATTAATGGCCTCTCAATGCATCTAGCACAAAATGCCAACTGTTGATCGTCCTGTTATCATCTAACCCAGATTTCCTGCTGGCTTCACCTCCTTCCGGTCTCCTCCCTGCTCAGCAACCTGCTCTGCTTTCAGAACGGTGCCTGTGCCGCTGCTTATGCCGCTCTCACCTTCATTCCTTGCCGGGCCAATTTTTTCTCCCTTTCAGGTCTCAGTTGAAATGTCAGTTCCACAGGGAAGGCTTATCTAACTCAGCTTGTGATTCCCTCTACCCTCTACTCCTTAATCCAATATTTGTTATCTAGACCTCTGTCACCAATACATTTGTCAGTCTATTTGCATCCAATTCAATAGCCAAGGGTCTATCCCAACAATAACAATTTATGAAGGTGGGGGAGTCAACCTGAAATTATTCTATTGCTGATATTTTTTTCAGAGCTCAATAGCTCCCAACTATAGCCCATATTTATTCATTAAAAATCTAAAAAAGAGAGACAATCTTATTGATGCAGCTAAAGTGGGGAATCACCACTATCCAATCAACAGCAGTGAGAAGGCTGAGCCATGTCATGCCAATGGGACCTACTGTTGGATAAGTGGGCTGGGTAGATACTCCAGCACACTCAGACATGTTCAAGGCCTGCAGCACAATCAAACTCTTAAGCAAAAGCTACAATACTTTGTCTGTTCAAGATACACTTACCATGTCCTCCTTCTCCTTCCAGTGAGGTATCTACAATGCCCACAAAACTTCCTAAGTAGCAAAGGCTACTTCCTCCTTTCTGACCGCGCCACATTCCAGCTTGGATCTCTTTGTACTGTGATTCTTTGTGACAAGGTCCATCTCCTCTACTGAGCTAGAACCTGGAACCATGCCTAGCCGATATGAGATGTTCAACACTTCCTTAATAAATGAAAGAATAAATCAATACTTGGTGAAATGCATGGGTTAATTAAAAATAAACTAGGAGCCATAGCTTACTGTCAATAAAAGAACAAACAATTACATTATGCAGTGGGGAGTGAGGCATTGGGGTGCTGGTCTAAAGTCACGGTAGAGAAATACATCCATCTGGGTATCTGATGACTAACACAAGATGAATCTTTATAATTGGTCATTAATTGTGATGATGATGGTGATGAGGAGGAGGATTACTGCACTTAGTGATGAAGTACTGGAAATTATTTTTTCACTTCTAATAAGAAAACAAAAACTGTCCAGTGCTATGGTCTTCTTCCCAGATACTTTTAAGGGTCACTTTTTGAAAAGACTATTTTCTCTGGCTCTGTGGGAGGATAATGAAAATGAAAATATCTGCATTTTCAGAGGATACTTGAAGCTAAACTGAAATTAAAATCGAAGAAATAATTCCATTTTTGTCCTAAACATCTTGAAGCTCTTTTGGTCTTCAGCTGGGGAGGGTAATCTAGTTTTTATCATTTACTTTGTGAGAGTACAGCTGTGTCCTTTTGCTGAAGCAGCTGGAATTTATCTCATTTCTAAAGCTTCGCTTCAAAATTTGGCTTTTTCCCTTTTTTCCAGGCCTGGTGTAAATAAGGACATGGGCTAAGAGAATGAAAATGTAAACTAAGAGCAGCCAGCTAAGGAGTTCTGAAGTCTGTTTTCATTATGAGTACTGCTGGGACTCCAATCCATCATCAATTTCCCAGGGATGTTTAGATATCACATGGGAGGCCAGTTACACAGTCTCCACAGAGCAACCTGTATCAAAAAAAGATGGAAACATGGAAAAGTTCTGTGGAAAACTGTGAAACTGATAGTATATGTTCTTAGAATATCCTCACCCAGTGGCTGGGGATTTAGCTCAGCGGCAAAGCGCCTGCCTGGCAAGCGCAAGGTCGTGAGTTCGGTTCCCGGTACCGGAGAAAAACCAAAAAAAAAAAAAAAAAAAAAAATTGCATTTGCTATCCTCACCTGAGCAGAAAAGCCATAATAATTTGGATAATATGGAAGAAGCCCTTTGGGGCATAACCCATGTCCAATAATCCTGTAAAAAGGCTAAATGTTACATTGTTCTCTCAAAATAAATGTTGTTATATTAGACATTTATTTATTTCAATTAACAAAATTATATTTATTATGTATGACATGTTTTGAAATCTGTATACATTGTGGAATAGCAAAATCAACCTAATTATGCATTACCTCACATAATTTTTGTAGTAAAAACACAAAATCTACTCTCAGTGAATTTCAAGAACATAATACATTGTTATTAATTATAGTCACCATCTTGTAAAATATCTCTCTTGAATTTATTTCTCCTGTCTAGCTGAAGTTTATATCCTCCAACCAAGATTGCCCAAGCCCCCAGAACCCAGGCCTGGTATCTGTTATTCTGTTTCTAAAATGGACCTCACTCATTAACTTTCCAAATCAGAAATATTTCTTAGAATATTGGAAATGGTTGGTAAAAGCAACAGAATATGCTTCCCGCAAACTAATAATAGTAATGGTGATTTCATTAAAAATTGAATGATTTGTTAATAATGAGCATAATTATTAATATTTTGTTTAATAATTTAACAGCTTAAAATTAGTTATGTTTGAAACTCAACTCTTGACACTTGCTAGTCGCATAGGCTATAAATTAATCTTTCTTTGCCTCGGTTTCCTTATCTGTAGTATAAAGTTAAAAATAGTGTCTATCTCATGAAACTTTGTGAGGATTAAATCAATAGTGCCTGGTATAGAATAAGGGTTAAAAACCCAATTATTTATTGAGTTCTTGCTATGTATCTGGAAGCATAAAACTAATTTTATACTTACTCTGTCGTTCAATGAACTGTGTTCTTTAACTGGCTTCATTTTGTAAATGCAGAGCTGAGACTGAAGTAATGTGCTGAAGACATATTTTCTGTAAGTGCAGAGTTCACTCTTGAAGTCAGGTGTGTCTGACACTCAAGTTTCTGCTCATCACCACTGTTCTCTCCAACATCTTGGGCAATGGGTGGGAGGCATGAGAAAGAGTGCACAGATGGGAGATGGGGCAAAGGAAAAAGAAAAAAGACTCAAACTCTCAAATAAATAGTTCACTTTGTGATCCATATCACAAATTCAGAGTGAAAGATTTATAAATCAGGATCTCTCAAGAGGGGAGAGACTCTTGGAACAAATCGTATTGTGTTCTCCAAATTTCTTCCAGATTGTTACATTTTTAAACAAGGACAGTCTGATTAAAATTCAAGTCTATTAAACAAAGGTTCACTGCAGTTGAATGAGCCAAGGATAGAGCTTGAGTAGTGAAAGGGTGGGAAGGGTGCAGAATGGAATGGAGCAGCTGCATAGCATGGCAGGGAGCAAGTTCGTGGTGGCTGGGGTTAGGGTCCATGAGGTTCAAATACACTGGATTATGTATCCCAATCAGCCGTCTTCTCTTCTGCCCTCTTATTTTGCTTTACAAGCCAAACATGGGCGATCACTGTTACAGTCAAAGCTCTGAGAAGCTTACCCCAAGGTGGGTTTAATATACAGGAAGTTTATTAGACAATGCCTCAGGCTCACTTCTACCGGGAGGTGGGAAAAGGTGGCAGGATTGGAGGGAAAGGTTGAGCTCTAAAGCAAAACCAGCAGGTTCAGCCAATCTCATAAGAACTAAAATGCTCTGGAGCTGAAATATCCCATCAGATTTAACCTGCTTTGAGCACACTGGGCCTTTGCCTTCTTACCCAGCTTCTTCACCTGCATGGTATATGGATGAGGTGGTTTGGTCAGCTGAGGCAGACCCTGCAAGGGCTGAGAGTTGAAGGCTGGCTGTGATGTGATTCCACTGCTGCGGACACCTATCCTAGAAGAGAGATGTGGGTGTGTACCTTGCTGTACCCGACAGCCAGATCAGGGTCTCTCTACCTCTAGCTAAGCAACTAATTGCCACAAAATCACCTACAAGGTACTGATTTCTGGGCCTTGACTTCTCCCTATGAATCAAAGGCCCAGAAACCTGCAGTATAATAAGCTCCACCAGTAATTCTGGCTGAGAAAAGGTTAAATATAGCTGTGCATATGAGAATAAAGAAACATTTCCTGGGGCCAAGGATATAGCTCAGTGGCACAGCACCTGCCTGCCAAGCACAAGGTCCTGAGTTGGATTCCTAGTACCAAAAAAAAAGTCAAGAAAAAATTTCCTGCCATACAAAGCAGGAACTTGAAAAAGAGAATTCCCACACTCTGCCATCAATCCTACAGTGCTCAGTGAAATTTAGGAAACAAACTTCTGCCTAAAATAAATTTCCCTTAGCCCCCTCTATGACTCCTGTGAGAGGTCTTCAGCCCCTGAGGCTGGAGCACTGTCTGCAGAGTATGTTCCAGCCTATAAGTCCGCCCGCATGCGCAGAGGGTGGCGGGCTTCCAATATGTCATCCCCAGCCTGCAGATACTGCAATGCAAGGGCTGACTCATCCTGCCAGGAAGGTCTATGGGCTCCTTTGTGTTTGTCATCTGTGGGATTCTTGTTGTTTCTGAAGCATCCATCTGTTAATAGTATAGTCAGATAAATTGCTACCTTGTATAACGAAGTTTTGGGTGGTCTTTGGATAAGCTCCCAGCTCCCCTCACAGTGGGTAGCCCACATGCGCAGGAGACTTTAATCTCTGCTCAGCACGTCACATTTCTACACTCAGACGCTCATCTGCAACCGTCCTCTGGGTCACTGTTATCCTCATTCTTCTGCCTTTTTTCTGATAAGGAAGGTCAGAGGTCAGCGGCGACACATCAGCCCACAAACCTTAAGCCAAAGTACAAATTGAACTAGCCATCCACATAAAACCTGGAAAAGAGTAAAATTTGCTTCTTGAGAAAAAATAAATATTAATATCTGTCAGTATACATTATGAGACTTAACACAGTTCATAGGCTTTGACTCCACCTATTGAAAATAGGGATGATAATAAATACAATAAAAGGATAAACATGTTCATTACAGAATTATCTGCAACAGTGTCAAAACCAGAGAAAAGCTAATGGTCCAACAAAAACAGAATAGTTGAGTATACAACATTACATTATTTAGTTATCAAAACACTTATGAATAGTCTTGAATAACAAAGGAAAATGCTTTCATTTTAGATCAAGTGAAAGTTCAGAGAACATATTGTTTTTAGAGAATTAATTCAAGTGTGCTAAAAATGCATAGAAAAAGACTGAAAGTAAATTTACCAAACCATTAATAGCATTGGGTCTGGATAACGGACGAACAATTTTCTTTCCTTCTTAAGGAATCTTAACTTTCTATTTTTAAAGAAAGGAATAAAATATAAAGAAGTATTTGAGTGTTCCAAGTCTCATTCAGTTATTAGAGAAGTCCATTAAAATGCAGATTGTAGCCCAGTGTGGTGGTGCATGCCTATAATCCCAGCACTCCAGAGGCTGAGGCAGGACAATAGCTATGAGTTCGAGGCCAGCCTGGGCTACAAAGTGAGTTCAAGGCCAACCTGAACTCCATAGTGAAACCCCGTCTCAAAAAAAAAAAAAAAAAAAAAAAAAAAAAACTAAGTAAATAAATAAAATAAAATGCAGGTTCTGAAATCTAAAGCTAGTGTTTGCTTCATAGAGAAACACCATTTGTTATGGTTTGTGTCTAGATTTCCCCCAAAGCCTCATGCACTCATAAGTGAGGCTTTTCAAGAGATGGCTGGATCTCGAGTGTGTGATACTAGGATTAAGGTTGTGTGATTACTAAATCACTCTACTGATTGGTTTGGCACTTCCCTAATCCCAGTACCCCAGATAGAGCATAAAAGGGCCATGAAAAAGGCTGATAAAGTCTCTTGCTTGCTTTGCTACTTCTGCCTACCATGAACTTTTTCTCCTCCGTGATGCCTGTCTGCCGTGCCACCCCTACTTGGAGTCAACCAATTATGAACTGAAACCTCTACAAACTGTGAGCTAAATAGCTTTCCTCCTTTAACTCTGAGTGTTGGGTATTTTGTCTCAGCAAAGAGAAAAGTAATTAAGGTACCATTATAAAAGAAGATTGTTAAAGAAGTGATAATATGTTCTTAGTGGCATCAACCCATAGACTAGGGCGGGGGCCAGGGATATAGCCCAGCGGCACAGCACCTGCCTGGCAAGCATGAGGTCATGAGTTCAATTCCTGGTACAAAAAAAAAAAAAGTTTGGCATAGACTAGGGCAACAGTGGGCTTTTTTATCTGTGTTTTCAGTAATGTTTCATTTACTGATAATCTCCAAAGAAACTAGTCCCTCCCTGGCCACAGTTACAGCCACAGGTAGTCACCTCTGGATAGCAGCATACCAGCTCCAATTGCTTGTTTTGTGAATCCAGACATCTGTTTAACATCCTCAGGCATTATTTCAATTATCCCATATGGATTATCATCTCTGCTTTTTCTTTTATGGAGATAAATAACAATAATCTTGATTATACAATAATAAATTCATTCACATGGGAGCTGCAGACAAAATTTAAATGGCTAAAGTACTAAAAATGAATAAGCTAGGTAGGGGATGTCACAAATACGATAAGCACAGATAGTTCCTGTCATTAAAGAGTTTTATAAATCAAAAAGAAAAATAGTTTTCATAAGAGTAAGTGAATAATAGAATTATATTACATGAGTTTAGTACCTCTCAAAATGAACATTAAGTGGCTTTTAATAAAATGTTGGATTCTGGCAAATACACAGGAAAACAGATATTTTCAGACAGTGATCATAGAGGTGGAAACTGCTACATCCTTCTTGGTATTTGTAATGCAATATGTATCAGAGCCTTAAGTTACCTGAACTCTGACAGTCTTTCTTTTTCCAGGAGTCTATTCTAAGATAACAATCAGAAATTGTTCCGGTTATTTATTGCTGTATAATAAATCCTCCAGTAACTTTAAAAATCAGTAGTTACATAGTTAGCTCACAAATTTACAACTAAAGCAGGGCTTCACAAGGCTCATCTGTGCTCCTGGCAGCATTAGCTGGGGCAGGTTGAGCAGGAATGCCCACTTCCAAGACAGTCCACCTAAATGGCAAAGTTGATGCTAGCTGTCAAGAGAGACTGTTTGGAACTCAACTGGGGCTGAGGGTTAGTTAGTTCCCCAATTCCTCTCCACGTGGTCCTCTCCACTAGTGCATGGACTGCTTGGGCTTCCTCATAGCATGGAAGTTGGATTTCAACAGTAGAAATTCTAAGAAATAGGAAGTGAAAGCTGCCTTCTGCTGAAAGTTGAGGCTCCTAAACTGGTAGTGTCCTTTCTGCCTAGATTTAAAGGGAGGAAGCCAAATCCCACCTCTATTGTCAGAAAAATTAGGGGCTATGTCTTAAACCAGCCACAGAAATATAAATAGAAAAGTGTGTTATAGTTTTTGAAGACTTATAAATGTTAATTAATGAGAATATAAAAACAACTGAGGGGTTGGGGATTTAGCTCAGCGGCACAGCGCCTGCCTGGCAAGTACGACGTCGTGAGTTCAATTCCCAGTACCGGAAAAAAAAAAACCAACTGAATATTCAATATTAAGACACTAGCTAAATAAGTTATAGTGCATTTAAATAATGGAATATAACACAATCATCAAAATTATGTTTATAGAGTTTTAAATACCAAAAAAAATGCTTATGCTAGATTAAAAATAACTCGACAAAGAAGATCGAATAGGTCTTTCTGTCTTCAAATTATCATTGGTGTTTATTTTTGGCTTTGTTTTCTTCTTCTAGCATTTTCCTGGCATTGCATAATGGGATGAATTCCCCATTTGCTCAATTTTCAAGTAAAATGGCAAAAATTACCCAGGAGACTCCACCTGAGCTTCCTTCTCTCTGAATGTTCATAGCTCTTTGTTCACCAAAACTATGGGGCTTAATACTTTTACCTATATGCTTAATACTTTTACCTTAACACTTATACCTCAATACTTTTTACCTTAATACTTTTACCTACATGCCCCTCTTTTCTCTTCAGTAATTTACACTAAATCCCCTGTCCTCTGATTTGCCTGATGTGTCCAAAACTTAACCCCACACAAGGCTATGTTATACCCTTTCTGTCTGCTCCTGATGAACTCTATGCCAGCTCCTCTCACTGCATACCATATCTGTGGCATTATTCACTCATCATTCATCTTCCTCAATAAACTATTAGCTCTGTCAGGATGCAAACCGTGCTGGCCACTATAGTCACTGCAGACATCACCTGCTAGATTTACTTGCAATCCATTCTCCCTTGCCACAGTTCACAATAAAGATTGCAAAGCCAAATGCTCGTCTCTAGCCTTCCTTGTGGTTGGGAGTTACGGCCCATGAGACGTGAATTTCTGCTCTGAGGGTTATTAAAATAATATTCCTCACTGCCTTTTCCTTTCCTTTTCCTGTTATTCCTACCTTGAGGGCCATCCTAACAGCTGGAAGAAAGTAGTCATCCTGTAATCATAAGGGAAAAGCCAAGAAAATTTCAGGGACAGAAGCACTACCATCACTAAGCCTCTAATCCAATAGCAACTACTCCGGGTCTCTTAATATAGGAAAATAATAAAGTACTATCTGTTTAAGCCAACAAACTACGGCCAAATCAGGCCTGCTTGCCATTTGTGCTAATAGAGGTTTACTGGAACACAGCCATGCCTATCCATCTACAGATTGTTTATGGCTGCTTTTACAACACAATGGATGAGTTAAGTAGTCGAAATAAAAACCACATGAAAAAGCAAAAAATATTTGCTCCCTAGTCCTTTACAGAAAAAATTCCCTGACCCTGGTTTAAGCAGTTATTGGTCAAGTTTCCTGATTAGTGTAGCCAGATTTATTTTGAGTTAATATAAGTTTCCTAAAACCTAATACCAGGCCTGTCCCAACAGAAATTATTCAGTGAAAAAGCTGTCTGATGAACACACAGAACCACAATTTTGTGACAATTTCCCCAATTTTTTCAGTCCCCTATGGGACCAAGCAAGGCCTTGCATAGTATGTGTTTAATAAATATGTATAGAAACTTTTGTCTAGATGAGGTACAAAATATTCAAGATAATTAGAGGAAAACTAAATGCTAAACTATAGTATAACAATTCTGAGAATGATGCACTGTATGTGTGGGGTAGCACAATAAAATTAACATTCACGGTCTGCCCAGGAATTGTTACAATTTTATTGTCTTTTTGTGAAGGATAATTCACATAGCATTTGACCAATAAAGGACCCTTAGAGAGGGACATAGTAACTTACTAGATTCTGAACATTATCTCAGAGGTCCTCTGTTCCTAAGGATTTGACAAGGACTCTCTGGAACTTTCAAGAACTTGCACATGGGGTCAAATTTACAGAAGAGAGAGAGGCAGGGTGGGTGAGATTTCCAGATAGGAGGTGGAAAGAATTAACACAAGAGTTGGCAAGTGTGGGCACAAGGGCAGCATGACAGGTGTGGTAAAGAGGGTTCAGTTTCAACATCAATTTTCCTTCTAAGTAAAAATAAACAAACGAGCATTGAACTCAGGATATCAATGTGACTTTTTCACCTGGCAAATATAATTATTCGTGGTCTACATATGTAGTCTTTGGAAATGTTAAATATTTAAACAACAGTGAACAAAGAACTATACTTTTATCTTGGGCTGATACGTGCATAGGACAATGTTTACTAATCATTCATCTCTTTACAGTGTATGCCTTTAATCCAACAACTCATGTAAATCCATTCATAACCCAAGACTCTTTTGCACTTTGAAATGATTTCCATCAGAATGAAAATGTATCCAAGATGCTTATTTCTGAAAGGCTACTCTTGGGTATTCCAACAACACTGGAAGTTCAACACAAAAGAGATGATTTGTCCACTGTGTGATACTTAGGAAGGGTTGCTGCAAAATTACCAGAAACCTGAACAGTCTCCTAGATCTCATTAAAAAAAGTAACCAAAAAATACAATCGTATGAATGCAGAAGTGGTTTCATTGAGGGTAAGGTGGATGGTGTTTTAGAAACCTTATCTTGGACTGAGTCAAATTCAAAATATACAGACCAGTTCCCCAAAGTTGAGATAAGTGAGTAAGTCAGCAGATCAAGGTTAGGATAGCTAATACACCAAAGGAAGGCTGAAGAGCCGATATACAAAACCCATCCTTTAATTCACAATCTTGAGCTCAAGCACTTTGTTTCCTACCCCTACTTTGTCAGCTGGTCTGCAAGGAGTATGAAAAACAAGGCCGCCTTCTGCTGAGAATCCCTTGTTACATGGCCCAGTTGTAGGAGTTCTCCCTGTCTTAACAACTTTATTCTTTCCCTGAAAAAAATTCCGTATAGATAAGGCAAAGGCATTGGTCAGCAAAGGAGTTTGGGAGCTGTAGTTACCCATGACGACTGAGGAGAAACTCTCAAAGAATTTCTGCTCCTAAGCACTAGGTAAGGAGTCAATTTCATTTAAAGACTGACGCCTTGGTGTTTTCAAGGAATTGTGCCCCGGGGATCTTGATTTTTGTCTTTTCACGCTTTGCTCTAGTTTCTGAAACTAATAAATGAGAGGAAAAGAGTACTAAAATCAAGACCTGATCCTAACCAAAGCTCTGCCACTAATTAGCTTACAGCTTCAGTGAAGTCATTTAACCTTCTGTGTCCTCATTACATCTTTCGTAAAGTAACAGTTTAGAGCTCTGAAGACTTTTCCAGCAAAGAGCCTTGATGGTAACCCGAGAACATTCAAGTATCATTATTCCGGATTGCAACTACTCTCACATAACTCTGAGCCCCTGCTGAAGGGTTTCAAAGAGTACATTTGGGAAAGTGGCAGGATATAACAGAATGCATAAGGGCTTGAAGTCAGAAAGGCCCAAGCTAACAGAGCTAAACCTCTGCTCGACATAAATGCAATCTCTGTAACACTAGATTGGTTGTACAACCTTCTTGAGCCTCATTTTTCTATAAGGGTATTTTGAGAACGGCATAAAGCAACATATATAAACCACGTGGCATGGTGACTGAAAAATGTCAGGCAGCCAGGGGTTAAGCTCAACAGCACAGTGCCTGCCTGGCAAGCACAAGGTCCTGAGTTTGATTCCAGGTACCAAAAAAAAAAAAAAGAGAGAGAGAAAAGGAAAATGTCAGGTGCTTACACTTAATTCCATCACCTCTTTCATCATATTTATTAAAGATGAAAAAGAGAATTAGGAGAGAAACAAATGTTGAAAATTACTAAAGGCTTAACAAAGAATACATATGGTAAATACATAATACCAATACCTAATACAAATCCAGAGAATAAATAGACTATACATTTTTAACAGGAAAGAACTATTTAAAGGGAGAAAGAGGTCAGGTTTTAGGAATATCAGTGTCTTTCTAAAAGGACCTCTAGGTTGATGTACTGTTTCTGTCCAAGTCACGGCTAGGCTCTAGCCTTCTTTCTACAATAGCACTTCCATATCGTGCTGTTTCTATTTAACAAGATGGTGATTATGTCGCTATTATTTCCTTTATCTCTCCAATGAGTGGCTTCTATTCACCAGTCCTTAGCTAGTTTCAGTAGAAGAGGTAATCCCTAATACTAATTTTTCTGAGACATCTTGTAAAAGATTCAGTGAGGGCAAATTCCTTTCATCACAACTCTCTGCCCTGTAACAATTTCTGCCCAACATAAAAATGAGGAACATGATTAAATTTATTTACTTAAAGCCCTTTGATTTCTGTTCACTTTCATGTGCTTTGAATAAAGTTAAGTTTAATTGCCAAATTATCAATTTCTCAAATAATTTTCATCTTCAAATTCCTCTTTTCTTTTAAGATCCACACGAAATGCATCTCATTTGCAAAGATTTCCCTGGTCTTATTTAATGGCTCCCTCCTCTAATGTCCCAAAGTGTAATCTCTCCATCCCAACTTCACCTGCAGTGTTCTCCTTTGATTACAGTTGGTTTACAAACAGATTCCTCCCAGTCTAGTACGTAATACCTTACACATACAGGCCTTTAATGGTAATGATCCATTTAGGTAATGAGACTAAGGATCCATGAGTTGGAAATCAATATAATTTCACCATATTCTTCTTGGTATTAATCTATATAAACAGCTCACAGACTCTGATTGACATGGTTTCCTTTCATGGAAATAAAATCATAGTTTGGAGTCCTCCATAAGACAGGACATCTGAGGACAAAAGAAGTAAATAAGAAAGGCAGGCAGCCCTGGAGAATTTCAGTAATCGAGCAGCTGAGATTATGAGCGGGATCCTAAACAAAAGTAAAAAACAGGAACGCAGAAGTGGAGGTGAAGATATAACTACGATGTGAGTATGGGAAGGAGGAACCAGCAGTTATTGGAAGCTTAATTTATTCCAAATATGTACATATTCCAGATATGTACAGCCCCTTATCCAAGTCTCATGAGAGCTCAGCAAAAGAGTGGTCTTGTCCCTGCCTAGTAATAGAGATATTGAGTGATTTTTATACTTTAATTTTTGAATTGCCCAATCATATTTCTTTCTCACTCTTCTGTTGGATTTTGGTCTTTTCTCTTTAATTTTAAGGTTTCTTTGCTAGCCTTGGTGGCTCACTCCTGCAATCCCAGCACCTGGGAGGCTGAAGCAGGCGGATCATTACAAATTCGAGACCAGCCTGGGCTACAAAGTGAGCTCAAAGCCAGCCTGAACTGCACAGAAAGACCCTGTCTCAAAAAGACAAAAAATTTTAAAATTTTAAAAAAGATTTCTTTATATATAAGTGATATTAGGCCTTAGTCTTCATTTTATACTGAAAGTATTTCTCCCAGATATTTAGATATCATGTTTCAGATATACAAAGACATTTTACCTTATGTAATCAAAATTAGCAGTCTTTTCTTGTTAGTGTAGATTCTGAGGCATAATTAGATTTTTTTCTAAACCAAAATTAAAGAGGGATTCACTCATGTTTTCTTATAACACTGTATGATTTCATTCCACATCTAGACCTCTGGAATATTTTGAGTTAATTTTGGTTATCGTATGAAGCATGAATCTAATCTTTTGAAATGGCTACCAACCTGCCCCAGCCTTAATTATTAAAAAATTTATCTTCTATCATATACCAATATCCATATGAACTTTGACCTAATACTGAATTTCCTACATCACTGGTAGATTTATCTATTTATAGGCTAGAACCTTATTGTTTTAATTAAGGAAGCTTTATAGTATGGTTTATTACACCCTTACAGTTTCTCTTTTTCAGTGTTTCCCCAGCTATTCTGCTATGTTTGATCTATAACAGCATAAATATCAGCTTGTAAACTTCCATCAATAAGCTTGCTATATTAGTACTGTGGTGAATTTATAAATTAACAGAAAGAACTAACATCTTTATAAGATTGTGCTTGAGTTAGCTGTATCTTTGCTTCTCTTGGAATTTCTAGATGTCATATTCTGTGCAAATAAAGATATGTCACTTTTTCCTTTATCAGTTCTGTACCTTTGACTTTTCTCATCTCACTGCCTGTAGCAAAATATTGAAATTTAGTGACAATAGCATCCATGACATTCATTCTTCTTTTTAACTGGCATATAAAATTATACATATTTATTAGGTACCATGTGCTGTGTCAATACATGTGCACATTTTATAAAGTTCAAATCAGGTAAACATTTCACTTTTCAAACATTTGTCATCTCTTTGTGTTAAAAATATTCAAATCCCTTCTTCTAGCTTTTTGAAATACACATAACATTATTCTTATCTATAGTCATCCTACCGTGCTAGAGAACACCAATCTTTATTACTCCTAATTATAACTTTGTACATGTTGACCAACCTCACCCCATCCCTGCCTCCCCAATTACTCCTCCAGCCTCTGGTAACCACTGTTCTACTCTCAGCTTCTGTAAGATTCAACTACTTTAGATTCCACATACAAGTGAGATCATGCATTGCTTGGGTTTCTATGCCTGCCTGATTTCACTTAATATAATGATTTCCAGGCCTGTCCATGTTGTTTGTCACTGGCAGGATTTCGTCATTGTTTGTGGTTGAATGTGACTTCAATTCTTGATTTTAGTGAAACAAATTTCCTAGTGTTTTCCCATTAGTAAGATACTTTCTGTTTCTTGAGGGCATCTTCATTGATTGGTGTTGATTTTCCTCAATGGCTTTGTCAACTTCTATAATAATCATTTTTTTCTGTAGAGATATTAGTACTATTTGCAACATTAATAGATTTTGTAATATCCAATCAACCTTTGAATAAATCCTACCTCATCCTGATATATTAGGTCCTTAATGTAATATTTAGTTTTATTTACTATTATTTTTCCATCAGTTATTCATAAATAATACAGGTTTTTCACTTCCTCTGTACAGTATCAGAATTATAGTTTAAGACTGTCAGAAATAGCAGGTCAAATTGAATAGCAAATTGAAAAATCTTGAAATAATTGAAAAAATCTTCTTTTTATTAGATGATTGAGGCCCATTCATACTTACTGACATGAATGATATATTTGATCCAACTACAGCAAAATATTTGTATGTACTTTTTTCTATTTGCAATATTTCTTTCCCCGTATGTACTTTCTGTTTCCTAATCTAAAAATTTTAAGGTATTTAGGAAGATTTGTATTTGTTCTGGTTGTTACTACTGTACTTACATTTTCTAAATAACTTTACTCTCCAGAGGTCTTCAGTTTGGTTGTTTCTGTGTTTTATCCTTTGACTATATGGTCCAGTTTTGCAGTTAAAACATCAACTGTAGGGGCTGGGGATTTAGCTCAGGGGCACAGCGCCTGCCTGGCAAGTGTAAGGTCGTGAGTTCAATTCCCAGTACCAGAGAAAAAAAAACAAAACAAAACAAAAAAATCAACTGTAGTCTTCTATTCTCTTTTTAAATGTTTATACATTTATATATTGAATATTTCACCTGATTTTTAGGTTTCAACAAAATCCTTGGCTGTAAATTTCCCTGCATCTTTTTATTGAATAAAGCTCATTTCCTACAAATGACAAAATTAAGCAAATAATAAATACACCTTCAGTTTATCTGCTCATACAAATTTACTCTAAAACTATAGTTTTTCTATTTTCTTTTCCTTAAACTAAACTAGTTGGGAGCTACCACCTGCTTTCCCCAGGTAAAAATCTTAATGCATGCTAACATCCCTTCAAAATGACTAACTCATTTGAATTGTTGTCATTAAAAGCAACTAAAATATACCAGTGTTGAAGAAAAGTCTCTCCAAGGACCTTTTAATAATATTCCCAGTGGAGTATTTAGAAATAATCAGCACCCAATCCCATCTTAGCTAAAACCTATAACCTTAATAATAATACTCAGAGCTGGCTTCTTCCCCAGTGGGTTGCCTTTCTATTTATTCATTTGATGTCTTAACATTCAGTTGCATTATCTAACCAAAACATCCTGAGCAAAAGAATAGAGTAATTATATAAACACTTGGAGCAGAGCAATTATAAAGCAAGAGCAGTTAACACTGAGGCTGGGTAGAGACCTAATCTGCATAAGCGTATCCTGAGATTCAGGAACTGGTAGCCTTTCCTAACTGCTTTATTATGTTCTTCTTGAGTTTTCCATGTTTGTTGATTAGTTTCCTTTAATTACAAACCAATATTTCTGTCATGTAGGTGTCAACACTTGTACATACACATGCACTAATTTCAATTCAGAGATATACCCAGGAGCCTTGGATAAAGAGTAAAGAAATGCATAGGGATGAGGGGTCATCTGGAATTTAATCCTTCATGCTGGGCCGGGGATTTAGCTCAGCAGCACAGCGCCTGTCTGGCAAGTGCAAGGTCATGAGTTCAATTCCTGGTACTGGAAGAAAAACAAACAAACAAACAAACAAAAAATAATCCTTCATGCCTATATAGGCACCAAGTTTTTATATTAAATTCCTAACTGGGCCTTCAACCCCTTAGCTCATCAGGAAATCTTCTAGGATTTAACTGCAAATAAAAATGTTAGGTAATTTTAGGAGACTGTTTTGTATACTGGATCCATGTCTTAAGCCCCAGGGGAAACCAGGCTATTCCGCTGACTGTATTTTCTCAATATCCCGTTCCATTCTTCTTTTCCCTGCTTATCATCCTCTCACACAGAAATGATACGTTCACTTTCTTCAACACCTTTAGCTTAGGCACTAACAAATTGGCTCAGTTCCCAAAGAAGATGCTGTTTTGATTCATCTGTGCTTAGATCAATTGCTTTAAGATATCACTCCTCAGAAATGCACTATGCGAGTCAAAGTGAAGGTAAGAAGCGTTGAATGTCATTGGATAAAATTAAAATGTTTTTCACAAAACAAAACAAAACTCTTAACCCCCTAAAGTTTTTCATAATGAATAGTGTCAGGGATAGAACATGTTAAGACTTGAAATCCTATGCACAGACCATGGAAATGTCATGATTATATGGGGGACCTAAGCAAGTTCACTTTTCAATCCCTTTCACTGCATGTGCATTAGAATAGAGGAAACATACCTCAAGAATATCAAGGAGGATGCGTACGGACCTCAGTCTTGATGAGGTGATTAGAACACTAAGAGAACATAAATGACTCACTCTAAATGATTCGCTCCCATTCCTTCTTTAAAAAAAAAATTTAAACACCATATAATCTCAAAGGTTCAAACTATGGAACCAGTTTTTCCATGACATGTACTGAGGAATCCCTCAGCAAATAAAAATTTCCTGGGAGGAAGGGTGTGATAGTAATCTGTTAGTTTTTTTGAAAATGATATATCTTTTTCCAAAATAGCTCAAACCTCATTATGAATAAGTATTCTTACAATATTTTAATAGCATTTTTTTTAGCCTTCTTCTCTGGTCTAGATGTGGAGAGGCCAGCAAGAGTTTCTGAGTGAAAATGTTGTCTCGATCAACTGGACAAAAGCACAGTGTAAGAGGACGGACTAAGTTTAGAACAAAAAAAAAAAAAAAGAAGGAAAGAAAAGAAAAGCAGGCACATGGTGCCCTATGAAGTGAAGAGGTTTCCCCATTCACTGGTAGACTGAAAGGATGTTAAGAGGCCCAAAGCCCCTATATATTAACAAGGTAAGTCTGTCATGACATGGTTCTCGCTCTTGATCTTACAGGCTTAGGTACTAGAGACTCAGAAATGAACAAATTCTTCATAGAAAGAATTGAAAAAAATCAGCCCCCGCTCCAATTCAAAAACCCAATCCAAAAATGGGCATCTGAGATGAATACACACTTCTCAGATGAAGAAATACAAATGACAAATAAATATCCAAAAAAATGTTCAACATCACTGGTCATTTGAGAAATGCAAATTAAAACAACACTGAGATTCCATCTCACCCCAGAAGGAATGGCTACCATCAAGAAATCAACCAATAACAAATGCTAGAGAGGCTGTGGGGAAAAGGGAACTCTTCTCCACTGCTGATGGGAGTGTAGATTGGTGCAACCACTCTGGAAATCAGCTTGGAGATTCCTCCAAAAACAAGGATCAGTGGTTCCATTTGACCCAGGTATTCCCCTTCTGGGTATCTTTCCAGGAGAATTAAAAACACCATACCACAGTAATATATGTGCACCCATGTTTATTGCAGCACAATTTGTAATAGCTAAATCTTGGAAGCAACCAAAATGCCCATCAACTGAGGTGTACATAAAAAATGTGCTATTTTTATATAATGGAGTACTACTTAGGCATAAAGCAGGATAAATTTGAGACTTTTATAGGTAAATGGATGCAATTTGAGACCATACTCCCAAGTGAAATAAATCAGACTCACATGTGTGAATATCATATTGTCTCGCTGATGTGATAAGCTGAGAGTAAGTAAAGTCTAAAATATACAATAGATATTATGAAAAGGGCAGAAAATGTTCAAAAAGAAAAAAGAATTAGGATGGTGAAGGGGAAAGGATGATAGGGAAAGGGAAAAAATGCAAGTCAGTTATGCTATTAGTATCTTTTAGTTAATTAAAAAGGAAGGTTTGCTCTAATATCAGTTGGAGAAATTTCTATACCCATGTCTTATACCCTGAGCAACTACTTTGAAGATAACATGTAATGTACTAACGATTGTTATTCTCCTGTTATTTTGTTATGAAATTTTGTTTTACATTTTTTCCATAAAATAAAAAAAGAAATGAATGGATTCTTAGTGATAGGGACACCATAATTAAATTCACATGAGACTTGGTACATAAACCAGAAAGCCAGCATATGAAATTTCCAATTGG
The DNA here is from genome assembly GCF_000276665.1 of Chinchilla lanigera. Lineage (NCBI taxonomy): Eukaryota > Metazoa > Chordata > Mammalia > Rodentia > Chinchillidae > Chinchilla > Chinchilla lanigera. The sequence goes on along the minus strand of NW_004955441.1, from coordinate 7,531,670 downwards.
TATGTAGTAGCCATGGACACTCACGATAGAACCTGCCACAAGGATGACAATTAGTGCTCCTGTATTCTTGAACATAGCACTGGCTAGAGCCGCTCTGGCCTGGCCACTTCTGCTTGTTTTGGACTCTTCCATGGGAAATTTGTTCACGCATCCTGTCAGTCTGGCAAATATTTTCTCAGAGTTGCACCACAGTCTGAAGTTCTTTCTAACCAGTCTTGCCTGCTTCTCCCTCTCCTTTCACTACCATAAGAACTGTTCCAGACTGAAAGCTCTCTCTGCCTTTTACAAACCTACTCTTGCTTTTCTTTGCCTTCCCCCAGGAAATCTCTTGCACTTCTAATTCTTCCATGGCACCATCTTCCAAGAGGATTCAAATGCCCTAGAAGACCATCATTTTCTGCAAGTAGAATACTTTATCTTTTTGGCATTGTCTTTGTCTCATTACCAAGTTATCAGGAAAGTTCAATCAGAAATCTGTGTTGAGTCTAGCACAGGATGTAGGTAGTTCTTTGAAATCTGTCTATTTCAATAGCTCTGAATTTCTTGCAGTTCTCTCAGATGTACCGTGCATCTTTGTGGCTCCTCCACTGCCTGTACCTGGTTTACTTATACTCCTATTTCAGGATCAAATTAGACATCTCTTCTTCAAGAAAGCCTTCTCTGACTTGAGCTCACCCTTAAGCTTGAGTGAAAATCTATTTTCTTTCAAAAGCATTGTGTATCCCTTCTGTGCCAGTTATACTATATTACACAAAATCGACACGGCTATCTATCCACTAGAGGATTTCTTGTAAGGAAAGACTGTGTCTTGTAGCTTTTGTATCCCTATTAAGTCCAGTGTTTGACATGAACTGATATTCAAGAAATGCATGAAATGTAAAGATCTCTCATTGTGGAATGACTGCAGAGAAAGGTAATTTAAAATCTCTCAATGAGGTGCCAATAACTAGCAATGTAGATGAAATAGAAGAAATGAGATGAAATAGAAGAAATATTCTTTAAGATGCACAGCTGACTGACAAAAAGAAAAGAGAATTCCTGAATGTCAGCAATGAAAGCACCCTTCAAAATCAGACAGATGCATCCCTCTGAGGCAACAGCAGTATTGGGACAGCGTGGTGATAGGTGGAGGGTAGCACTCTTGCTAGCTGGGATAGAACCCCAGTGTCCACACAGAAATAAGCTGTGAGGCTTTAGGCCAGTGTAAAGAGATAAGATTGAATTGAGACCTTTGAAGGTGTACAGTTTTAGTGAAAGTCAACAAGAAATTAAATTCCCACCAACAAGGGAAACACTCCTCTCTGTCAGACTTTGGATAAAAACAGAATCAAAAATGCCTCTATGGGGCTGGGGATTTAGCTCAGTGGCACAGCGCCTGCCTGGCAAGCGCAAGGTCGTGAGTTTGATTCCTGATACCGGGAAAAAAAAAAAAAAATTCCTCTGTGAGACCTTTAAACTCACCCCTCCACCTCCTCTCAGTTTTCACTCAAGTTTGCATTGTCCTGTAATCTACATTCTAACACAAATTAGTCACAGATTCAAGACAACCCTCCAATGCCTCTCAAGAATGCAAATGAAACAAGCTCTACAGAGACCCGGTCTCGACCTGAGCTATAACTTCTCACCTACAAATGGATACTGTGATCTAAAAATGGAAAAATATACAAGGGAACAATGCACTGTGAGCTAGAGCCAGCATAAGTACTCCAAAACCTCAGCTACGAGTAAGGCAACCTGAGAAGGCAATATATATAATTACTAAGTATAAGGGAAGAATCAAAATCCTAAAGAAAGAATAATAACCCATAAAAATAATGAATAATAAAATGTAGGAGAACTTCAACTAACATGCAGTCTGGAAGGAAACATAAAAATGTTATTAAAGAAATAAAAAGAGTTCAAAGCTTAGCAAAGAATGAGATATTATTTAAGAGAGAAACAGGGAGATTAAAAAACCATCAATATAGTCTCAAAAATACAAAATAGGTAGACATGGAAATTTAAAAACAGTCAACAGATTAAGAACAAAAGTTAAACATAGTTAAAAGAAACCTGAACTAGAAGATCGATATGAGGAAACCAAAAAAAAAAAAAAAAAAAAAACAACCCAGAGCAATAAAGAGTTGGGAAATATAAAAAAGAAATTAAATAACATGAAAAAGAAATGAGTATTTCTAATTTGCATGTAGAAGAAATTCCAGGAGGGGAGTATGGACAGCAAGAGGTGATGTCAAGGAAGTAATGGCTGATCGTGGCCTAAAATAGAAAAGAAGTCATGAATCATAAAATTCAGGACACACTGGGGGGTCCCAAGAAAAAGAAATCACTCTGCATCCACATCTAGACATCATATAACGAAGTCATAGAAAACAAAGGAAAAGTGAAAATCTTGGGAGTAACCAGGAAAGAAATGTTTGAATACCTTAAAAAGAAATAATAACTAAACTAGTAACAGGCTCCAAATCAAGAAGAGAAAGCAAAATAAAATCTCAGTGATATGAATTCAAAAGTGTGTGTTTGATTTAGGATAAAGACGACGAATAGGTTTTGTGTTGTGTGACATCCCCCATCAGCTGGCTATGCTATGTATCCGTGGAAGGATTTTTAGTCCGTTCCCCTCCAGGAGGAAATCCAATCCCTTAATCAATTAGTGCCGCTTGCCACCGGCATCTGAAGGCAAGCTTCTGTGTGTGTGTTTACCACCCATCCGAGATCTGGGCCACAGCGAGGCACAATGATATATTACTGCCTCGCATTAACGTCACACAAAATTACTCTCTGTGACCCGAAAATCAGAATAAAGGCCCTTCCGTTCATCTAATGAGGTCATCGCAGAAATCAAACTAAAATTCATACTGCGTGCCCTTGCAAAGACATGTGCTCAGTAAACAAAATAGAAATTCTGATAGCAGGGCTCCTGAAAAAGATTTCCAGAGTGGCCTTTGAGCCCGGGTACCTAACACGGAGATATTTCCCCTTCAGCTCTGCAAAAGGACATTGAGAGACTCCTGCGGTACCGGTAACAGTACTGGTCCCGACACAGAAGACGAAGCTCGGAAGGTAAGACAGAACCGGCCTGATGAACTCTACTTCCTTTGATGGTAGCCTGGAAACTGCATAGAGGCAGCTTAATTATTAGTCCTGTAAAAGCAGTCTAAATTAAGGAAATAAGATGGTGATCACAATATCACAAAATCCATAAAGCTCACTGGGATCCTGAGTATATTTCACCCTAGAAGTGTACCAGAGAGTCATTAGTTCTCAACCAACAGAAAAGACAAAACTTTGCACTGCCTGTAAGGAACCAGAAATAGAAGACGGAGCACCACGTGGCCAGTGTGTTGGCTTGTCCCTGTGGGGTCGTCCTTGTATGTTCCGTGTGAAATGGAAAAGCCAAGACAGCAAAATCAAAGGTTTATACTCCAGCCCTTTGGTTTCACACTAAACCCTCTGTCCTCAGCTTTCTTGTCCCTGAAACCTGAAACCCAACCAATCACCAAAGCCAGAGAAGGCTGTGGGGATGAAGGGCTCCAGTAATACCATTGTGGGCTTGCAAGCATCTGCAAGGAAGTTTCTTTCCTGGAAAGGATGGACTAATCAGGAAGGGGAGGGAGGGAAGGGGAGGGAGGATCAAAGCGACAAAACCAAGCTACTGCTATAAATTTTTTGTTCTCAAGAAATAAGTCTATTAATTAAACCCCAGTACAGACAATACTATTTGAGATATATGGTATTTACAATACATCCAATGAGATACTGTGTTAAGCACTTTGCCCATGGTATTCTATTTATTTTGTTTTGCTGTTATAAGCTAGTAAGTCATCAGTATTTCCCCCATTTTAAGGATGAGAAGACTGAGGCTTGTAAATGTAAAGTCACTGGATCAGGGTTGAAGAGGTAGCAAATGAGGAAGACAGAATTTGATAGGACAGAGATGAAGTCTCTCCACTGTTGTGCAGTGAGGCTTCCTGTCCAATCAATCCTGTTCTGCTGTCAGGAAGAGGGATTAGTCACAGGAATGGCAAACAGGGTTTAACTCACGCTAACCCTAGCCTATGGGTGGTCATCTGATATGGATCCCAATGTCCTGTCAAGCTCAGTGTGAAAGAATCGTGTAATCATTTAGCAGTGTCGAGCGTGGATGAGAAAATAGTACAGCGATGATATCTTTGGAACAGTGTACTCTCTGGAGAGTCTATCTTTAATTTAACTTGAGTTAGAATTATAAGAAGAAAAATAACAGTGACAATCGCTGCCACTCCTGATTTATTTTTTAATGGAAAGACACCCATCTGTGATACAAAACTTAAAAATGGAATACAAGCTGCTAAATTGTTCTGAAGTTGGTATTGGTAAAAGTGAGTCTCAAATGCCGTGGTTTCTAACATTCCACATTTTCTTAATGATAAGGAAGAAATAATCCAGTAGCAGGGACAAAAATGAAGTGATGCACTTTTTAAACCAACCAGAAGCTTTGTAACTGGTGTCAACCGCTAGGAGTCATGAATCAAGTATCCAGAGTGATGAACCCTACCTTCCCATCAGCCCAGGAAGACGTATAGTAAAGCCACATCTGTCTAAATATATCTATCCGGTTTTTCTCATCACCATACTAGCAGCCACCATGGCTCAAGGCAACTTCATCTCTCACCTGGTTGACAAATAATCCCCTACTCAGGCTCAATGCTTCCAGCTTCATCCTCTGCATTTTTAGTGTCGATGCTAGAACAATGCTTTGGAGACATAAGTCACATCTTGTCACTCTCACTCCTCTGCTCCCCACCAGCCAGTGACTTCTACGTTATTCAAAGTCAAAATCCATACGGTGGCCTCTGCGGCTGTGTTTATTTAAGGCACCTTTCCCCCCTAGCTTCATTATAATACCGCTGTCCTGAAAACATCATGCAGGCTCCCATCGCAGGGCTATGTGCCTTGGTCCCCTCCACCTGTGATGTTCTTCTGCAGAGCACTTCTGCAATTCACTTTCTTATCTCCCTCCTGATTTTGTGCCTGTCATTTTCTCAGCCTTTTTAGTTGATGCTAACTACACCCCCTGTTATAGATCTACTCCCTGCTTTTAATAATATGTTTTATTTAATATCACGTGTTACCACCCTATGGAAAACGTCCAGGCCCACTTTGTATCCACCATGCTCCTATTTCCCATGCCACCAGACTGCAAATATCATGAGGGCAGGGGCAGTTTCTGTCTTGTTCTCTGCTCTACCACCAGTATCTAAAATTGCAGCTGCTACATATGGGCACATCGTGAATGAATAGATGAATGAATGAGTAGTTAAGCACCCAGAATGATAAATTCTTTTCCTGTGAAACAGGCAAAAGGAAAGGAAAATCAAATTTTGTAAACTACCACCCAGGGTGACTGTTATGCAAGGGAAAGTCTTCTAAGCACTACTCTATAGGATGAGTCTCCAGTAAAGGGTTCTAAGGCTTTACCAATGGGAGAACAGATCAGCCTTTGGACTTCAGGAAACCAAAATGTTGCTTGTTTCTAGAAGAGAAAAAAATTTTTAAAAATTAAATATATCTCAAGCTGGGCATGGTGGTGCATCCCTGTAATCCCAGTACTTGGGAAGCTGAGGCAGGAGGATTGCCATGAGGTTGAGGACACTATGGGCTACATAGTGAGTCCAAGACCAGCCTGCATTACATAGCAAGATCCTGTCTCAATAAGAAAAACAAACCTCAAAGTTCAGGTGTCAGCCTTCCATGTCTAAGCCCTATACCAGTAACACACCTGAAATTGCCTAAATTAAAAAGTCATCCCTTGATGTCCCTTTCTGCTTTTAGTTAGCTCCTCCCAAACAGCATGCGTGACCACTTGGGCAGGAAAGCAAGTCCCAGACAAGTGACCCTGTGAGTTGTGCATCCTCCTAGAGGTCCCCTTGTCTTCTGTGGGACCCTCTGCCTGGGAGATTAAGAATACAAATCCTGCCTTTCTCAGCACTGTTTCAAGTTTCAGATGGGATCGTATTTGTGAACGTTCTCTGGAAAGAATAATACTACTGCATAATATGAAGCATTATTTCAGCATTAGTATTTTGCTTGCCGTTTCCTACCACATGCTTGGTTCATGCTGAGTGAGATGGACTGCAGCCATATCACGATTCACATCTGAGGACCAACTGTTGTTTGTTCTTACACTAGAAGCCGTAGCGGCTAAGGTAGGACAGCTTCCAATTACATGGCTTTGGTTCTAATTATTTTGCACAGCACCCACACAACAGTAAGCTCTTCCTTGCCACTAGCAGAATTATAAGAAATAATGGATCTTGTTTCCTGAGTCACCACAACCTTCAGAACTATGCGTCCTCCCCTAGGCCACACCCTCTGTTTGTGCTTCAACTGTCAGATCTCTAGTGAATCTTGCCTCCCTATGAGGAGCAAGATAGCCTTGTCCAGGAGCAGGAAAAAAAATCACACCTATCAGAGGTGAGTTACTTCCGTGGATCAACAACATGGACCAGTAGCTTGAGAGCTGTGTGCTGTCCGGGTCTGATCCCTGCCTAACACTGGTTCCTGGTACTGGAACTCCTATTCACACAAGCATCTATATTCCTCTTAATGTCTTCTTCATTTGCTTTGGATACATGAATGTCCATTCCAATGCTCTTGCTCGGATTCTTTGCTTGCTCCCTTTGGTTTACACCAATTCCTTCTGACCTTGTCAGTGCTCTCTGAAATAGCAAGATTTACCCACCTTAGCTTCCAGAGCTCCCTCCCCAGTGGCCCCAATTGTGAACTTTGCCTTTAGCTGCACCAGCAACAGCCCAAAGTGCCTGACCCTGGCCCTTGAAGCCTGAGCACACCTGTGCTTATCCCTCGCTGAACAGCATGCTCTACTTTTGCTATGTGCGGCTGCCATTGCTCTCTACATGTCCAAGGCTGCTCTATGGGAAGCTGCCCAGCAGCTCCCAGGCTAGAACTTATTTACTGATGCGTAATCAACATACAGAAAAGTACAAAAACCATAAGCAGCTCAGTAAAGAATCAGAGTAAACAGAAATGCAATTCCATTTGAAACAAGAAAAAGAACCTTAGCAGCAACTCAGGAAACCCTTATTGCCCACTCCAGGTTGCTAAAACCCCTCCCCAAGATAGCAGCTTGACACTCCAGTTATTGCTTCACCTGCCAATGTAACCACTCCTCTGATTTTAATCACACAGATTAGTTTTGGTTCTTTTGCCCTTAATATACAGAATCAGCAGGACGTTCCTTTATGTGTCCGGCTTCTTTTAATCAACATGCTGCTTATGAAATGCATCCATGTTGTTCCATCTTTCTGGTTGCAGAACTAAAATCTAAATTACATTCTCAGTCAAAGGATCCTTTTTAGTAAACTGCAATCTCCAAGAATTGCTCAACTTCAACAATTTTACAGGGAGCATAAGGTCATTAAATTTTAACAACCAGTAAGGGTCAAAACCTCCTATTTTCATTTTTATAAAGTTGTAAGCTATAATATAATGTTTCCACTGACTTGATCTTTTTGTTATTGGAAAAGTCATACTGTTTTCCAATTAGCAAAATCTTTCAAGATACACACATGTATCCTTCACACCAAAGCAAGTAGCATGAGTATTTTAATTAGCTTTTTTAATCCATGTATGATTATTTTAGCGTAATCGCTTATTTTCTTATGAATAAACAGTCACCAATTCAAGCTATGTTTGCAGAGGTGGTTTTGATCTTGATTGGGCTGGCTCATGTATTTGTGTTCCGGATGCAGATTAGCCTACAGTTCTGCTTCTGGGGGTTGAATAAGTAACTGGGGTGATGGACTACCTGGGCCATGTGTTTCTCCTCATCGATAGTCAGCCTGGACTTAGTCATGTGGGGGTCCCAAGATCTAAGAGAGCAAATGGAAACATGCAAGGACTCTTAGCGTCTCAGCTCAGAAACTACAAACCACGTTTTCTACATTCTATTGATACAAGTGAGTTACAAAGCTAGCCCAGGCTGAAGGAATGAGGAAATACACTCCATCTCATGACAGCAGATCCTGCAAAATCATAGTGCAAAAAATTCGCTATAAGAGAGAAAATCACTTCAGTAATTTTTAAAATGTTACCATGATGAGTAAATATGAGTCAGATAAACTTGTCAGTCCTACCCTTGTTTTATCTGGAATTCCTGTTCTTTAGGAAAAAGAAAACTTTTCTTGCCATCATTAAAGTAAGGACTTGTATTTTTCTCCCATTAAATAAACAAACATTTAAGGATTATAATAGACATGGCTGACAAAGGAGTGAGGAAATAGGCATTCTCATGTACTGATAGACATGGGCATGTCTACATAGTTTCTGAATCAAGAATTCATGATGAAGAAATTACTATAAGTAAATAAGCTTGGCTTTCATAAAGACTTACCTCTATGAACTGGGAATGCTGGCACACACCTGTGATGTCAGCAGTCTGGGAGCAGGATGATTGCAAGTTCAAGCCCAGCCTGGAAACCTCAGCTACTTAGTGACACCCTGTCTCAAAACAGCAAATTTAAAAAGTGCTGAGATGTACTCATTGTGAAGTCCCTGGGCTCAATCTCCAGTACCACAGTGAACACATAAACCAGTGAACTCAGTGGTCATTTCATAAAAGCTGCTTTTAATGCTAAAAACAGGAAAAAATAATGCCCACATACAGTTAACTGATGAAAGACCTTATAACATAAGTGTACAGAATTCTACAACCATTAAAATCAAAATGTAAAAGAATATTAAATGGTGTTGGAAGATAGTCACAACAAATTACAGGCAAAACAATTGTGTATGGTATTATTTGCCTTATGTTTAGTTTTTGTATAACTCTTTTCTAAAGATATTTCAATTCATGTTTTTGTCTTCACAATCAGAATAAATGCTCTTTGGCAATAAATGTGTCAATCCTTTTCACCACTGCAAATATAATAATAAAACCATTACCAGAGTGCTCACAAATCTCCAAGCGCTCCGAGGTACTGCTTAAACTTGAAACTGTGATGATTCACAACTCTGAGCTTGCCAGTCATTTGCGACTTAACTACTTCGATAGCTAGTATAGACAGTACAGTTTATTTGGGCTAAAAGTCACCAGTTATTGAGACTAGGTCCAGCTTTGCCATATTCAAGTTGAATAGACTGGAGAAAAGCATCTTTTATTTTCTTCTTTCCCTTTCTGTCAAATGAGGATCTCAGTGAATTTAAACTCCTTCAGAGAAAACTACCAGGTCTAATTCAACTGCGTTCTCAGCTTCCTCGCCTGGAGATATATTTTATGTGCACAATAAACGGGCTGTCTATCTACTTCATGGGAGTGTGTAAGTATATTACTATGCATACCAGCACTTCTCACACAAGGTCTCAGTAAGGAAGAAAGATGAAACAGCCATTCTCATGAAACTCCATTTTCTCCTATGCACCTCTCCCCAGGGCACTTGCCGTTTTTCCGGCCTTAGTGCAGTGGCTACCAGCTTCTGGAAAGTCTGACCAACGCCACATGGATACAACCCAAAAGTTCCTCTTCACACGCCCATGCTTGCTCTTGCCTCCTGCCCCAGGCTTTTCTTGTGGGTGCAGAAGAGGAAGAGCATGTAAGAAGAATTCCAGTGAAAAAAAAATAAAAATAAAAATAGAGTTCCACTGAACTGCCCACTGTAACCACCAAGGTCACACGGCTTCCTTGTGCTTTGTTGAGGAGGTTGATCAGCCCTGCCTGTGTGGAGAACTAGAGTTTCTGTCACACAATGGACAAAGGGAGGAGTAAAGCTAGAAGCAAGGATTCCTTGGGGATTCCAAGGGTGCTTCTCCCCTAACACTGGAAATTGGAGTAATCACTCTCTACATAAATAAACCATAGAACCCTCAGAGATGAAAGTTTGGGTCATCAAGCATCCCTGACCAACTGAGATGTCGGCCGTATATGGTGGAAATCTGACAAAGACGGCAGAGGAGGAAGGAGATGATAGATACATCAGGACCTTGGACCAGCTATAACAATGGGATCTATAGATTGTTTCATAAATTATCTTACCTTAAAGTTTGTCAGACTTTGCATAGAAGGAATTATACCTGCTCTCACAGAGACGGTTCCATTTTGTAGTATATTAGCCACATGTATAGGTCTCATAGCTTCGTCAAGCGCTGCTTGTTCAGGGTTTCCTGTGGAGGTTGTTATGGGGCATACCGCACAGTATATGCATAGCCGAGAAGTCTAGAGGAACAGCACCCACATGATTAACTTTTGACCAAGGACAGGCAGGAGCCAGTGGATAAATTCTCCCTCCCTCCTTCAGACAGATCTTTCAAACAAGCCATTTATACAATGTCTCCCGGAAGATGATCTTGTAAGAGTAACTTGCTCTTAAAACCAAGTGAAACCTAGTTTAATAATATGTCTTTGTATTGGCTTTCCCTCCCTCTCTCCTGCCCCCTGGGGTTGCATTTGGCAGTGAAGAAGTAGCACATTAACCTCTACCCCAGGCTCTGATTTCTGGAGAAGCCAAAATAAAGGAAAAAAGCACTGGCAAGCAAAACCATGGGATTTATACCATGGCAGAGAGCTGGGAATGGTAGACACCAAAGATCCTAGTGTGAGAAGACACAGCCTTCTCTTCCCCAGAAACCAGGAAGTCTTCATGAACTTCCCAGGGTCCTGGTCCAATGCCCAAGAGCAAGGTAAAGAATCAACCTGTAGTGAACAAAGGGAAGAGATTCCCACAATCCTTCTCTTCTTCATCAGCCTTAGTATACATCTTTAATATTCTAAGAGTGCTGATGCTATAGTCCTAAGGATGGACATGAGACCAGGCCTAGCCCACAAAAGGACCCCTTTTCCCCTATTGTTATGGTTTGAATAGGACTCCTTCAAAATTCATCTCAAAACATAATCCCCATGGTTGTGGTATTAGTAGTGGGACCTTTGCAGGGTGACTACACCCTGAGGATACCATCATGCAAATGAATGAATGCCTTATAAAAGGGCAGGAGACAATTAACTTAGGGTTCTTCCTGCCCCTCCTCAGGGCCCTTCTTGCCCTTAGGGCCCATCTTTTCCCATTTTAGGATGCTGTCACACACAAAAAATTATCATCAATAGAGCAGGCCCTCACCAGGCACAGAACATGCCAGTCTTTTGATCCGAGGCTTCTCAACTTCCAAAACCATCACCATGTGTCTCAGCTCTTTATAAACTGCCTAGTCCGTGCTATTTTGTTAGAACAAAGCAAGCAGACTAAGACACCTATAAATCACAACTGCTTCAGGGGTTAGTCTTCAATTAGAATCCAACCAATTGGAATCCTCGAGATCTTTCTACCCATGCTAGAAGAAGAAACGTTTTCTTTCTGCTGGGGAGCTGAAACTGGGGTACAGAAGTCTTGAGTGTCTAGTGACCTTTATTGATAATACATGGAATCTGCCTAATAGGGGAGCCAACCAGAAAAATAAAGAAGAGCTTAAAAGTTAAAATAGACATTTTGTGATTGCCACCACTGCCAAGGGGTCTAGCTGGGATAGTAGCAGATAACCAAACATCAGCATCTAGGGAAGGAGTCGGGGTTTTGAGACAATGCATTGGAATCTTTACTAGTGAAGATTTGAGGGTAGAAGAAAAATACTCACAATGTAGGGCTGGCTTTAGACGTGGCTGATTTGGGGCATCTGAGCAATACAGTCATGACTGTCTCTATTCCCTGATATAAGTTCCGCTTTTCGTTTGCTTTATTGGGCAAATGCCACATCGAAAGCATAAATCTATGGGCTTTGGGCTCAGAGCAGAGGCTGCACTGGCTGCAGTAACTGGCAGCTACAGCAGGCCAGAAGAAGCAGAGGGAGCAGAGGGGGCAGAAGGGCAGGAGGTCCATCTTCACCTCAGCTCTGGAGGGAGCAGGTGACAACTGCAACAAGAAAATGGGGACACTCCCACTCCCAGGCATGGAGGATGTAGGAAAAGGCAGTCAGACATCAAAATTGGAATTCTAGGGATCATCTTGGAAGGAAGCCAGGGAGAGTCCATATGCTCTTGATTAGCAGTTTTCTCTCTATATATAGCTCCACCTTTGTCCTGCTAAAACCATGAGTCAGATCAGATGTTAAACAGACAACATTCAACATTCACAGCTCAATATTTCTTCTTCTTCTTAAGGTACCAATCTCCTGCTACCCCACGTACCCTTCGCACTCCCACCCAGAACTGAGCAGCAGAGTCACGAGAAGTGACAGACTGAAAAACAATACTTTATTCCTTAAAGTTGCACATAAGCATGAAACTGCAAAGACCAAGGATATATAAAACCTAGTTTCAAAATTAAAGCTGCCAACAAAGTTTATCTCATACTATCTATGGCGTGCATAGATCTCATTATTTTGATGCATAGGAATTAAAGCATGTAAGACAAATAGCTCAAGGAAATGATTCTTTCTGTACCTTTTATAAAGTCAAAGCAAATATATCTGGGTCAGCTGTACACAAGAAAAAAAATATATGACTCCCTCTCCTCTCTCCTGCCAGAAAAGCAATACAGAAAAGGGATAACCACCTCTCTGGGACTCTCCATTCCTTGTCTGAAATTTAGGGTACCCCACCCTGCCTCTGACAACCAGGGCAGAGACAGGTGGTGGCTTCCGGGGCAACTAGAACTCCATACAGACACTTCCTGGATGCCTCAGTGGTGGCTCCACCATCCCTCTCATTAATCCAAAGGATTTCAGGGCAGCTCCCTGTTTCGTTTAGGAAACACACCGCTTTTTAAAAGGGATTTTGAAGTTGGCAAGAAGCTTTCAGAAAATATAACAGAATGGCGAGTTTTACCATAAATTAGCAGTTTCCGGTCATCAATTCTTTCTGTTTTCCAGAGAATTTTAGGGCACTTTTAGCTCAGAGGCATGAAAAAAAGACTGACTTGCTATCCTTCCATAAAAGGAAAGACAAACTCTAGCAAGATAGATGAAGTTATTACAAATAGTTATCTGGAAGGAAACGTGATGCTTTCCCCTGATTAAAAAAGAAGGCAGGACACTAAAATCAGACACTGCAGTCCCTGTGGTTTCCCAAATGCTCCATCCTCTTCCCTGCCTCTGGCCAACACACTTGCTGAGGTCATTGCCTAGAATGGTGTTGCGCTGCCTGAGGGCATAAAACAGTGAAAGGGGAAGAGCAGATCTCCGCCTGTGATTAGGAAACAACGGAATGTACAAGAGCCTTGAAAAGCTCCTCCCAACCCAGACTCAGGGCAAGAGGAGGTCTTCCTGCATAAATCAGATCTTTTACCTAATGCTAGCACTCAGAGAAAAGGTAGATTTCTCAAGAAGAGGAAAGACAGCAAGAATATTCTGGAACCTGGAGCAGAAAGAGAACAGCATAGCTTTGAAGAGTATGGACTCCAGTTTTATTCTATCTCATTCAAATCCTGAACCCTAACAGGATTACCAGACCAGGAACCTTGGCCAAGGTTCTCATCTTTCTGTACCTCAGTTCTCTCATCTGCAGAATGAGGAGATCAGCTCCTGACATGTTCATTGTAGAAATTTTGCCAGGTAACGCCTGTAAATCTCCCCAACTATGCCCAGCATGGATTGCTCAATAACTATTCACCACTATAATTGAAATAGGCAGGCTTTGAAGGATGACATTCCGGAATGCCAGACATGCATGGAACTCTTAGGGCCAGGCAGCAGCAAAATAAAAAGAAGGAAAGTTGCCAGAGAATCTTCATCTATGCTGGAATTTTATCAAAAGTTACCTGGGATAATTGTACTGTTGATTTCTACTGGTCTATTGAAAGGAACAGTCGATGCTTAAATTTTTGTCTTCTTTTAAATTTTTTTTTGACCATCTTTGCATGTTTATATCTGGTAATCTGAACAACTAATTTGAAGACAACAATATGCAATATAACAACCATTGTTGAATTCCTATCATCTTGTTTAGTGAAATTCTGTATCATTTCTAATGTTTTAATTATTTTTTTTCTCTTTAAAATAAAAAAAAGTTAAATCACCATCTTTCTTAGGCATTTGGAATTGGGACAATGATTCTGGTCACCCCCAGTTTAGATTTATTCATTCTGTAAACATTTGTTGTATACTTGAGACGGGCCATTGAGACCATGTGTCAGTTATTTAGGACACATATGAAAGCACACAAGTGAGAACAGATGGAATACAAAATGGGGGGAGGGTGGGACACTTTGGGAATCTCATTAAACAAAGAAGGTAAATAAGTCATTAAGAATCATGGGTCCCTCCCATGTAAGTAGGATTTAAGATATAAGAAAATCACTAGGATTTAAGATATAACAAAAGACTAGAAGGTCATTTTAATAAAAATAAAAAGTGGTAGATTAACACAAGGTACTCATTTCATCAATATAACCAGCATGATCCATGTCTCCCTTGAATGCCCAAACCCTGAGGTGACAATATCTTAGTATATATTCTGCCAAAGGGAGCACAAGGTAACAATATATTAGATTATGAGCCCATTTGACTGGATGAGTTTAGTCCTCACCAAGTTTCCATCCTTACGTGTTCTGGATTCCCTGGAAACGCTTACACACTCTTCAAGTCCATCCTGGTTCCCCTGCCCAGTTCTAGGCCTCTCTGAGAATCATTGCTCATCAGTATGCACGACCTGTTGCCACCCTCAGGCAAGTTCTCTATCTGAAGTTTGGGTCCAGTCACTTACTGTGTACCAGTTATAACTTGGATCGGCAAGATTTTATTGAAATTTGGGTTAACAGAATTAAAGAAAAGGGTGTAATACCATAATTTTAATTGCTTTTACATAGGGTATCCTCAGAACTCACAAGCCAAGACCCAAGGCCAACTTCAAGGTGTCCATGACAGCTCCCCTCCCTTCTAGCCCATGTCTTAGGAACTAGCTTATGAATGGTACACATACCCATGTTGAGTATCCTTAAACACATCCCACTTCTCAACACGTCCTTAATCTCAAGGCCTAGGAAAGCAAAGGAAGTTCTTCTTTTTTTCCTAGTCCTCATCCCATGACCTTAGACCTTCCCCTTTCAGGGGAAATTCCATGACCTTCTGTAGATGAGTGCATAAAGGCAGAAGAGTTTATGCAGGATATTCCCCAGTTCTGGCTCTTTTGCTCTTGAGTAAGGCAAGATTTGGCATATCAGCATTCTAGCCTGTGTTGAGCTGCTTCAAGAAGCTCAGATCAGACCTGCACATTTCCAGCCACAGTGGGTTTTACCTTCTTCTCCTCCATCAGCAGCTGCTAAAACAAGCACACGGAGAGTTACCCAGAGCAGTGATAAGAATGCCTGGCTATGGGGAAGTCCAAATCTGTGCATAGGAAAGGAACACATCCTAAGGGAAACAATCTTCTGAGATACGATTCTATCTGCTGTGAAAATGAACTTCTCATTTATAAAGTCAGCTTCTGAAACACAAAAAAAAAACTCCCAATCCTTTTAAAGTCCAGAGAGAGAACTTCCAACAAAAGGCCAAGGGACGAAGGATAGTGCCCTCCGTGAAGGGAAGAGTGGTAATGACACACTGGGTAAGGAGCTGCTCTTCTTGAAGCTCTGAGATGAGAGGTTGTTTCTTCCAGCATCTACTCATGGCATCATTAGGGAGCATCACAAAAGTCTGATAGATATTTGTCAATTCTTATATATTGTGGCAGTACCTATAAATATGTACGTACCATGTTTACCTGTTGTAATTTAAAAGAAAACCTGAAGGCCAAAGATTATATGAATGGACTTCAACAAGTTCAAAATACTCGCTCAGCCCCTTGAAAAAGGTCAGTCCTTGGAGAGCTGAAATAACTTTGAAACAATACAAAATTAAATAAGCCCAAGAGCTTGCCTGCCATACTGAGGTTGGCGCCGCACCAAATTCTTTCATCTCTCAAATTATACACTCAGTGCCACCTGAAAACACTGCCACATATCTTTGACCACAGGTCTCAGGAGTGATTCATCCTCCTGAGCCCTAACCCTTAACTACTTTAACATTCTTTGGTGCAGGAGACCCACTAGTTGATCCCTTGTTACTCAAACTGCTATGGTACTCTTTTAACTAAAGTCTTCTTATAGAAACTGTGTTTGATATAAGTGACTTTTCCACAAATCCAAACTCAACCCAAGACTTCCCTTGAAGCAGTTTAATCATCTATGAATCCTTAATCTTTTCAGCCCCACTTAAAATGATTTTGAACTCATTTCCTGAGGCCTTATCTATAACTGCAGGACAAATTCCACAACCTCAGGAATTCCTCAGAGGTACAGGCACCTCTGACGGCATGAGAATTTCGTGAAGCCCTTTGCTGAATATGGAATCTGTAGCTCTTTGCCCGGTTTAACTCCCAGAAAGCAAAGCAGTCAGCAGATGGGAGAATTCCAAGAAAAATTACAACTCACGGGAAAAACCCAAATGTACTGACATTTTATACTCTCTGTGCAATTAAATGTCCAGGTTTGCACCTGATCACAAAAGTCACTAAACCTTGCACTCAGAAGAGACTTTCCAAATAGCTTTTACTGTCCCAGGCTCAAAATGCCCAACTATTTCAGAAATCACCAAAATATCATCAGACATTTGAGAAATAGCTCTTAAAGGAAGACAAGAACCAAAGTGCATGGTGGGAGCAGAGGGAGATAAAAGATGAGGCAGAGCTAGTGCAAAGCAGAGAAGAATATTTACAAAGAGCTATTAATTGCTATGTTTTATAAGATAAAAGACTTTTGAAAACAGTACAAGAACGGAATGCTTTGCTAAATGAAAAGGAACAGCCTGGACCAAGAGACAGTCTGTGACAATTAAAACTATGACATATATTAAAATTCACTGTGTGAGAGAAGATAAAAGCTGAGCAGATCTCCTAGGGAGACAGGTACGGTGGTTGTTTGAGGTACAAGTCACTGGAATGATGCCACGGGAGCTGATGTGTCCAGTCTGACCCTGCTCTGGACCAGAGCTGCCTGAGAACCATAAAAGTTTAGTCTGTCTGAGACAGTTGGAAGCAGATGAGGCTTTTTAATGTTTGTTCCTCCTTTTTCTCATGGGGAGCCAAAGCGTCCTAATCAACATGACAATTGACTTTATTAGACAGATGGGTGGGATGCAGGAGGCCAACTATCTCAGTGCTCAACGCAGTCAGCAGGAACACTGCCCTGAAGCAGAGGAAAGAGACCCTTAGAAAGATCTCGTTCGACAAACCACACTGCAAAGCCAGGGAGGCTTCCCCCACATTTCCCGTGCCCGTAGTCACCTCCAAAGGAACGATTAAAACACAGGAAAACATGAGTCTCTGTCACCCGCCGACGTTATACAATGGCCACTTTAGTCACAAAGGAGTTCGCTCCGATAAGGAAAGGCACTGACTGGAAAATGGAATGATTTGTGTTCATGCATCTGTGCACTTACAAATGCTTTCTTGGCACCAGAGTATTTTGTATGATTAATTTTCCATGAGATTTACAGGGGAATAAAAATCCTTGCTTGTGAAAGTTTAACTTTTGTTTTCTCAGTCACTCCTGAGTCATGTTGAAATTATGCCTTAGGTTTCCACAGGGAAAATGTTCTTTCCTTTCACTGGACATTTGCAGTCGAACATTGTCTCCTTCAATGTAACTATATATTTCATCAAATTGATTTACCAAAGTACATATTGAATACACATTATAATACCCTGGTTCTTCAGGTATACTGCAGTCCTCCTAAACTTGTGTATGGAAAGAACAGAGTAAAGGCCAGGGCCCCAGTTCTCCAGCCCACAAAGTACACAACAGGTAACCACAGACCCATAGGAGCACAGTTCCTAGAGTATAGGCAGAAAAGCTCCTTTGCGGAATGGCATAGCACTGAGCTGGTCTTGCTGTCCATTCTCCAAATACATAATTTTCCCTGTTTTCACAATTTCACAAAAAGCAATAAAAACTTCAGAGTCCTGTGTTAAATGAAGAACTAGAAACTAAGATACTAAGATATCTACAGTTGTGGCCATACAAATATTTCAAAAGATGCCATTAGTTTTATGGACAATGAGTATCATGGAAGAAAAATAAAACAATAAAATAAATAAAATAGAATTAAATAAATAGAATAGAATAAAAAGTAACCAGTAATAATAAAAATAGATAATAATAAAATAGAATAGATAAAATAGAATCAAAATAAAACAAAATACAACAAAAGCAGAGCTTCCTCTAATCAACCTTTCCCTGCCAAACACATACTTCCACACAAAATTTGATTCATTCTGTTTAAGGTGGGGGCCTGTGAATCTGAAACTTTAAAAAAAATCCCAGATGATACCAATAATCTACTAGAGAAACTCCATCTCTCAGTCCTGAAATCCTACTATATGTCTTGCTCGAAATATAATGAAAAAGTTAAGCTAAAACAGAACATTGGAAGTGCTATATAAGTTATATAAGTATAATAAATAATACAAATTCTAAGAATGTAAAAGTTGAGAAATTCAGGGGCTGGGGAGATAGCTCAGCTGCACAGCACTTGCCTGGCAAGCACAATGTCCTGAGTTCGATTCCTAGTACCAAAAAAAAAAAAAAAAAAGTTGAGAAATTCATCTGTGATGAAAGAAGGCCAAGTTTTACATATTCTTCAGAATGTAAAATACCAGGACATGGAGAGGGTATTCTGGGAGCGACATAGGAGATGAGCACTGGAATATGTACAGGAGCCCAAGCCACATGCAGTAAATACTGACCAGCAACAGCTTGGTCTTCAAATTCTACCTTCTGAGGAGTTTTCATCTAGGTTGACTTACTTCAGGGAAACCTGCAGGTAGAAGGAGAAAGCATTCATAAGTACTCAGGTGGTGTGTCTTTCAAAGTATCATGGTTTGGATATAAAAATCCATTAAAGGCCAGGCTTTGTAGCAGGCTATTGCACCATGAAGGTGCAAACCTTACCAATGGGCTAACCCATCAATGAGTTTGCAGCTGAGTGGGCTACTAGAAGGTAGGACCTAATTAAAGGAAGCAGGTCATGGAGGTGCAGCTTTGGGAGCTGTATTTTGTCCTGAGCCCCTTCTTGTAAGGCTCTTCCTTTTTTCTCTGTTTCCTAGCCACCATCATGCTCTGCCAAAATATACAGCCCCATTACAGGCCAAGAAACAACAGAGCCAGGTGATCACTGGCAGAAACCTCTGAAACTGTAAGCCCACATAAATCTTCCTTCCTTGAAGGTGTTTTTTGCAGGTATTTTGTCACAGCAATAGAAAACTAACACACGAGGCCTATGTTAAATTCAGCCTCTCCAAAAAGCATTCTCAGACAAATGCAAACTTATTGTCTCTTCTTTCCTCTGAACACAGTAAGAGATGAAGAGCGTCTGATTCAACTCCCTCCCAGGCCAGAGCATCGTCCTAAAAGATCTGATTGCTCGCGAGTGACACACAGGTATTAGAAGATCCAGAAAAAGTAGATGCCTGGTTTCCACTGATACCCTAATATTTCTACATTATTTCACCTTTCTTTCTTGTTGAAAGGATGTGGCATTGGCTTTTAATACCTTAAACCCAGTGTTATTTTTTTAAATTTTCATCATTATCCCCAGTTTCCAGTGCAATGTCAGACACACAGAGTGCCCAATAATATTTGTGAAATGGATGTACATATGTTGAGTTATGTCTCAAAATGTTGTTAATAAAAGTAAAGCTGGACTTCCACTTCTGGGAAGATGGAGTAGTCATATACTTTTCCTATTCCTCCCATTACGAGGAGCTATAAACCCAGAACACTACATATAAAACATATTCAGGAAGATTCTAACAGTTAAGATGAAGAAGACAGACAGGCTAGGACCTCAGGATCCACAGAACAACACCGTGGGGCATTCTTTCATTTCATTTCAACCTCATATATACTAGACTTGGAGCTGAGGAAGTGAGCTACCTCAAAATATCAGTGTCTTGGTTACTTTTCTCTCCTTGCTGAGACAAAATACCCGATGCCCAAAATTAAGGAAGGAAAAGTTTATTTAACTCAGTCTGTGGAGGTTTCAGTCCATACTCAGCTGGCTCCAAGGCAAGGTGGTACATGGCAGAGGGCAACTGGTGGGGGAAGATAGCAAAAACAGTAAGAGCAAAAGGGAGGAGTGGCATCAAGCAGCCTCTTTCTCTCCCTTACATATGCAAACTACCAGCCCCAGGGCGAGTGTAGCACTCACACCCATGATCAATCATAAACTCTAGAAGCCCACCCCATGACTGCATGAGGCTTTGGGAGGACATCTAGAACCAAACCATAACAGTCAGTAAGTTTAGACAAGTAAAGTCCTAACCAAACTTGCTCTGTCTAGCCAAAGGGCCAAGAAAGGGGCACTGGCAAAACAAAATGCTTTCAGAAAACAATCACCAACCAAATACTAGAGAAAAACATCTTATGGTCCCACTATCACCAATGTCAATAAAGATTAAATGTGAAGTAGACTAGAATCTCTACTGTAACAAAGGTTGTAACAAAGCACCCTGAAATTAACACTAAAGTAGTGTCATAGAGGGCTAGGTAGCCTTTACTCTCCACAGGAAGGTACAAAATCCTTTCCCATGCTATCAGCAGAAAACTCTCTGTGAAGACTAACATGCCTGCCCAACGTTAATGAGGTAGCATTAGCCTTCCTTACTGGGACAGGGTTATAAGAAGCCTGGTGGACAGGACTCTCATCACTTTTAGCAGGAACAAGGATATCCTATAACCCTCCCCCACTGTAGCATCAGCAAAGGCCAGTTGAGAAGCAGTAATGAAGCATTCATATCTCCCTATTCAGAGGGAGTCAAAGCAAAGGGTTAATGAGGTGGCAGCACCCTCTCCCTCTTATGGGGCAACAAAAGCCAAGGGAGTGGCAGCTTCTGTACCATTTTCACATTACAGAGGCAGTGTGCCACCCTTTCTCTGCCAAAGCAGTGCCAAAAGAAGATTCCTAAAAGAAGAAGGTTTAAGTAAAATTCAAAGTTTCATAAAGTAATAAGCAAATCACCCATGTCTCAAAAAAAATTACTCTTCACATAGAGAACCAAAAGGATCATTAACTGTACTGGAAAAGATAATAATGTAAGATGGATCAAATGATGAAAGACAATAAAAAATAATAAAAAAAATTAGAAAAGATACAGAGCATCACTAAACAAGACGGTAGGAATTCAACAATGGTTGCTATATTGCATATTGTTGTCTTCAAATTAGTTGTTCAAATGACCAGGTATAAGCATGCACAATTGGTCTTTAAAATGAAATTTAAAAAATAGAAAAGACAATAAATTACAGAGTTGTTAGAATTCTATAACAAGGAGTTTTTAAGCCAACCATGGTAAAATGGTTTCAATGAGCAATTCTAAACAATTTTTTTAAAGCCCCAGAAAAAAAAAAAAATAGAAGAACTGAAGAAGGAAAAATAGAAATTTTAAAACTGAAAAATTACAATTACCAAAATTAAAAACTCAGCAGATGATCTCAAAAACACAGCAGAGAAAAGAAAACAATCAGTGAACCAGGAAGTTTAAACAATAAAGATTAACCAACGTCTTAGAATGTCTTATGTTCTTACAACAAAATACAGTCCTTGAAGCAGGCTAATTTTACGAAGAATAGAAGGAGGTTTATTATGTCACAGTACTGGAGGTCCATGGACACGGCATCAACTCAGCTCTGGTAAGGACCGACCTAGTGGTAGAGGGCATGTGCTAGCACACACATAGGAGGAAGAGATCGCATACCAAGAGAAGGAGTCATACAGTGTTTCAGGGGTGGAACTCACCCTGATAACTTACTCATTGAAGAGTTTGGGAGTCCCATAAGAGCTATTTTAATCATTTTGAGGGCAGCTCTCTCTGAGTGACCTAAGACCTTCTTCTAGGCCTATCTCTTAATATTCTACACAACCTCCCAGCACTGCTACTTCAAGCACCAAGGTTTCAATCCATGAATTCTTGAGGGACAAACTACACCTAAACCATAGCATTTTGCCTTGAGGTTCATGGCTTTCTCACTATGCAAACTATTTATTTCCTTCCGTTTGTCCCCAAATCTTAACTATTCCAATGTTACTCAAAAGTTCAAGCACAAAGTTATTGCTGAGACTCGGGGCAAACAAACTCTTCAAACTCTTTCAGCTGTGAGAACCTATAAAATCTAATACTGCCAAGACCCAAGAGCGGGACATACCTGAGATAAATATTCCAGGAGGGAGAAACTGGAAAGCAGAAAGGAGTAACTGACCCAAAATAACACCCAGCAGGACTGGTATTAAATTCTAGAGCTCCAAGTGTGGCATCCTATGCACAAAGCCTCAGTGAAGGGTGAGCCCGGATTGCACTGAGCAGCCGTGCCCCCTAGCTCTGCGGGTCACAGGCCACATGATTACTGTCTTGAGCTTTTCTACATGCTGCCTGCGTCTTTCTGCAGTGGGCAGTACATGTTTTAACTGCCTTTCTGTGGTCTGTGCTGCACACCCATACCCATGGTTCTGTTAGGCATTGTCCTGTCATTGCAGGGGCTCTGATAATGTGTCAACTTTGTCCTGATCTCCCAGCGTTCCCTTTAAAATCTCAAGAGAAGTCTCCATGAGAATTACCCTGTGACTCTGCATTCTGCAAACCTACAAAACCAGTACCCTAGGCATCCTACAGTTTTGTCAGATTGCCATTGAAATTGGTCATCACACCCAGTCTGAAAAAATATGGAGAAAATAGACTGAAGAAACAGACCCTCAAGGACCTATGAGACTATAAAACAAAATGATCCTATGTTCATGCTATTGGAGTCCCACAGGGAAAAGAAAAATAGTATGGGGCTATGAAGTTCTCAAATAATAGCTGAAAATTCCCAAAATTTTACGTCAACTTACAGATTCAAGAAGCTGAGTGAATCCCAACAACATAAATAAAACTTAAAACCAAGTCAACCCAAAGTCAAACTTAGGAAAACTAACAAAAACATCTTGAAAGCAGCAACAAATTACACCTTCCCTCTAGAGGAAAGAAAAATTGAATGACATCAAGTTTCTCCTTAGACTCTGTGGAGGTAAAATGGAAGAGGTAAAACAAAAGAACTATCTGTCCAGACTTCTATATTTAAACAAGGGAGAGGTGACTGCCCTAACTGTGAGGTACCATCCCACAATCTTTGCATTTTTGAAAAACTCAGTTTTGCTTGAGCAGGTATATCTTTTGCCTCTACTGTCACTCAGGTATTAAAATTGCATAATTAGGGGCTGGGGATTTAGCTCAGCGGCAAAAGAGCCTGCCTGGCAAGCGCAAGGTTGTGAGTTCGGCTCCCGGTACCGGAGAAAAACCAAAAAAAAATAAAATAAAATAAAATTGCATAATCAGATATACCAAAAAACACAAAGATAATTTACATTTTAAAAAATTATTCAGAGGAGGAAAAATGAAATTCAGAAACAAAAAAACAGAACTGTAAAAATAATATGGCATACTTAAGTCCAAGCCTACCAAAAATTATATTAAATATTAACCATCTAAATTTACTCATTACAAAAGGCAAGAGCAGACAAGAGTAGATTTTTAGAAATTTTAGAAGTATATCCCTTCTAAGAAATTCACTTCAAATATAACAATAACTGCTGATTGAAAGTAAAAGGTAAAGGTAGATCATGTCATTTTTCTTAATTAATTCAAGCTATTTTAGCAAAATACTATATACTGAATAGCAGAAGCTTACTTTTCGCATTTATAGAGACTGGAAAATCAAAGATGAAGGAGCTGCCCACATGCCAATCATCTCTGGATACCTCCCAGTGACATGCCCAGACTGTGCTTTGCTAACCTGCCAGGCATCAGTTAACCCAGTCAAGTTGATGATCAAGATTAACTATCAGAGCGCTACTGCATCTGTTAGGTCTGGGTGTTTAGGGGCTCAGCTTGATAGAGGAGCTGAGCTTGCTCATTAGCTGTATTTATAACAAGGCATTTCCCATCCCAAATCAATGTGATCTTGGGTAACACTTGTACGTGGGCTTCAGTGGGCTGGAGGGTGGCAAAAAAAATGCTGCTAACGAGTTCCATTATCTTTGGCGCACCGTTACAATAAGGAGAATAAGTTTTTCCAATTTAATACATCAGAAATAGGGCCCTATAATTATTTAAAATATTTAATTCATAATTTTAAGGATCCTCCCTGCCAAGGAAATCACTAAGACAAGGTGGTTTTGTTGGAAAATTCCACCAATATTTTAAAAAGAGGACTTCAGGTATGGCCCAGTGGTAGAGCACTTGCCTAGCATGTACAGAGACTTGAATTCAGTTCCCACCACCATTAAAATAAAAGATGAAAGAACATTTTTCCAATTAGCTTCATGTAGCTGATATTGTCCTGATAGTGACACTGGGCATGAATATGACTTTGTTGTGGATGGAGACAGACAGACAGACAGACAGTCAGACAGTCAGACCAAGCACAGACAAATATCTTCATGGATCTAGATGTCAAAAGTCTTTCAAACACAAAAGCAAATGAAAAGAATTATACAACATTAGTAAGTGGATTTTATCCCACAGATGTAAGCCTGGTTCAATATTTGAAAATTCAGTGTAATTCACAATGCTAACAGGCCAAAGAAAACTAGTACTACTATCCTATCAATTAAAACAGAAAATGGATTTGATAAAATTTACCATCTGTTAATGATTTAGAAGAAACCCCTACAAATAGAGGGGAGCTTCCTTGATATGAAGATAAAAAGCAGACACTATTTAAAAGTCCTATAGCTAGCTGCATATTTAATGGTAGGAAAAAAAATATACTTCTCCACAAGACCAGGAACAAAGTAAGTGAGTTTGCTCGCCCCACTGTTATTCACTGTTTTACTGGAAGTTCTAGCCAGTGTAATAAAACAAGAACAGCAGATAAAAGGACTACAGATTGGAAAGGAAGCAATAAATTGTCCCTGATTCAGATGATATCATTGTCTCTATGGAAAATCCCAAGAAATCTGCACACACACACACACACACACACACACACACAAACCTACTCTCCAATAATTAAGTGAACCTGCAGTCACAGGACAGAAGATAAATAAGTTAAATTTACAAAAGTCAATTGTATTCTTATACACTAGCAGTGAACATTTGGAACACTTATTTATAATTCAGCACATGGAGGTTGAAATACGCTATCACTTACTATATTGCTCAGTAACAACAAACACTAATGCAATGGTTTAAATCTAACAAAATATTACAGGATTGTGTGTTGCGTAGTATTCAGGCTGATGAAAGAAATCAAAGATCTAAATAAATAGAGAGAGTTGCAATGTTCACAGATGACAGCGAGCTGTCAATTCTCTCCAATACAGACACAGCTTTTTAACATGTTAAAAAAAAATCTCAGCAAGACTTTTTGTAAATATAGATCAAATTATTCTGAAATGTGCACGCAAATGAAAGAGAATAGCTAGTGCAATTTTTAAAACATGAAACAGGAGAAGTCGGTCTGTTTGATTTCAAGGTTTGTATGTACTAATCAAGACTGTGGTACTAGCAGAGTGACAGGATCACAGATGAATGAGACAGAATTGAAAACACAGGGGGGCTGGGGATTTAGCTCAGCGGCAAAGCGCCTGCCTGGCAAGCGCAACGTCATGAGTTCGGTTCCCGGTACCGGAGAAAAACTAAAACTGAAAAAAAAAAAAAAGAGAAAGAAAACACAGAAATAGACCCTCAAGGGTACATTTGACTGATTGTTTGACAAAAGGGCAAAAACAATTCAAGGGGCAAGGATTTTGCTTCCAACAAGTGGTACGAGATCTCCTGGGTATTCATAGGCAAAAATAAACACTAACATTAAAAAGTTGGAAGTTAGCTCAAAGTGGATCACAGATTTAAACACAGCACTATAAAACTTTAAGTACAAGAAAAATTTAAGGATATAGGCCTGGGCCAAGAGTTCCTATATTTGATGCCAAAAGCACAGTTCATAAAAAGAAAAATGAATAAGTTGGTTTTCACCAATATTTACAAGGTTTTGCTCAATGAAAGACTTTATTTAGAGGAAGTAAGATAAGATGCAAATGGGGAGAGAATATTTACAAGCTACATATTTGACAAAGGGCCAGGATCTAAAACATACAAAGAACTTTCAAAACTCGACAATAAAAAATAATCATTTTAATCACAATTCAATTGGAACATGTGTAACATGACTAAAGCTTTTTCTGAAGAGAATAACTGGCAAATAAACACAACATCATTAGCTATTTGAGAAAAACAAATTAAAATTTTGATATATGTCATTATGTACTTGTGAGAATAACTCAAATAAAAAATAATGACAACACCAAGTCCCGCTGAGAATGCCGAGACACTGGAGCAGTCATACTTTGTTGGTAGGAATGCAAACTGGTGCAGCTACTCTAGGAGATAATTTGACAGTTTCTTTAAAATCTAAACATGAAATTACCATAGAACTCAGCAATTGTTCTCATGGACATTTATCCCATAGAAATGTTGACTGTACATGCAGACACCTGGATATAAATATTTGCAGCAGTTTTATCTGTAATAATCCAAGTGGGAATAACCCAGATGTCTGTAAACCAGCAAAGAGTTAAACTGTAATACATCCATACCATGGAACATTACTCAGCAATGAAAAGGGAATAAACCACTGATAATCATCACACTTTAGAGAGAACTATCCAGAGGCATATATGGAGCACAAAATGACAGTCCCTAAAGTTTCTATACTGTATGATTTCATTTTATGGTATCCCTGAAATGGCACAATTATAAAAGTGCTAAACAGAATAATCGTTGCCAGGAGTTTGGTAAGGGGGAAGAGAGAAAAAGAAATGCCTGTGGATATAAAAAGACAACGTGAGGAATCATTGAGTTGATGGAAATGTTCTGTATCATGATTACATCAATGTCAGCCTGACTGGGATTTTGTACTTTAGTTTTGCGAGAGGTTATCATAGCATAAACTGGGTAGAGAGCACACGAGATCACTCTTCCGTATTTCTTCCAACTTCCTGAAAATCTACAATCCTGAGATATGCAATCTCAAAATAAAGTTTTTAATAAAAAAAAATAGGGTAGCATGCTTCATGAGATAATATGAATAAAGTTTTGAACAAAAGTATTACTTTCTTGAAAAAAATATAACTGCTAAATATCCTGTAGTAGACGCTCACTACGCCAGTCTGAAAATTCTGTAGATACCGCCAGGGCCAGCGGCATGGACCGAGACTAAGAAAGGAAGGTCACGTGGACTGGAAGTCCCCGCTCAGCCCTGGAATCAACTCCGAGTGGAGCAACTGCAGTCCACTTCCAGCTTCTCGGGCAAGCAGGGAGATGACTTGAAACCTCAGGAAGACTTTATCTCCCT
Organism: Chinchilla lanigera; assembly: GCF_000276665.1. Taxonomy (NCBI): domain Eukaryota; kingdom Metazoa; phylum Chordata; class Mammalia; order Rodentia; family Chinchillidae; genus Chinchilla; species Chinchilla lanigera. Next base: position 7,504,329 of record NW_004955441.1, on the reverse strand, counting down.
GTCTCTGTTGACGGGCACGAGGACCGACCGCAGTGCGTTGGCACCTCACAAGGCTGTAATGGCATCTGTGATAGGATTGAATTCCTCAAGAGACTAGTTAAGTGAAGAATCAACCTCTGTGAGGGTCATGGCTATAGTTCATAGGAAGGGAAAGGAAATTCACGCTGAGAATCTCCAGCATGCCTGCAATCTACAAATGAAAGTGCAGCAGAGTTGAAGTGAAAAAGTCAGAACAAGAACTTGCAGCCTCGGGGCCAGGCGTGGTGGCGCACCCCTGTAATCCCAGCACTAGGGAGGCTGAGGCAGGAGGATCGCTGTACATTCGAGGCCAGCCTGGGCTACAAAGTGAGCTCAAGGCCAGCCTGAACTGCATAGTGAAACTCTGTCTCCAGAAAAAAAGCGAAAAAAGAAAAAGTTTCAGCTTCAAATGCGTGGGTTTGCCCTGGAGCCTGAAGTAGCCGTTCACTTCAGGATGTACACTGCCAATACTACAGAAGGGTCCGGTTACACCCATATGGTATCCCTCGCCATATAAAGTTATTGCACCAAGTCACTTCCTATATTTTAAATGTGGAAATGTTCCACATTTCATAGGCAGCTTTTCAATTCGGTGTTAATTGCCGTCATTCCAATGCTAATGCTGCCCTCTAGTGGCCGGAACGAGAACCTAGCTTGATAGACCTGAAGGGTCCTATGCGGTCAGTTTTCCTCTTGTCATATTAATAGTACCTTCATCAAAAGTCTCTTCAGAAGAATCCTATTTACTTTTTAACAAAAAATCAATCCATTCTATGATACCATGGACTGTCATGTTAAAACAGCAGCGGCTGAGTTAGCTATTCTGAAGCCTCACGTTGAGTGATATCTAAATTATAATTAGAAAAGAATTTCAGAAAAGATCTATGAGAGAATTATTTTGAATATTTGTTTAAATACTAAACAACTTCATTTCAAATTTGGAGTGTTGTTCAGTGTGTAAAAGCCAGTTTGTGGCACATATCTTTTCAAAAATTCCTATGCCATTAGGAGTTGATGGGTTCCGTTTGCTACCTGGGTATAAAAGAAGCATTCTGCCTCCTTCGGAGTGCTGATCATGAAGTAAAGGACACGCGCTTTGGAGGATCTCAGATGCAAATGTATTTTAATGGTTAAGGATCTTGGTTAATTCACTCAACTGTATGATGCTTTGTGTGCCTCTTCTATTTAAAAATAAAGGAAGGGAACAGTGCCTACCTGAAATGTATGTTAAAATATGTGCAATCCCTGGCGTATAATGGGTGCTCAGTAAATTGTCTACTGTTAGGTATATGTGATATGATTAAAAAATACAGTGAATTTTCACATTTTTAATTATTGTAGTAAAAGACATATTGCCATTCATTTCCCCTCAAGATACCACAGACACACACACACACACACACACACACACACTGGACAGACATCTCATCATTCTTGCCGTGTTCTGAAGCAGTTCTGGCAGTCTTCTTCTATGAGCATATCTAGTTACACTGTCCTGAACTAATTCAAAATGTTTACTTCTCACTGTCGTTTTGACTTTGGGGAAGAGTCAGAAAGGCAAGCAGTGCCGGACCTGGGAGAAGCCTACCTTTCCTTTGTGTGGTACTCAGCAGCAGAAGTCACCGTAGGCTTTTGTCATACTTCGAGAAGACACTCACGAAAGAGTGAGAACTGCCAGAACTGCCTCAGGACGTAGCAAGAGTGATGGGAAAAGTTGTTTCAACGAGGAGGAAAGGGTTTTGAGGGATGAATGACAATGTCTTTTTTACTGTAAGGAAAGTTTTAAATTTAAACATACACGATATTTTTCGATGACCCCTTGTAAATGTATACCAGTTTGCAATGCCAAGGAAGGCAACTGTGGGTAAAAATGTCACTTGGAAGAATATGGAAATTGAGATGAGGTGAGGTGAGAAGAGGTGACTACCCTTTGTAAATGTAATTACTAAGACAGGCTCAGAAAGGCCATTTCTCCCAAATTCTGTATTGATAGTAATTCTTTAAAATGATAACAAACACTATATTCCAAAGCAAAGCACTATGCTCAACATTTTGCAAGGGCTGTTCCATTTAATCTTACAAATACTCTACAAAAATACTTACAAAAATAGAGGACAAGTAGTTATGTTCATTCATTTTGCGTGTGAGCCAATGGTCACTTGAATCCAGAAAACTAAATTACAATTATACCCTTGGACCGCTAGGCTATAACGTCTCTCTTAGTTACATCCAAGCACTTCGGGATAAACGTTAATGTAGGATTTATGCCCATCCTGATGCCTTACTCTTAAAAGGCCTTAAGGTCAAGCTGACCAGGCTTTGGAAGTTAGAGAAATGAGTCGTTATATTGCCCTACAGTGAAAATGCTGTACTTCTAATGAAACTCTTGCTACTTCTCCATATTTTATTTACTCACCATGACTAGCCCAGAACACCAAGCAAGTAAAATGTTTGCATTTGTTCTTTGTTTTCTCAATATGTGATTTCTTCAAACTACTATAGACTGTTTATCTATCATGTCACAAAGGTAACTGGGACAGAGCATGGGTAGATAGATAATGGATCCTCAAATCTAGCTGCGAAAGAATTCATCTTCACTGACAGAACCCGATACTCACTCACCATCTTTTTGAGTAAGTGACTCCTTTGCTGCAGTTACCAGGGTGTGCTGTGACAAGAGGGAAGGGACAGAGCTTCAGCGGCATTTCAACTCAAGAGGTAAAGTCACCCTCAAGTATGTGGGAAGAGCTAAGACTACACTTTCCAAAAGTTGTCTGGCAAATTATCTTGTCCCCTACCGAAAGAAAAACAAATCCCTACAGATACATACGCAGCTGCAAGCAATTACTCATCTCTATTAAACACTCGCTTAAAAGACTAATTCCAACGACCCTGCTGCCTACACCTGTGTGACAGAAGTAAACAAGTTATACGAGGGAAAGGGCAACATCTACATAAAAAGTGGTTCTTCAGACGTCTATAAAAATAGGTAAATAATCATCTCTAGACCACCAACATTAGCTAATCAAAGCATCAAATAACTACGCTCTTCGGCATTAAGTGCCCTGGGTTACTCCCAGGATAAGTAATTTATTGATTTTGGTGCTCAATATTGACAGTCTCTTACAGAAATACAAGTCTTAGGCTACATCTTTTTAAAGAGTATAAAATTAATGATTTGAGAGCAGTTGTATGGCCCTGTAGGAGCCTCCTATTTCCACCTAAGAACAAAAGAAAGTAGGTTTAAAGGTTCCATAAAGCAACCAAACATCTATGCAGAGAGTACACAAGAGCTACAATGTCTTAACTACTACTGGGCATTATCTACATTCTAGACAGTGGGCTGGAATATTTCCTGGATATTTTTATTTCATTTCATCATAAATTCATAATCTTAGGATGATTTTCGAGGTACAAAGAGGGTACCTGTATGTGGTCCCACAGCTCATGTGAGGTCGAGCGGGAGGCAAGATCATTTTACTTCTAAGCCCAAAGTCTTAACCACTCTGCCATTGTATCTTGGAGGCTGGCCATTTAACACAAGGAGTCTCAAATTTTTCTGCCTGTTGGAATCAATTGAGGGGATTTTTTAAAAGTTAATATCTGGATTCAACCCAAAGGTCCAGAAATGGAAGCAGTTTAGCATAGGGCTGGGGAATTGGTCTGGGAGACATTCAGATCTGAATGTGAAGCTCACTCAGCTCTATCACTTGCTAGTTTATAATTTTGATAAAATTGGACTCTCCAGACCTCACTTTATTCACCTAAGATGGAAACACTGGGACTGCTCATTAAACACGGCTATATAGTTAAACAGTACAGTGTACCCAAAAGGTAGTATCTTGAAAATGTCACTACTATTCTTTTCATCATCAGCAGCAGATTTCATTTGAAATGACATTTTATTGGCTTATGATTTCATTAAATTTGGACAAATCATACATAAAATGACATTTTAATTTTATTAATACACATTTTCAGCACGTAATGATCGCGTTCATCATAGGAACTGGTGCTCGTACACAGCCCAGCTGAATTTCTTTCACTTCCTTCCCCTCCCCTCTCACTTCCCTCCGTCCATCTCTAGAGCCCTGCTCATTTGCAAAAGATCTATGTCCCTGTTTCCTGTTATCTTTTATTTCACTTTTAACATTACTCATACTTTGGGTTTCTTATATAAAAGAAACAATATGATATTTAAGCCTGTGTGTCTGACTTATCGCATTTAACATTATAGTCTCAAAGCGCATCCATTTTCCTACAAATGACTCAAATGTATCATTCTTCATGGCACAATAGTAGTCCATTGTATATAAATATTTCATTTTCTTTATCCATTCGTTTCCTTTTTTTGTTTGTTTTTTTTTCCAGTACCGGGAATCAAACTCACAACCTCATGCTCACCAGGCAGGCCCTGTGCCGCTGAGCTAAATCCCCAGCCCCCTCTTTATCCATTTGTTATGGTGTGTCTAAATGTTCCCTTAAAGCCTCATGCACTTTTAGAAGGGATTTTTTCAGAGGTGGCTGCATCTAGAGTGTGTGATTGATTCACGGTTCAATGCTAGGATTAGGGGTGCTGAGATAAAGGATGGGTGATGCTGGACCAGTCCACTGATTGGACTGGCACCACCCTAGTCCTGGTAGACTGGATACAGTATAAGGGACAGAAGAGGTTTGTCTCCCCTCTGTCTGTTGTTGCTTTTCCTGTCTTCCACCGCCAGGAACTGTTGTCCCTCTGCCATGCACCACCTGCCTTGGAGCCAGCCAATTATAGACGGAAACATCTATGAACTCTAAGCCAAATAAACCTTTCCTCCTTTAACTTTGGGTGCCAGGTATCTTTGTCTCAGCAATGAGAGAAAGGTAACTAAGATACCATTTGTCTGTTAATGGACATAAAAGCTACTTCCAAGATTTAGCTATTATAAATTGTGCTACTATAGACATGAGTGTCCATGTTTTGTTGCAATATGATGTCTTTCACCCCTTATGGAAAGATACCAAGAAAGAGAATAGCTGGGTCAAATAGAATTTCTAATTTTAATTTTTTTGAAACATTTTCAGACTGATTTCCAAAGTGATTGTACTAGTTTACATTTCTACCAACAGTGTTGATATTTCCTTTTCTTCTAAAGCCTCACCAGCATTTGTTATTTGCTTTCTGGATTATAGTCATTCTTCACAGAGGGAGAAGGAATCTTAATGTTATTTTAATTTGCATTTCTCTAATAACCAGAAATGATGAATCCTTTTTCATGTATTCAGTGTCCACTTACACTTCTTTTAAAAAGTGTCTACTCATTTCAGTCGCTCATTTTTTGATTGGGTCTTTTACTTTCAGGGGTCTGAGATTCTATGTATTCATTATATACTCTAGATATTAGTCCTCTGTCAGAGGAATAGCTTACAAAATTTCTTTTCCCTGTTTTGTAAGTTGTTTCTTTACTGTTCATTGTTTCCTTTGCTGTGCAGAAGATTTTACTTTGATACAACACTATTTGTTGACATTTGGTATTAGAAAATGATATTACGAATGTTAATAACTATGATGGATATGACCCATTGAAGTTTGTGAGTTATACTGACACCTCCTCATTTAATACTCATCTTGTCTTTGTCATATTATCCCATAGAATAGGTGAAAATGCAGCTTAGGAATTGCAGGTGACTTTCCCAACCAGATATGTACACTATTGTACTGAATTTTGCTCTGGGTCTAGCACTTTCCTAGGCCACTGACCCATCTATTCTTGTGATTTTTGTCATAATGGTTCTAACAAATAGGTTCTATTAATATTCCCTTTTTTATAGATGCAGAAGCTAAGCAGGAGATTGTTTGGTTTTTCTCCGGTACTGGGAACTGAGCTCACGACCTTGCGCTTGCCAGGCAGGCGCTTTTGCCGCTGAGCTAAATCCCCAGCCCCTAAGCAGGAGATTGTCAATATGGAGCTCACATGAGTACTGCAAGCATAAGACCTCTCAAACAGCCCCTGGTGATCCCAGCCTTCTAGTACTTCTGTTTACTATGGCTGACTTCTAACAAATGAAATTAGCAAGCATGATAGATGTCACTTCTAAGGTTGATGACCAACAACTGACTTCCAACTTGTTGACACTATTTTTTTCTGGGTTATTCACTGCACTGAAGCCAACTGTCACACAGAATCTGGTGTAGACCCAAGAGTAAATTTTCTTAGTGTCCAGTGCTAGTAGGAAAATGAGTGTATTAATCAGAGTCTTCATCATTGAGATTCAATGACCAATATGCACAACTTTAAGGGAGGGGAGGTTTGACTTGGCTCATGATTTCGTGGAATTCAGTCCATGGTCAGCAAGTTCTAAAGTAAAAACAACATGGCAGAAGAGCATGGCTGAACCAAGCTCCGTAATTAGTGGGAGCCAAGGAGAAGGCCAGGGGAATAGTTCCAGAAAGGAAAGGCAGAGGCGCCGTATATATTACCCAAGATCACACCTCCCGGACACACCCAAAAACACAAAGAAGTGGGATTGTATGTTATTAATCTGCTAGGCATTTCTTAATCTAATGAGATTGACATATCAGGATTAATGGTCACAATAGGCCTTCAGTTCTACAGCCACAGGAAACAGAACATAGATTAGTCAGGTGGCAAATCTATCCTCAATTCCATCCTGACATGAATGTGTTTTGATTGACCAATACCTTGATTGCTACCTATAAGAGGTCTTCTGACAGGATCCAGCTAAACCGGAGCAGAATTCCTGACTCACTAAAGCTATGGGATAGTAAATGTTTTAAGTCACTAAGAGTTGGGATAATTAGTTGTGCTGTAACTGAAAAATATTACATCCAGTAGATTGAAATCTCTGATTGAAACTCAAAAATGTGCAATTTCAAAGTCTATTCTCTTTCCCTACACAACGTCAAAATCATAGTCTGTGGCAGATCAGTTACCCATGATACTGTGGATTCAGTCCACATTTTCATTAATTTGTCTTTAAACTATTACTGAACCTCCACCAAATACCAGAGGCTCTTTTAGATTCTATGATATGAAGTAGAAAAACATAAGGTTTCTGCCTTTATGCTTCTCACCTATTTAGGAAGGAAAACATAGAAACAAGTAAATGTGCTTCAAGCCACTATGCAAATTCAAATTTGGTAGCGTTATTTTCAGTGATCATATATGCACCTCTGACTTCTCCAGGTTTTATGTAGACATCCACAGAATCAGCAATTCCTACTTTTGTTTTTATTGGGGTTTTTAGTGGTGTAGGAAAGAACTACAGTACATACACAAATAAAAAAATTATTTAATATTAAAAACGTCCATTTCTATTTCTTCTCTGCATCTAGGTAGATTAATATTTTAAACAATTTTTCCTGAAATTAATACAAAGTAGGTAAATAACAAAGAGGTATTGTGAGAGAAACTTACAAGGAAGGAGAAGAAACAATATAAGCCATCTAAGGAAAGCATAAATGTTAAAAGAAGGACATGTATGGGAAAAAAACACCAACAGTGATACTTAAAATGACAAAAAAAAAAAAAAAAAAGTGAGGTACCAGAATTACTGGCTGTTTGCTGTGGCTAATCTATGTGTGATTTCTTTCCCCTTGCATTTCCCGTTAGTGTAATTGAGGAGAGTTTGCACTAAAATGACAATCCATAGCTTATCTGAAAATGTATCTGACTGAATTAGCAGAGAATGGCAGAGAGGATAACGATGATTCCTAATGTTGACTTTGGCTTCCTGATGGTTTTCAGGAGAATCAGAATCAGTCTGCTTCATGAGACTGATAGGTTGTGAAGTGAAAGTAGCGTCAGATTTTACAATGTTGCATTTTTCCTCCAGTTATGTAACAAAGAGCTGCAGGTAAAGATATAGATTTTTTGTGAATTTTACACTTTAATATCTGAAAATATTTTCTCCTCAAAATAGCTTAAGCAGCCTTTTGCTTGCTCCTCTTATCAACAATATTAGCTATGGCTTACATTTTGGTTGTATGTTTATTTTACTTAACTAATGCTACACATTCTACCCCATTAATGACTTTTACAATTAATAAAGCAATTGTGGGCATTAAGTTTTTTTTCTCTAAATCAAAAGAACCCTCTGAAAGACTATGTGTCTAGTAGCTTAATAAATGTCTTCTCAGGGAAGATATATATACTGTATTTTCAGAATTCTTAGTAGAATGGAAAGTTCAAATGAGTATGATAAATATATAGAGCTGACAGAACACAAAGCACAAAACAAACCAAGTAAATGTTAAGCACATAAGTCAGGAACAAAATAAATGATCTTTTTAATTTTGAAAAATTGGCTATGAAAAGTATGTTGAAATGAAAGCTCGATGGAAGGAATTTCAGCAGAGTGGATAAAGTTAACTAATTAGTGAGTGGAAAGATTGGATTGAAGAACTCTCCCTGAAAATGTCAGGAAGTACACAGATATACAAAGGGAAAGATAAAGAAAAAAGACCCCCCCAAAAGTACGTAAGTGTCACTAAAAGAGAGAAAGTGAGAAAGGGGAAAGAATATTTTACAAAAATGACAAATGAGACTTACCCAGAACTAAAGAAAGAACTAGGCCGGAGTTTAGACAGAAAAGGAACTTGAAGGACAAAGTCACTTTCAAGACTTATTATGATTTTTTTTTAAGTAAAAGACTTTTGAAAGACGTGAGGAAAGAAAATTGCCTTCAAAAGACCCAGAACAGATTCAAATTTCTCAGCTGCATTGAGCGCATGAATCAGTGTGTGAATATCCTCAAGCTGCTGAAAAGGAAGATCATTAACCCTCCAATATTGGCTTTTCTTAGGCTAGCAATTAAAAGGAAAGAAGGAATACAAACTTTTTTTACATAAGATGTCAGAAAATATGCCACCCCGAGAGCTGTTGTAAGAGGAAGAAGAGAAATAAATACAGAGGAAGCAAAGAAACACAAGAAATACACAAAAAATGAAATTTGTAAATGTTGTGGTTTAAATAGGAGAAGAAAAGGAGAAAAGAGGAGAAATAAGAGGAAGAGGATGAACTCCCAGCATTCATAATGGCTAGGGAGAGAGGAAGGGAAACCCCTTAAAATGTCGATAAGAACACTGAGGAAGAGGAGATGGAACACCAGGACAATAGCAAGGTGGCATTGTGCAATCATCTTTTCTTTGGGAAAAGGGGGAACAGTGGCAGGCAAAGTACAGATGCCTTTAAGTAACAGGCATTAGCTGCTTTTGGTGATTTCTTTTGTAGTGCAAAAGCTTTCTAATAAGGGGAGATCCCATCTGATTCTTTGTAATATTTTCTTTATAGTCTGGGTTTTGTTCATGAAGTCTCTGCCTATACCAATATTGAGAATTCCACCTATTTTCTCTTCAAGTAAATTTACTGTACCTATTTTAATATTTAGATCTTTGATCCTTTTTGACTTTAGTTTAGTGCATGGTAGTAGACATGAGTCTAGTTTTAGTCTTTGGCATGTGGAAAGCCAGTTTTTCCAACACCATCTATTAAAGAGACTATCTTTTTTTCCAGTGAACGTGTTTGACTCCTTTGTCAAAGAAAAGTTGGTTGAGTGCGTTTAGAGTTGTGTCTGCATCTTCTGTTCCCCTGATCCTCAGGCTACTTTTAGTTTGCTAATACCATACTGATTTGATCGTTGTTATGGTTTATGTCTGTGTGTCCCCTCCAAAGCTTCATGCGACCATGGGGCAGGCTGTTACAGTTTGATTATTATGGGTTTGAGAGCTACACTCACCCTGGGGTGGATAATTTGCATATGTAAGGGAGAGAAAGAGGGTGCTTGAGGTGATCCCTCCCCCATTCCGCCTGGGTGTATGCTGGCAGCTTAGCTGTGTGCTGCCGCCCTGAGATGCAGCCTTTGCCATGTGCCACTCTGCCTTATAATCTGCCAAGTAATGGACTGAAACTTCCATGAACTGTAAGCGAAATAAACCTTTCCTTCCTTGATTTTGGGCGTCAGGTATTTTGTCCCAGCAGCGAGAAAAAAGTAACCAAGACAATCATAGTAGCTTTATAGTATAAATTCAAGTCTGGGATTGTGATGTACCCCAAGTTGTCTTTGTTGCCCAGAAGTACTTTTGCTATTCTAGGCCTCTTCTGGTTCCAAATGTATTTTATGAGTGTTTTCTCTATATCTGTGAGGTACATAATGGTATTCTGATTGGGTTTGCATTAAATTTGCATAGCAGTTTTGGGAGTATGGCCATTTTCACCGTGTTGGTTCTTCTTATCCAAAAGCAACAGACATCTTTCCATTTTCTGATATCCTTTTTGAGCTGCTTTTTTAGGATACTGTAATTTTCATTGTATAGATCTTTTCTATCCTTTGTTAGATTGATTCCTAAGTATTTCATTTTTTTAGATGCTATTGTAAAGGGTGCACTTTCCCTAATTTCTCTCTGTGAGTTTGTTGTTTGTATATAGAAATGCTCTTGATTTTTGAGTGTTGACTTTCTATCCAGCTATGCTACTGAATTTTAATATTAACTCAACATATTTTTTGGTGGAGATTTTGAGGTCTTCTATGTAGAGTATCATGTCATCTGCAAATAATGATAATTTCACTTCTTCTTTTCCTATCCTTATTCCTTTTATTTCTCTCTCTTGTCTAATTGCTCTGGCTAAAGTTTCCAGAACTATATTGAATAGGAGTGGTGATAATGGACATCCTTGTTTTGCTCCTGATTTTAGAGTGAAGACTTTCAGGGTTTTACCATTTAATACATGATGTTAGCTGTTAGTTTGTCATAGATGGCTTTTATCAGATTGTGGTAAAGATCATTTAGTTCAATTTTCTGTATGGTTTCTATCATGAATCAGTGTTGGACTTTATTGAATGTTTTTCTGCATCTATTGAGATGATCATGTGATTTTTGCCATTGGCTCTGTTAATATGGTGTGTTACATTTATTGATTTGTACATGTTGAGCCATCACTGGATCCCTGGGATGAATCCTACTTGGTGGTCATGTATAATCTTCTTGATGATTTGCTGAATTCTGTTGTCCAGGATCTTATTAAGGATTTTTGCATCTATCTTCATTGGGGAGATTGGCCTGTAGTTTTCTTTTTTGGTTGCGTTCTTCTCTGATTTTGGAATCAGGGTAATACTTGCTTCCAGGAATGGTTTTGGAAGTACTGCTTCCCTTTCAATTTCTTTAAAGAGTTTCAGCATTAGTGGCATTAGTTCTTCACTAAATTTCATGTAGAATTTAACTATGAATCTGTCAGAGCCCGGGCTTTTCTTTGTTGCTAAATTTTTAAATTACATTTTCAATTTCACTGGCTGATATTGGGTTATTTAGAATTTTTCCATCTTTTTGGTTGAGTTTTGGCAATTCAATTGTGTCTATTATTTATTCTGTGTTTTCCATCCTTTTAGCAGATAGGTTCTCATAGTATTATTGGTTTAGTTTTGGCAATTTGATCATGTCTAGGAATTGGTCCATTTCTTCTGTGTTTTCCATATTTTTAGGTATTGATGATCTCCTGGATTTCTGTGGGATCCACTGTAATATCCCCCTTTTCATTCCTAATTGCTTGAACTTCTGGGGGTTTTTTTTTCCTCTTTTTGATGAGATTGGCTAATGGTTTATCAATTTTATTTATTATTTCAAAGAACCAACTAAGATACTAAGATTTTTGCATGTATGGCCATAAATTAAATGAACCTATAATTTTATTTGGTTTTTATATTGAAGTTAATCTAGCCCTAGTGATGTTTTAGCAATCTTCTTTTACTCTATTCTGGGAAAATTTAGTTAAAGTGGGATCTTCTTGTTCTTTGAGCAATCTATAAAATTTTGTATTCACATACCACATGATTTAATACTTAATACATTTTCTTGACTCTCTTAGCTCAGGACCCAAGCATGGAAGAAATGTTTTTCTTAATTTATCTATGTTCCTCTGCTTTATGAAAGCCACATTGACCTTAATGTTTAGGAGCATGTCAGACTTCAGCCACATAAGAATACTGAGATGGGAAAAGGGTTATTTAAATGGTTAATATATGAGAAACAGGTGGTATTTTTCAAATTAACAGCACCTATCTATAAATATTCAAGTCACTAGGGCACATATTCTACCCAGCAGAATGTCTCAGGGAATACTTTGGTCAACTGTCTTTTTTTTTTTTGGTTCATGACAAGGCAACTCTTTCACAAAACCCCACCTGTACTACTGCTCACTACAACTCTGTGATTACCATGACCAAAATCCTTATCTTCTATCGCAGAGTCTGTGATGTATTAAACAACTTTCTCATTGCTGAGACATAATACTGGACATTCACATCTTAAAGGTGGAGGAGGTTTGATTTAGCTAATGGTTTCAGGGGATTTAGTTCATAGTTGACTGTGTCTGAGGCCGAAACATCACAGCAGAAGGGAATGATGCAGCAAGGAGGTCAGTTCATGGCAATCAGGAGCCAGAGCAAAAGAATAGTACCAGAGAAGAGGGGGCAAGGGACCATATATTGTAGTGTGCCTTACGAATCTCATAAGTGGCTCCCAAGTCAGTCAAGCTGAAAATTAAGCTTAACTGTGGCTAATGATAATATATATTTTTTTAAAAAGAATAAAGATTTTGAATATTACCAACTCCCTCAAATAATGTTGGAAGATATAGACATTCTTAACATTATTTGAAATGAATATATATGTCTGTGTAAATATCATGTAGTGCTCTATAAACATGTATTATTCTGTGTCAAAATTTAGGTTAGCCCAAGTTAGGCTGGTGATTTTACGGTTCAACCTTGCTCTGTAAAATGAAAATTTTCATCTAGCTCACAGGAGTCTCTACTCTGAAATGGATGAATTGAGATTTCTCATGTGGAACTTCTTTATACACTGTGAAGAATCAGACATGCCTAAGATTTTAGTGAGGAAAGATTCACAGGTGTTTTAAAGGGCTGCCATATTGTATGGCTGGCTCATACCATTTTGGGCACTAGGAAATAGTTTCCTAAAGGGTAGTCTTCTGTCATGAAGGTTTGCATAATTACACCCTAACTAAACTATTGCCGACTTCTTCTTCAAGTAAGGTTCAGATTCTTTCCATCTATATAAACATATAGCCGGGTCAAAAAATTTAACTTACTACAACTTACATGTGCAAGGTGAACAAAACACTACTTACTTTTCAACCTATGACTAATGTATTCTTTCTTCCAATCTCTAATTTTTGCTCAACCTACTTTAGGTATAATAATTTATATAGCCTCATAAAACAGGGTTTGGTCTAAAAATTAATGCCCAGAATCTGTTTGCCTCTGCCTACCCCTGCCTCTCTCCCTCACTTGGCATTCAAGTGCATGGGGCAGTCAGGTAGGTGAGCCCTTGGTGACCCCAGGGGTAAGGGTGTTCCCTGACTGTGCACTGAGGTGTGCTGTGTGCACTGACTAGTTTGGGTTGGTCTCTAAAACAATAACCCTATTCTTCCTGGGTGTCCCTGGGGTCCGTGGCTTTCCCACTGGAGTTAGCCAGGGTCAGATTCCACCTTCTGGCTTTCTGGTGGTCTTTTGCTGATGGTTTGGCTCCTGAGGCTGCAGACCTCTGAGCCTCTTGCCACATCCCTGGTCAAGGATCACCTCACACATTTACATCGTCCCTTAACAGACCCACTGCCCCTCGATGTAATGACTTCAGGGGCACAGGAATTAGGGCACCTCAGGAAGACTAAACTGCTGGTTTCTGTGTGCCGATCACTCAGTATTTTCTCCTATGGCCATGAGGCAAGGGAACAAGGAACAGTCAGCTTCTCCATTTCTGGAATTATCCTCACTCACCCAACGCTCCTGCTTCTTTTCAAACACAAACCTGGATAAGGGATAGTGAGCAACGCATCTTCTCATCTCCTCCCACACTCTTTGGTAGCAAAAGGTGGAAGAGCTGCTCTCTCAACCCTCTTCTATCTGATGCCCCGTGTCTCTCAGAGAGGCTGAGCTGGCATGAGTAGGCACTGGATCTTCCTTGAACCCGGGTGGTTTTACTGAATGTGTTGATCCACCAAGTCTTATTTGATGATATACTTAAAGAGGAATATTCTTAGGAGAACTGGAACATCCTTTCTCAATAGTATGTCAAGGCTTGTGAGCCTATTCATTATCTTCGTGAATAACCTGAGTCCACAGTACAAAATCTGGGTGGCCCCTTGCTCTTTGATTTAGCAATCCTTTTATAATTCCTGTCCTATTCTCCATTCCTTTCATAACAGACAGCAAAGACAGGCTTAGCTAGAAAGCTCGTATATAGAAAGGGAAAAGAGGAAAGCAAACTAATAAATTTTTAGATTATTATGCCTGTGGCAGAGAAAAATACATTATTGTAAGATACAACATTTTCGTGGAATGAGTAGGAATAGAATTCAGACACCTTACTCTTCTGGAAGGTTAAGGTCGTTAGGCCTCTTTCCGTCTGAATGTGGTAATCCCATGGTATTAGTGAACATGGCAAGTTCCATGTTTCGTAGGGTGACCAACCCTAATGTGTGTCTAGGACAGTGTCTCAAATTCTCCTGATGGACATGGTGGGGAAGTAATCAAGTAGAACTAACTTGAAGCTCTATACTGTATTTGTGTGCAGCAGAGACCACAAACTCAGATCTTCACTGGCAGCCAGCACAAAGCACATCTGCCCAAAGAAGTTGAGCATAGAATAGTAGAGAGGGGGTGGGGCTTCTAGGAAACCACAGGAATTATTTTTAATGTCTTGGACATTGTTTCTTCCCCTCTCTTGCAAAGCATTTATTAAGGTTAGACTTAATCTGTCACCCAAATTCCCCATCTTTAAGATTCACATCAAATGAATATGACCCAAAATGACTAGTGTTGTCACAGTGAAGGAGTAGCATTTAGAAAGCAAAAACCCATCTCAGAAATGTAAATTGAAGAGCAACTAACTTCCAACCTGTTGTTTCATATTAAACTAGAATGAAATTGTAAACCTAATTTTGTCCATCTTTATGGTATGTGATAAGGTTATATAATGGGACGTTCATATCTATCATGATTGATTTTAAGATAATATTTAAAGTCACAGGTCACAAATCTAAATAGCCTCAGGGTTCGTGCAGATAGAACACTGTGTACGTAAAAGTTAGAACACAGGATTGGAAAATGAGTGAGATATGCTTACCTATAAGCATTCAAATATGCCAGTTTATCCATTCTAATCCCTTTGGTCACACAGCACCACTGTGACCTCTGGTGTGAGCAGACAGTTCATGTATCTTCTGAAGAAACATAATTTTCTTCATAAAGTAAGTGAGGACTATGGTGTGTGAGTTGAGCTTCTCCTCCATGTATCTCTCTGTCCTTCAAAGAAATCCTGGGTGATAGTTAACATACTTGTTCTACTGTCTTCTATTTCTTTGCTGAAAGAAACTGTCAATGAGTCCTTGATTGATCAATATTGCATGTCTCTATCTGTTTTCATGAGAAACCACTTTGAAGATATCAATATGTAATACAACAAGCATTGTTAATTTCCTACCATTTTGTTTGTACCTCTGTATGGTCTGTACTGTTCTTTTGCTATTTTGTAAAAGGTTATCTGTCTGTTAATATTTTCCTCCTTTTATTTTTAAAATAAAAAAAAAGAAATCCTGCGTGAAAATCAGTGAGACAGCCAGGGAAGATAAAAATGTCATGGGTTTCAAACGTTCTTCCTTAAAGAGGAACTGGAGACACTCATCCCTCTATCTTCTCATCATCTTAATGAAGGGTAACCTGTACAGGTCAAAGAAAGTGATGAGCTAGTGGGAGTGTGGGGAGAAGATAAATACAAACAGAAAAGTCCTGTCCTTTTCCTACATTAGTCCTGTATCCATGGAAGCCTACCCTCACTTTAAAACTTAAGATCTTCCTTCTAATAAATAGGAGTCAAATTCTCTTACAGGCATATTTTATTTTATTTTATTGTATTTCATTTCATTTCATTTCATTTCATTTTTCCCAGTACAGGAATTGAACTCACAACCTTGCAGGCGCTGTGCCACTGAGCTAAATTCCCAGCTCCCAGGCATATTTTATTTTACTTGCCTGTTTTTAATTTCTTTTTTATGGTGCTGGGAATTAAACCCAGAGCCTCACATATGCCAAACAAGTGGTCTACCACTTTCCAACCCTACAATGTTTTATGTTCATTTCTATTCATTAAAACTGGAAGGTGAGGTTTGCAAAAGCCCCAGAAGCACTTGAGTCAACATTCTGCCTGAGCTGGATAGAGGGTGCCTCCATGGATGGGATTCTTGTTGTTCACTTCACCACAGTCCCTAGCAGTTCCTTTTGTTTCTGCGCCATGGAGGTTGCCTGGTTCTATTTTTGTATTTTATCTTAGATACCTGGTTATTCTTGTGTGCTCCTTGCCCAGTATTAGGAGCATTAAAGTCTACAATAACTCTTCTAGAATCTTCTTTTCCCACTGCCTCCCAACACTGGTTTGTTCAGGATCGCCTCCCCCTATACCACAGTTTGCCTTTGTATGTGAGACAGTGTGGACAGTCAATGAGTCTTGCCTCTTAGTGTGTAATCTAGTGGATTTCCTGGTCAAAAGGTCGTGGAGAACTCAGGAAATCATGACTCCACTACTTTTGACCAGTGCACTTAATTGTCTACTCAGTTGGATTGGGAGTTACCTAGGGGATTAGCAAAGCACACTTCTAAGTGTCTCTTGGTAGGAGACGTGATCTTAGATCTGGTCCTTATTGCTATGAACCAAGCATCTTTGCTATACTATGCTCTGCTGCCATGATGTTTCTGCCTCAGAGCCAGCCTAGCATGGACTGAACCCTCTGAAACTGTGAACCAAATAAACCTCTCCTCCTTTAAACTATGGGTGTTGGATAACTTGGTTTTTTTCAAATTTTACTGAAACTTACTGGTCATCATTTCTCCATTTTAGCTTTTGCTTGGGAGGAAGGAAACAAAAACATCACTAAACCTGACTATCAGGAGAGTGCAAACAAGCTGTGCTTGAGATAAAAACTGATTTTTTTCTTTTTCTTACTAAACTGGGTTATTTGGTATTCTGCCTCAGTGTCTAGTTTTATAGAACTTATCAAAGTAGTTAAACCTCCTTAAAAACCTACTATTTCTTCAGGGTTGCAGTGATTCATCTTGTTCACAGAAACATCCTGTGGGTTCTCAGCAAGTGTCTCTGCTGTAGACGATAGCCTGTGACTCAGCATGTGACATTTCTATGGACCCACAGAAAACTTCATGGCTTACGACTTCTGTTCTTCCTTCCAAGCCAAGCCCGAGCCTCAGAGCATGGAGGTAGTCCTTTCAGTATGGGCATAATCTCTTCTGGGAAAACAAGTATAAGGTTACAGGATGGCAGACAGCGAGGAAGGACTGGATTCATTATGATCAAAAGCCCTTTGCATTTGTGTATATGTTTTAAAAATTCCTCCTACTATGTTTTTCCTTCTTGGAAATTTTTTCTTTTCTCCACAGTTTGTTTGTTTGTTTGGTGGGGTTTTGTGGGTTTTGTTTGGTTTTGTTTGATTTTATTTAGAACAAAGAAGGGCAACACCAAGAAGGAAAACAAGATGCAGGGCTAATTCCTATCAGAAAAGGGCAAACAGGAAGTCCTTGTGCAAAGGAAAAAAGCACTGTAAGACAGATAAAACTGTAGCCTGTGAGTGGTCAAATAAATTTGAACTAGAGATATACAGAACAGATTAGGAAACCCACTTCACCACAGGTCAAGGAATAAACTGAAAGCAACATTCTCAGTAATAAGATTACATTTTATCTTTACTTTAAACTTCTGCATCAGGCTTTTCAATAGACTATAAATCAGAAACAGAAGAGGCGGTGCCAATTATCAACTTCCTAACCCTAATAAATATCAGTATGAGATTTTCTGGATGGAATATTAACAATACTCCTAAAGTGCAGATTTGATTAAGTTTTCAACATCTTAAACAATGGTAGGAATAAAATGCACTATTGAATTTGGTCAAAGATCATATTCAAATCCCACAGGAAATGGAAAGAAATGAAACTGAGCTGTTCATGGAAGGCGAAATTGAAAGGATTCTGAGAAATGAAGCAATGGAAGAAAAGGTCCTGGCTCCAAAACTAAGACTTTCTTGAAGGAATTCAATGTCATTAAAACAAAACCAAGAGTTTCTTGTTTCTTCTTCCTAGGTAAATGCTTAGCTTAAGAGAGTAAAAGAAGTAATTTGTAGGGGAAAAAAAAAGAGTAGGCATAAGTAAAGCATCAAACAAATTATATAGCAGAAGAGTCAAAAATCACAAGGCAAGCCATGGACAAATACAGTGTGAACATCACTGACACAATGACAGATAATGACAGTGGAGTTAAGAGTGAAACATTACTATTCCTAGGCAACAGTAGAACAGATAATGCTGATGTTCTGGAACGGGTATTCTATTTTTTGCAGAAGAGATGTTGCAAATTACACAGAAAAACATGTGAAAAAGGGAGCCAAGGTGAAAGGTACTGTTAAGATCAAATGCAAGCAAGCCAACATAATCCTTTCCTGGTTAAGATTCACAGATCAGACCTTCTCATCTCTCATGTGTGACACACACATTCAAAGAACTGACCGTGATATCTTTCACCAAAATTCAACATTTGACAAAAGAGTTTTCTTTTTTCTCCATCATTTCAAGGCTTCTAGCCACTTCTAGCCACTCCTCACTGAATCAGAGGTATGGACAAGGTCATGGATTGTCAAAGCCCAAAGAAATATACTAAAGGCCATAAGGGGTTTGTTTTTTTTCTATTTTTCTCCTTAAACCTGTGCTTTACATCTTCCAAGCAAATTTGTTCTTCTGCAACTATTTGATTATTTCCCTCTTTTTTTTTTTTTTTTTTTTTTTTTTTTTTTTTTTTTTTCTCCGGTACGGGGAACTGAACTCACGACCTTGCACTTGCCAGGCAGGCGCTTTTGCCGCTGAGCTAAATCCCCAGCCCCTGATTATTTCCCTCTTGCCTCCGTGGTTCTCCTGGTAAAGATGCCTTCATGGTAATGGCATCTCCATGGTAATGGCGTCCCTAGGGTAATGGTGCCCTGGTATAGGATCCTCATCCTGGCACCTGTTCCACCCACCCACTGCCCTGCCAAACCCATCACTGACTGGGAGTTTTGCTAACTTTTTTCAAGATAGTAAATCTATATTTTCTCACCTTGACTAGGTAGAAAAAAACATGGCTATCTTGTATAAAATTCAGTCTGCCTAACCATGTAAATTCTAGGAGTTTCAATTTATTAACAATATAAATTCTATAGCATATGCAAACAAAGGACAAGTACAATTTATGTGGAGATAATGAGGATGTCTGAAACCTATTTTATAGAATTAGAAGCCCCTAGAAAGTAAGAAGAGATCTTACCTCTAATATGTTACACATCTTTCAGAATAAATAAGTTGCTGCAGTATTTTGACTTATAATAATGTATATATGTATACATATAATATATACATATATAATATATGTGTGTATATATACATATATTAGACTTTGGTTATTTCCTGATACAGAGCCTCTAAAACCCTTGTAATTTCCAGAATGACCATGGTTGATGTTGGTGCTAGATGCACCTTGTGTCCTAATATTCAGCCTTTGACCCAGGTTCCTGATACAGAGTCCTAATCTCTCAGAGTTTCTTGGGTGACAGTTGTACCTTTTGTTCTGATGAGGCACCTTGTGATGGGCTCCTGGTGAATGTGGGCTGCTCAAAAGGCCAAGCCATGATTAAAGCTTGGAGTTTTCATCCTTGACCTCCTAACCCTCCAGGAGGGGAGAGAGGTTGGAAATCAAAATAATGATCTATGATGCCTATGTGATGAAGTCTTCATAAAAATCCCTGAACTACAGGGTTTGGAGATTTTTCAGGCTGGTGAGCATAACAACACTCCTGGAGGGTGGTTCACCCAACTCCATGGGGGGAAAAGCTCCTACACTCGGAACTCTTCCAAAAGGTGCTCTAGTCATCCCTTCCTCTGGCTGTTTACCTGTATCCTTTATAGTAGCTTCTGTTGGTCAAGCTAACTGAGGACACGAGAGCTGTCTGGGAGCTGGAAACCAGGAGGACCTTGAACAATACCTGGGAAGACCCCCTGGAAACCATTCTTCCCCTGAATGTACAGGCTGCAGTGGAGGAGCAAGTGGAGCTCTGGAGAGGTCTGCACTGAGACTTAATGGATTCCCAATATTCAGATTCTGAAGAACTGCCTTCATGGAGAAGGCCAGTGTCTAGGTTACCTCTCTGGGACACTTCACACCTGATGGTGCAGAGACTGACTAGCAGGCCAAGGACTTCATCCACATGTTCCTGCCATCTGTGTTGATGGTTGGGGAGAGGACACTAAGTGGTTGTGGGGTCCCAATGCACTGGGAGGCTGGAGAAAACATCCCTCTGCTTTCTTAGACAAGAGGCATTGATAAAGCACACTTCCCTGGATTCCAGCTCAGTAGAGGACAAACTATTGTTAAAGATAAGTTTATGACTCAGTCAGCCCTAGATAGTAGAAAAAAGATACAAAAAATGGCTTTTGCCCCAAATAGCTCACTTGAGATGTTAGTAAGAATTGCCTCCTCAGTACTTTATAGCTGTGACAAGGAGGAGGCCAAGGAGTGAAAACAAAGACACTGAGAAAAAAACAGCTGCCTTTGCTACAGCACCAAGAAAAACAGACCCTAAGTCTGAGTCTCAGGGCCCCAAGAAGAACTCCATGACCACATTCATCTGCTGTCACTGTCAAAAGCCAGGCCACCTCAAGAGGGACTGCCCTAAGAAGACCCCTGGGTCATACTCTGACACTAGAGGTCAGTCTGCCCTCTGAAGTGAAGGCCCCAGAGCTCAGACCCCTCCTACCAACTGGTCCAACAGGAATAAAGGGGCCCAGGGCCTACTTTGCCTTCTCCCTCTGGCCAGACAGTTATCTCCAAGGAGGAGCCCACATAATCATGACTGTAGAGGAAAAAGTAAACAGCCTATTGCTGGACACTGGTGCTAGTCTCTTGGTCCTTCTTTTCAATCCTAGCTTTACTTTCAGCCATCACATCTCAGTGAAAGAAGTCACTGATGAGAAGGTAATCCGCTATTTTTCACACCCCTTAGGCTGTAACTACTTGTTAGATCTTTCTTGCATATTTCTGTTTTCCTGAGAAACCACTTTGAAGATACCAACATGTGTTATAGCAGCCATTGATAATTTCCTACCAATCTGTCCATAACTCTGTAATGTTTGTATTGTTCCTATGCTATTTCATAAATGGATGTATGTTTATTACTATGTGTTTCCAACAACAACCATTGAGAAAAATCAATGAATATTTAACTGATCACTCGTGTATAGCTCTATTTATTTTCTCTAGAGACAATTTTGAAGAAACCAAAGTATAGTACAAAAACCATTGATAATTTCCTACCGTTTTTGTCTGTAATTCATTATTATTTGTCTATTTGTTATCCTGAGAAACTATCTTGAAGATACCAACAGATAAAATAACAACCACTGATAATGTCCGATGACTTTGTCTGTAATTCAGTAAATCCCCCTATTACTATGTTATTTGTCTTTTACTCTTTAAAATAAAATAAAATAAATAAAGCAGCCTCTGTAATAAGTCAGTGATTATAAGTAAACTGCTTTTCTGGTTTCTCTGAGCCATACTAGCCAATCATTGTGGCTAAGAACATGGTTGTGAGAATCAAATTTGTAGCTGGTTGGGGTGACAGCTTGTATTTATAACAGGGTTCTTAGATATGATGGTCTTCTAGGACTGATCCACCTGTGGAGTCTTTGCTAACTCCAGGTTGGTAGTGCCAGAATTAAATTGAGTTGTAGGAGACCCAGCTGGTGGAAAATTGGTGGGTGTGGCTGGGAAAGGTGACCCACATATCTGGAGCATAAGTGAAGTACTGTGGAAGCATTTTGAGGTGTAACTACAGAAAGAAAAATATTGTTTTCCCTATGGAAGTATTAACACTATTAATAATGAACATAGAAAAAAACCTATATAATCCTATTTCCAATCAGAGAGAGAGAGGGAGAGAGAGAAACAGAGACAGAGACAGAGAGAATGAATCACCTTACACCTATCAATTACAAAAAAGAAAGAAAAAAATGAATGTTGATAAATATATAGAGAAATTGAAACCCTTGTGTATTGTTGATGGAACTATAAAGATACACCTACAATGGAACACAGTATGAAGATCCCTCCCAAAATTAAAAAAAATAGAACCATCATATGCTTCAGCAATCTCACTTCTGGATATATAGTCAAAGGAATTGAAAGTAAGATCTCAAAGAGGCATTTGCACAACCATGTTGACAGCAGCAGTATTCATAGCTAAGAAGTGGAAGGAATGCAAATGTCCACCAGTAGGTGAATGGATAATCCCATGTGATGTATACATACAATGGAATATTATTCTGTGTTTTAAAGGGAGGAAATCCTGTCATATATTACAACATGGATGAACCTTGAGGACATTGCACTAAGTAAGTCACAAGTGACAAATGCTGTGGAATTCTGTTTACATGGAGTGTCTAAAGTAGTTAGATTCACAATAGGAAGTAAGTACACTAGTGATAGATGAAAGGGGAGGCTGGGGGAGCCCGGAAAGGGGGAGCTGCTTAATGGGTGTGGGAGTTTCTGTTCTGTAAGATGAAGAGTTGGAGAGATACATCCTACATCCGTGTGAATGTAAGTAATACTACTGCACTTATGCTTAACAGGGTGGATCTTATGTTTTCACTACAATTTTAAAAAGAAAGATTGGGGAGAGGAAAGGGAAAGAAGGAAATTAGGTTGATGTTGATGAAGATACATTAAATTTTCTGTACCAACTTCTCGTAAGAAACACCATCATCATGTAACATTAACATGTACTAATAAAATAAAAAAGAGTATAGTCAGGTTGGTGTGTGTGTGTTACTGACTACATTCTGATATCCTGTGCGCTCACAGATAAAACCTGCAAATTCAGTGCATTTACTACAAGATTTTATTAAGCTAATTTAAATGATTCAACCTAGATATTGTCCTGGATTAACAGGGTAATCTATAGCTGTAATCAGACCAAATAAATCAGAATTTCCACATAGAAAGGCTTCAGGCCCGTGTAGGCATCTGTATAGCCAACACAGTGTGTTAAAATAAGCAGGTCACTAATGGCCTCAGGAGCAGGTGGAAATCTGATGACAGTTTCCATTAAATAGCTGTTTCTGGCCTACGCCCGGGACTGTTTAAATTGTCACAATGAAAAATAAAATCTGAAGTGTTGTGAGCAGCTTAGCCGAGGGATTCGGCTTTTTCTCTAGCTCTGCCAGTGCCTTGGGTTAAAAAGGACATTAAGAGGACCTAAGGGACCTCTTCATCTCGGCCTTCAGTGTCTTCCCATAAAGGGGCCATCACCTGAGCCCTCATGGCCATAGAGTTTTCTCTTGATGTCACAAGAAAAGTCCTAGTTGGTCAGTAGATTTTATGCATAATTTATCCCACAAATGTGCACTAAGGGGCTGGGGATTTTGCTCGGTGGCACAGCGCCTGCCTGGCAAGCGCAAGGCCGTGAGTTCGATTCCCAGTACTGGAGAAAAACCAAAAAACCAAAAAAAAAAAATGTGGGCACTAAGCATCCCTCTGTTTAGGTAGTCTATCACATTTAGTGATAAAAGTTACTGGGAGTGGAGGATTCTATTTTCTCTTTTCCTGAGAAGCAGTAATTGCATCCTTTTTCCTAGGGCACTTGAGTCTGAGGTGAGCGTAGCAGTAAGGCCGGTCAGCTTCAGTGAGTGAAGCGAAATAAGGTATGTAGTCTGAGAAGCACCATCCAGAGGAGAAAATCCAAATAGAACTCTCGTTGAAGGAGAACAAAAATAAGTGGATGGAATCTAAGAAAGAGTAAATCAAAAGGTTTGACGTCTCTTTTGATCTGCCTTACTAGGCCACATGGCCTGTGTTTTATTCTCTCCTGAAACCAGATTTATCTCCATGACAGCTGATTATAATATTCTAAATGTATTTAATCTAAATTCAATATGCTAATTATAGGCGTACCAGAAAGGAGAAGGAGATCGCTTCATTAACCATACTACAGGTAAGGAAACTTAAACCAAGAAAAGGCGTCCAGGGTCAGCCTGCAAGTGTGGGGTCTCTAAAACCTGCAACATCTGCCCAGTCGGCAAGTCCCAGTTCACCCATGGTGTCGAGTGAATGTAACCATCTGAGCACCACTGAAATTTCCACATGGGAGATAAGAAATCAGAGAGGGGTTAAGGTGAGATAGTAAGTAGGAATAGTTCATTTGCTTATTTTTTTCAGAGTTTCTTTTCACCAGTGAATAGCTGTCCTGGGAGAAAGAATAAGAGGAAACAAGGAAAAATCCACCACATACTTGTAGAGACAAGAAATCAAGACGAGTTTTGTTAGAATTTTATTTCTTGATTTGGCATCACAGTCTGCATATCATGGATTAAAAACTTGAACACTGCCAAAGGTTCAAAGCTTGGGTTATTGTTATCCCATTTTAAATTTTCAGATTAACTTAGCAAACCGGACTTTAGAAAGCAGAGAACTAATTTTTCAACTCCCAGGCAACAACACAAGGCTGTCCGTAGAACCGCAGGATGCGGTCTGTTTTGGTTCCTCAGAAGCCACCGAAAACGCATTTACTCTTGTGGAAAACATTTCACTGAAAATCAGAAATAATTTTCCTGCATTTGAGTACAAGCTTTACTACTTCCTTGCTATGTGATTCTGAGAAAATTACTTATACTCTCTGTACATTTATTTTCTCAGACATGAAGTGGGGATAATAGTACTATTTACCTCACGGGATTGCTGTGAGGATAAAATGAGTCCATACATAATGTCCGGACCGGTGATTGGCACATAAGATGTACTCTCTCTGTGTATGTCAACCTTAGTTTCTCATAGTCACCAAATTGGCTAAGACTGGTTTGATTTGAACTTTAGTACCCACCTACAGCACAAAACGAAGTTAACTCATCTGAAAATGTCATTACACGGTGTGTCCTTCACAGAGTTTGGTGAAAACTCAATGAAATAACTTCGACAAAGCATTTTGCTTAGAGCCTGGTATGTGGTAACTGCCCAGTTTTGGTTGCATTTTCATTCATTCAGTTAATCGTTTTTGAAGGCATCCTACTGAGGGCACTGGAAGATCAGAGGTCTTATTCTTAGGGCCTTTTACGGAATTAAAATGTATTTATTAGCAGGATATGGGAGAAACGCCAAAAGAATGGAGTAGCGAAAAGAGTATAGGCAGAATGACAAGGACTCGGGAAAGGGTTTCAGAGACGGCCTCGGGGCTGGCTGACTTTACAGGACTGGGAAGGACTTTGAGAGATAGAAAACATGTCGTGGGGCCTTGTTTTATAGATGAGAGAATCAAGGCTTAGAAGAAGTCATGTGCCCCTGGGCCCTCAGCAGGGACCCAACCCCCCTTCCAAGCAACCTGGCCCTAGGCCTGTGTTCTGCTTTAGAGAACTGACTCTTCTAGGATTCCTCTTCTTGTTTCCCTCTTGTTCAGTGAGATACAGAGAATAGATTTTAAAATATTAATTAATTTAGACTAAACTAAAGTCACTGATCCCGTGAAGAGTCTCATTCCCATGGTTATGTAAGCCTCTAGCTGAACTTTTTCTTTCACCTGACTGAGATAAGGATCCCCTAGAGCCGAGGTAGGCCAACCCTAGGGAGGCCTACCGACCTCTGGAGACAAAAGACCTGCTGCTTGAATCTTGGCCCTGTCTCTTTATTCCCGATGTTTATGGAGCTTCTCAGGAGGACAATATGGATCGGACACTTGCCCAAGGCCCCAGACCCATTGACTTTGAATGACCTTGAGTGATTTATTTCCAACTACTTGAGTTTTTCTTCCTATCATGGGAATAGATTTACTACATATTCATCACACATTGACCAAGGCCTAGGTTTATTAATGCTCATGTATATCTCAGGGAGGCACTGAAACCATTAAAGAAAAACAATCTGGAGCTTTCTGATATTGGCTGACCCTCATGATACAGCAGGGACCTATTGGTCACTGATGGCAGGGGCTATTTTCAGGAACTAGTGTGCTATAAACCAAGCTAACGGCCCAAGGTAATAGCCTGTCCTCTCTCGTCCCCTTATAGTCATATCAATTTATTTTCTATTGACTTCAGTTTGTTTTCAAATAGTTTTCTTCTCACGGTCTATTTCACGTTACATGTCATAAAAGACCTTGAATGAAACCCTAAGTAATTAAATTTGCCGAGAGGAAGATTCATCAAAGTGTTAACCAGATTATTCCAGAGCTACAACTTACAAAGAAAATGGTGGAAAAAGCAAGCAAGGTGGCAAGAGCAAAAAGAGATGCACCATCACTCTGGAGAAGGATGAGAAGCTAGAATAACAACCTCCTCCCCCGCCAACTTCATGTCAGTCAGGACAATTACGAGGTACAGGGACTGTGGCCACATGATTTCCCGATACCTCTTTGCTGCCCTAGAAGGTATATACCGTTGCTGTCTCACAGTTAAAGGAGCAAGGCTGAGAGTAGCTAAGAAACTTTTCAAAGATCACAGAGCTGGCAGCTGAGGACTGTTCTATCTGACGCAAATGTTTTTGTTGTCATTTTCCCACATACCCTGATTCTACAGCGTATTGGAGACCCCTGACTGCTATGGAAAGCAGGTTAGAGAACTGCTGTAAGTAGGTGAGCATTTCCAAGGTATAAACTGTTATAACATTTACAAGATAAAGTGAACCATCAGGGGACATCAACCTGAAGTGAACGACTCAACTTCTTTCTTTTTGAAAGAATCGGTTTATTCCAAGCCCTGTCGCTAATAAGCCGCAAAGTACACGCTCCTCTGATTTTTTTTTCTAAGGCCTTTACTATAAAATAGAGCCAAAACTACCTAATTTGGAAGATTGCTATGAAACTAAGTGATTCAACATGCACGAATGCATCTAAAACACAATAAATACTTTGAAAAGCTAATGCCCTCAACCCCTTCTCTTGCCCCATGAATCTCCTTTTATCTTCCACATTTTTAGTAGATGAGCACACACCCCGATAGAATAACCTCAGTCCAATCAAATACATAGCCTTGGCATGCCTCAGCTTTTTCCTTTGTCCTGCCAGTTCACAACCCATTGAAAAGAAAGGAAGTATTCTGAATAGAAATCCACCCGCAGCCCATCCATTCCCTGTAGGTTACTCTCTTCTATACAGATTTCACTTGCATGTGGGAGACAAAATGTACTTGATAATATGCTTTCAAATATGATTTCCTTCCTTCCGTCTTCCCTATGGCACAGCTCCCAGGAAAAGTCTTCATACCTCATAAAACTCACTTACTTTATTAGAATTTAGTTCTGGCTATTCTTTTTTGTTCCAAAAGGTCTGGCCATGGTAGGCTGTGCTCCACTAAAGCTTACCCACAAGTATTCTAAAGGAGACTGGCAAGGAAATAACCACGCGCAAATCTCAACACGAGGCATTATACATTTGACTTGCCTCGCTTGGTAAGCAATCTCGCAGCTTTAAGAAACATTAATATGCCTCAGCAGTTGTCATCAAATCTTTTGAATTACTCTACCTGAGGAAACAAAATCCACTTTCTAATTTGTATGGAGTTGTGATTTACTGTATTTTTCTTTTATATTTTTAGATTACTTTGAATTCCCAAGCACTGACGCTTTTCACACTTTAACACACACCCTCCTGTCCTTCCAAGCAAGTACAACATTGCTCATGTCTGAAGAGGGTGCTAGTTTCTGGAGGGCAGGTGCCAAGTAATTAATTTGGTTCCTGACTCGGGGTCTTGCAGATAATGGATGTTCAATAAGTATTTAAAATTAATGGAAACATACCTTATTCACCCCTTTAATATCAAATAGAGCCTAAACCGCTATGGGTATCCAAGCCAGGCTTTATATATTGAGTTTTATTGAGTTGGAAGTTTAATTTAAAATAAACATGGCACTTTGCATGAAAGAACACATTGTACAAAGAAACATTTCCTTATTATTCAATAAGTGAGAATGAAATTGAATATTCTATATGATAATTACTTGATGGGCTATTGGAATCAGCTTGGGGTCCTACTTCACCGCTCAGAGAAAATGGATAATTGATGTTAATTCCTCTAGAAGAGAGAAGAAGGAAGGTATGAAAGTATCATTTTCCTCCCTTTGATAACGGAAGTAATCACCATACAGTAAGTTCCTTCTAGTTCTAAAAGCCTCTGAATTTGTGAATATTGCACAAAATAACACCAAGCAATATACGGCTTCTCCAGCATTGCAGAAAATGCCCTAGAATTAAAGTGGAAAACACCTATAGTCAGATCAGTGATTCCCAATCAAGGGTAATTCCCCCCCCCAGGTCATGTGACAATATCTACAGATTTTTTTTTTTTTATGGTTAGAACTTGGGAAAGGGCAGTTTACAACTGGCATGTGATTGGAACAGTCCAGGGATGCTGCTAAGAACCCTACTTTACACAGGGACAACCCACCAAAAAAATCATTTTCTGCTGAGCATGGTGCTATATCTCTGTAATTCTAGCACTCAGGAGGCTGATACAGGAAGATCACTGCATTCAAGACCAGCCTAAACTACGTAGTGAGACCCTATCTCAAAAAAAATGTCATTTTCTAGCTTAAAGTATCAATAGTGTTGGGCTTGAGAAATGTTTACATCAAGCTCTGCTACTCAACGCTTATATGATGTTGACCAAGTGACCTTCCTGCTTTTGATTTACTTGAGAGGAGAGTTGTTTTTCTTTTCTTTTCTTTTCTTTTTTTTTTTTTTTTGAGAGTTGTTTTTCTGAGATAAGCTTTCACTATGTTGCCCAGGCAAGCCATGGCCTTCCTTAATTGTGATGTGGGTCATGGAATCGCTTCCTAAGCTATCTTCTAGGGCTTGTGATGACTCAATATGATACAAAGATGTATTTGATGGAATATATACATATAGTATGTATGTAAAATACATTTAGGAAAGAAGAAATCTCAAGTTTCAGGGTCATAGATAACATCAGTTGTGAGTGTACCTCAGAATGAGGAGCCCCAAGCCCAAGGCAAGGATGTGACTGCAGGCACAGCCTTCTATCTTGCTAGTTCCCCAAAAGAAGGCCAGGAAGATTCTTTCTCCACCCCAGAGCAGATTTTAACCCCCTGAAGACCCTTCTACTACAAAGTCTCTCTCAGCGAGCATCTAGGAGATACAGCCGCTAAGGGGTGCTGTACGGTCCCCTTCTGCTGCCCTCCAGAAGGCAGTGACTAAAGCTGTACCATGGGGAGACTTCCACCTAGAGTCAACCAGCAAGGTCACCTTCTTTAGATACAGGAATATTATTTACAGAATGAAAATAACTGCGGGGCTGGGGATTTAGCTCAGCGGCAAAGCGCCTGCCTGGCAAGCGCAAGGTCGTGAGTTCGGTTCCCGGTACCGGAGAAAAACCACACACACACAAAAAAAAATGTTTAAAAAGAAAATAACTGCAAAACATTGCATCAAAACATTTGGCCATAAACCCTGGGATGGGAATGCCTAATTTTCTGGCACCAGTGACAAGTGCTGGTCCAGCCCAAACTCTTACAGAAACAGGACGCAAATCAGTTCAGAAAAGCAGTTAGTATCAACACAGAAAAGAAGGTCTATTGTTTTCCATCTGAAGAAGACTGTACTACAAAAGCAGCCCCAAAATATTTCTGTGTTTTTCTCGTTATGCAGATCTCTAGAACTGTCTCACAAATCAAAGTCATCTGATTGGGGAGAGGAGAACTGAAAGTTTGAACCCTATTGGCATTCTCAAAGGACCCATAAACTGAACATATAATTCTAAGATTTTTCTTTGAGGTTTGGCCTTAGTATTTTTTTTTATTGTCACCTTGCATCAAAAAATGTTCCACAATTTAATAATATGCAGAGTAAATCATTGCAGTTAGACCTGTCAAACAGATGTTATGTGATAAAGGGAATTAAGAAGATATATGAGGAATCAAACCTGAAAAGAACTCAGCATGGGAACGAACAGAGGAAAACAATCACAGATGTGTCACTTTAAGTTGTCTCCGATAGGAAGTCCAGAGTGAAGGCCAGTTTTCTTTATATGCTTGGCCACGAGTTTTAAAGTCTGAAGATGACATTACTTTCCAAATCACAAAAAACTAAGAAATGTTAGTGATGTTACTTTGGGCCTTAGTTTTCTTCTTCCTTTTGGACACTTCACTTTTAAAGATCCAAGTATAAAAAATGTTGGCTTTTCCTACATTCTGTGCCTAAAACACACACTAAATCTTAATCTCATTGAAATAGCCTTATATTTCTTTCTCCTTAGATAATCCCCAGATTGGGAGGGATTCAACTATCAACAGGTTCTTCTCATCCCAGCACAAAGCCCTATGTTGAGGGCTCTCAAAAGCACCAGATTCCATGTGGTTGCTGACCTCATTTTTTTATTGGAACATTTATAATTTTTATCTTTAAGGGGAATATGGTAGAAAAATAAAATATGATAATTCAGGAGATTAAAGAAGGTTCAATACACAGTTATAAGCAATTTTTAAAGTAAAATATGATTGGTTGTACAATGGAGGGGCTAAGCAAAATGCTATTAGATAACAAAGCTAGAAGAGAGACTGTGAATAGAAAAGACCTCAGAAGGCACCAAAGAGCGGGGAGGAATCAGGTGTCACAGGTGAGTAGGATTGTGTTGGGCAGGATGAAAGAGGAAAGTATACCACTGTGCCATCCAAAATGCCAAGGTGAGAAAATCCACTGAACCATGTGACTCGACCACAGGATAAAGGTGAGCTGCTGGAGAGAAGATTGAAAACTAGCGCGCTGTGAATGACTTTGCAGATAAACTTGAACTTTCATGTGTGTAAAGGAGGGTTGGGAGAGAAAGGAGAGGAAACCTTGATTCCCTAATCCTCACACAATCAAAATAACATTTTTAACAAAATTAGCTTAACCATAAAACATATAGTACATCAGACAAGCGAAAGTCAAGAGTTACATGGCCCAAGGCCAAAGACTAGGAGAACCGAAGGTCACTTGCAACGTTCAATTCCTTTAGCTGTCCAAAGTTATGGATAAGGTTTGATAAGAATGATGTCATATTAATTTTGTGTCCATTAAAACATAATTCATGGGGCTGGGGATTTAGCTCGGCGGCAAAGCGCCTGCCTGGCAAGCACAAGGTCGTGAGTTCGGTTCCTGGTACCGGAGAAAAAACAACAACAACAACAAAAAACATAATTCATGTAAGAATACCTGTCATTTATTTCTGTTTTCTGCATACCTATCAACATTATTACAAATATATCCTTCTTTGGGGAACTCTACCTCTCCTGAGTTAAAATGTTAGTCATTGATAACCAAAGGCAATGGAATATTACAATTGACAGGAGTAAGAACCTTATTATGGCTAAATCACGGGAATATTTTCCAAATGATAGAACTCAGTAATTTCACCAGGTTGTACATGTGGAGAATATCATGCTAAATTCGAGGGACTGTATTATAGTATTCTGATTGATGTACCAGTATTATCCAGAGTTAGGGAATCAGATTGACAAAGAATCTGTGCATAAATTCAATCAAAGAACAAGAAAAAAAAATCTATTATTTTTATCAACCTGATTGCCCAGTGTGGGCTATTATATATTATTTTTCTTATATTTGTAGGTATCTACATTATATAACAGTCATAGTAAGTTCTTCTAAAAGTTGAAGAGTCATAAACAGTAGGTGTAAATACAGGAAAATAATCTTAGGGCTAAGTGTAGGAGAGTTTAGACAACTAAAGATAACCAATATATATATATATTTTTTTTTACTTTTCTTTCGGTACCAGGAATCAAACTCACAACCTTGTGCTTGCCAGGCAGGTGCTTTGCCGCTGAGCTAAATCCCCAGCCCAAGATAACCATTTTAAAGTGGAGTAGACATTCTCAGGACATAGTGAGCCGTGCATAACAAGTGTTTAATCAGAAACCAAACAGCCATCTGTCAAGGAGCCTATGAGAATGATTCTTAAATTCCACAAGAAACAAGATTTTACACAGCTCCATACATAGAGCCACATCCTAGGATTCTGTGCTCTCCTGAGAACTACCTGTTGAAAAGGAGCTAAAATCTACACAAACTAATCAATCAAAGGGGAGTTTTTCTGGAAGGACCTGGTTCTGCTTCATAGAACCTAAAGGAAGACAAATGCTTAGTCCACAGGAAGAAAGAAACAGGAACAGGGAGTGACAAGAAACCAAAACTCCATCTCTTTCAGTCCCTCTCTCATTCAATTTCTGCCTCTGTCTTGCAGTCTGTTAGCTCTGCTTTTTGTACGTCTGTTCCTTTTTTATAGATACACCTACAATGTCATTATGGACTCTCAACCCAGCACTTTACAGGTGTCAAGCCCGCAGCTAGCTAACCAGTTCAGTCTATGTCTGAGAGCCCAGTTAGGGCTACACACTTCTCTCTGGTATAATCAAAGATCAAGGTTGCTTTTCACAGAGAGCAGGATGTTAAAGTACCTTACATTCACCTCATGATCTAAAGCAAGTTATTTAACCTCCCATCCTCAATTCCTTACTTATGATATAGTGACAATACCTTCTTCATAAAATTATTGAAAAGGCTTAAGTAATGTTGCCTCACTCAATAACTGACTTAATGAATCCCAATAAAAATAGTGGTGGTGGTGGTGGTGGTGGTGGTGATGATGATGCTTAGAGTGTAAAATTTCCAACACGACCCTGGCGACTGATATATTTTACTACACTCAGCAGACTTTAATGAGACATGGTTAGTGTAAAGAGTATGCCGTAGACATCTTCATTCATATATTTACTTTTCTTTGATCCACAATCTCCTTTACTTGAGCTTTGCATTAATTCCTCTAGCCTTTCCCTTTCTAAATATATCTTCACATATGCTAAATAAAGCAAAAGGAGTGCTTCTTTCTTTCTCCCCCAGAATTAAGGTTTCAATTAGTTTTCCCTAGAAAGTGAGAACTTCATTACTGTAAAAACAAAACAAATGCCAAATCCCTTTGGAAAACTGCTCAAATACTGAACAACACTGTTTATTTTCTTTTTAATGCCTGTGTCGCACTCTTTGCATCCAATATTTTGACATTCTTCACAAAATTCGATTTTCTAGGACAATAGGAATAGTTTATCACTTCCTGTGGGTGGTATTTAATAAATGGGCTTATGGATAGAACAAGGCAAACCCTCTCAATACCTCTCAGCATCTTCCCAAGGTCTAGGGAAGGGGAGCGTCTCCCTTCAGTGTGGAAAACGCTCTTGTCTTCTTTCCCTTAGGAAATGCTGCCTGAACGTCAGATGCTCAATGACACCAAGAAGGACTTCCTCAGACCTTTAGATGGAAGGCAATATTTCTCTGCACAGTTTAATGGGTACACATTTCTAATGCTTTCTCTATGTTCTTTCTTTGCCTTTCATTATCATTCAAAAATCCTCAGATGGCCTTGTAATACTGTCCATAACTCAGCCCGTCCTCATGCAATTTTATTCTACCCCAGAGAATAATAGCTGACTACTGTAACTCTTGTCGTGCTGTGAGAATCTTTCACATCAGAGAAGGAAGTTAAACTTTTATTATAATATTGGTCATACTCTGAAATATTCTTAGTGCATGCTTCTTAAATATTGAAAACATCATAAAACAACTGCTTAAAAAGATAAAAAGTGTCAAGTTCATGGAGCTAGTTGTTAAATCTGGTTTCCTAACATCAACTAGCAGGTCTATTAGTCACCAGTAGACCACTCACCATTTATTAAATTCTGTTTTAGGTGAACTTTAGAAAATGTCAGAGGGCAAGATCAGTTGTGTATCTCAAAGAATGTGGACTCAAGAAAACTTCAAATTATATGATTCCTTGACATATCCAAGATAATATTTTCCCATCATTGTGCAAATATGAGGGCTACACAGGTGAAAGTTCAAAAGAAAACAAAAATTTTCAGGCTCTAATGGAAGTACATTATGCATGGTCGAGAAATAGCTAAACCAAGCACATGTTATTCTTTTCTAGTAAACTAAAGAACCTCTGAATGAGACATTCACTTTGTTAAACCTACTTGTGCAAGGATTATAAAAATACAGATTTCTCATATCTCTTCTGGAAGAAAAACAAAAGTAAATTCTCTTCCAGTTTACACTGCTAGACTAAGGATGCCAGAAGAACAGAACAGTTTTAGAATTATCATAAAATTGAAATTTCTCAAGGTAAATCTTACTAACCTATCAGTGTGACAGCAAACATTCCACCCCATCACAACAGCTGGTTTCCCTCTAAAACAGCAGCTTTTATCTCTAGATGCTAATATTTTTAATGCTTTGCTTTAAAATCAAATCCTTTTCATGAGCCTTTTTTATTTGCCTCTCCCATTTCAATTTTACCTTTATGTTTTCAAAAGACAAATGTGTTTTTATTTCTTGGAATTTGACTTCATCCTCCCTTCAGTCTCACAGTGACCGTCCTTTTCTAGAACTTCTTAAAATGTTTGTTGGAAGCTGGAGAAAACTAACCCTGGGAGACTGAACAAAGCTTACTGAATGAGAAGAACCTCTGCTTCTACTCCCAGTGCCCCAGGGCAAGACCCTGGGGAGCAGACAGGATGTGGCACATCAAGCGATCGCTCTGATGCCCTTCCTCTTTCTCCTCCCTGTGTGCCAGCTTCCTTATTAGGCATTTAGCTGACAGCAGTGAACAAAACAACTACAGTCTGTATTCTTCCAGTGCTTGCAGATGAGAATTTGTGCCTTGCCGGTGTAGCGTGTTACGTGCCACAGTGAGAGCACACGGGTGACTCCCCTGCAGCGCTCTCAGGACTGGCAGTGCGCACATGCAGCTTGTGTAGGCACACAGGGACCTGAGCTTGGATGAATGTTCTCACATCTCTATCTTGAACTTCTCAGTAAGTTTTTAACTGTAACCCACAATCATACTGTGCTGAGGCCTAAGCCAGGCAGCCAGTCTTGGCCCCAACTGTCACCCAAAACTCAGATGTGGGCCCTTCTTTCTCTGTCACCTAGTCCAAAATCTAAGCTTGCTGTGAAACAGGTTCCTAGGACAGTGCATTCTTTATTCCGGGAATCGCCACCCCCTAAACTAACTCTAAAAAGATGCTTGCTGCATTGGCTCTCTGCTTCTTAGCTGAACCCAGGGATATAATTTTGCATTTCCATGATCTGATAAATAACCATTAAGGAGAAACAAAACTGGTAAATATGAAGGTGTTCTAAAGTTACGAACAAAGCAAATGGCAGAGCATTTATACTCTAGTTCATCTGGTTTGGTTTGGTCTGGTCTGGTCTGGTCTGGTCTGGTCTGGTCTGGTCTGGTCTGGTCTGATCTGGTCTGATCTGGTGTGGCTTGACTTGGCTTGGTTTGGTTTGGTTCGGTTTGGTTTTTAACTACGGGCAGAACAACAAAAGGCTAATTACTCCAGTGGCTTCTATTGTTTAGGGCTTCACTGTTCATCCCAAGCTGATCTGAACAGTGAAGGTTGAATAGTAAAGCCCAAAACAATAGAAGCCACTGGAGTAATCAGCCTTTCTGTAACCCAACAGACTGGGTGGCACTGTCTCTTCAGTTCCCTGAGTCCCAAGAAAGCCAACTCTTAAAACACTGTTTCTGGAGGCCAAGACCGCACAAAGACACAGGAGGAGGCAAGCCAACTCACTCAGCTGATGGACCTCTGCTTCATGAGACCTGGGGCCCATTTAAGGCTCACAGAGCCTCTACGGGAAACACCCTACCCACACAACCACTCTGCGGAAGGAAAAACAGATGCTTACGAAGCCAAACCATGCTGAGCCACACAGCTGTGTGAGTGGAGACTCCGGTTCAGGCTGCCAGCCCCAGACCTCCGCCAGACCTGTACGCCACCCCACTGTCATGACGCTTGTCTCAGTGCAGTGCCTTCTTATTATCCCTCTAAAGAATTGTCACTGTTGTGTAAATAAATAGGTACACGTGGAAGAAAGGGACACTGGTCCCAGGTGAATGTCTAACTGCCAGGAAAGAAAGCCTAGGAACAGGGAAGGCGAGGGCTAAGGGCATAGGCTGGCAACCTGGGATAGGACCTGTAAAGACACTGCTTTTCTCTTTTCAGGGAGCCACACCCTGGTGGAGAGGCATCTAGAGGGAAGAAAGTCTTGGCAGGAAAGGACAAAGGTGGAGGCCAGCACAGGAGAAGTGTCGGGGAGAGCCTGGGTGAGGGTGGCAGTGAGCTATCGCAGAAAAACAGGAGCCATTTTGAGCAATTGCCCTGCACTGGAAGCCCTAAAAAAAGAAGCGTTGCTAGCTCTGGGGAGACCTTCTGAGTTAAATGCTGCATAACCGCCCTTCTAAAGAAAGTTACAGTTTTTTTTTAAAAAAAAATTATTCTTCAAAAATTTTGAAGCTAGACTGCTATATCTTTGATGCAATACAACATACACTGGGCCACCTGAGACCCTGGGATTTATTTAAGTTACAGAGAGAGAAAATCAGCTTGTTACCACCGTCTCTACTGCTTTGCAAATAACTAGAGTCCTCTCTTGCGTGATTCATTCTCGCCACGGATTCTACCCCTAACCACAACTCCAGTAAATGGTGGATACTTTTTTCTAGACAAGACAAACATTTTTTAACAAAAGACCAGAAATTAGACATTAGAGTTCTTAAACCAAACTTCAAGAGAAAAAGAAAATTCCAATAAAATATAACCAGCTACCCAGAGATTAAAAATAAACTATATATATGATGTGTTCTTTCCAAAGTGTTAAAAATAAGATTGGTAATGGGAACCCAGCAGGGAGTTGGGTTTCTGTAATAGATATCTGGATTCCAGATGAACATTTTAGCCCCTGGAGTACTCTGGGAGCATGTGTATTTGGAGATAAGTAGCCACCATTTAGTGGACCATTTTACCAATTTTTCACCTTAGTGAAACTTCAAGGAAAGCCTCCATTAAGTTGTATTTGCTCTTTGGAAATGACTTCCTCATCTATAATGCAGAGTAAAGAAATAACATCCCATCATATCGGGAGATGAAATGAAGGAGACTATTTTCACCTTAGCAGGGGATAAGTCACCCGGTAAACAATCCAGAAAAAGAAAAAGGCCCAAATTGAAAATTTAAAATCTTGATGTCTCCTGCTGCTGAAAAGATTTGCCTTTATGAACACAGGTAGATTTTCCAGGCTTAGTACAGAAAGCCATCCTGTGCAGTAGAGGCTGGCTCTGGAAGCCACAGTGCAAGGGAAGGGAACAATTTGTCTTGTGACTGTAGCACAAGTCACACAGGGAAATCCAATTTTCAAGTAGAGGAGGAATGCCCATGACTTTCAGTCAGACTTTCCTTGGCTGAGGGCAACTAGTTATTCATGGTCGTGCCATCTTCAGGAATCCAAAGGAACAGCCCCAGCATCCTCCTTTTTTACTTCTCATTTTCAAGATAAATTTCAGTGGCACTTAGTGCATTTACAATGTTGTGTGAACATCTCCTCTATCAAGTTCCAATGCATCTTCACTGCTCTGAAAGGAAGCACTGTCTGCAGTAAGCATTCATTTCCAGTTTTACCCTGCACTCTAGTCCCTGGCAGCTGTTAGTTTGCCTCTTTATATCTATAGATTTACCTCTCCTAAATGTTTCAAATAGGTGGGAACATATATGTGACATTTTGTGTCTCTTCTTTCTCTTGGCATAACATTTCTGAGGTGCATTCATGATATGGTGTATGCTAGCACTTCATTTTTTGTGCCTGAGTAATATTCCATTGTATGGATATACCACCTTTGTTTACCCATTCATCAACTGATAGATGTTTGGATTGTTGCCACCTTGGACTATTGTGACCACTGCTGCTACTTACTAGGACCCTCATTCTAAATATAGATACTTTAGAAAGCACCTTATAATCTTCAGTGATTTCCATAAAATCTCCCATTTGACTCCCTAATAATACCCATGCTACTCATCTCTTCAGATTATTTCTGAGACGCAAAAGATCTAAGCCATTCTGTGAAATAGAGTCTGGCTCCACCAAAAAAATAATTTGAAGTCACCATTCACTAACTGGTTAACCCAGGTCTTTCAACTCTTAAGAGAGCTCTGTGCTCCTGCAGGAAGACTGTTAGTCCTTCTTAAGTATTCTATTTTTATATGGAAGCAACTTTCCTTTGGCAGATGGGACCATGCAGATTCAATGCATGCTCCAGAAACCATTCAAAGCTCTGGCTAAATTTCAAGTTCTTAAAAAGTAGAATTATGCTTTGTTCACTGTCTGAGACCAGCATCAGAGATAGTGTTTAGCTGGTAGCACAGAGCTAGCACCAAAAGCGAGTTTGAAGAGGGAGAAGGGGAAAGAGAAAATGAGAAGAAAAAAGAAAAAAGAGGAAAAGGACTCACACTAGGCAGACTCACACAGTTCCAGTGAGGAAAATATTTCCCTTGCTCTTGTGACTTTACAAGCACTGTGCCCTTTTTTCAATACACTGAGAATGTAAGACAGGGAAGCCTTGGAAAAAATCTGAAATGCAAGTAAAACTAGTGCAGAGGGTGCTGCGGTCAGCTCTCCATTCAGCAAAGTTCCTCCCATAGCAGAGGCCTCTGTTTCCTTTATGTCTTTCTATTATGAAACAACCACATTCTCTAAATGCAAAACTAATAGGAAAAGTAAAAACAGCAGCAAAAATTACTTTGTAAAGGGCACTAGTTCCATTTTACCACTGCCAAGATGAATGCCCAGGTTTTCTCTGTGTGTTCAGGAGAAAGTAAAGCTCTGAGTGTATCTTTTTATCCAGCTAAGCCCTGAGTCTATCTTTTACAAAAAGTGGAATTTCTGTGTCACTGGGCCAAATACTGGAAGATGGACTCCGATCCTAGATCCAGCCAGAATCACAAAATGTCAGGAACCTGTCCAACTTAGATTCCCAATCTTTTCCAATCCCAGTGCATGTGAAGATGGTACTCTTGTAGCACACTGGGTTAAGTGGACAGCTGGAGACAAGGGACCTGAAAGAGCTAAGACTGTTTTTAAAACAAAGGAAACAAAAAACCAGCCAACAAAATGCAACAGTTGATTGACAACTATTACCATGTGCTATTACCCTGTGGCTATCACCTGATGGTAGTAATTTAGTGCTCAAACTTTTCTTCCCTGATTTCTGTTGGAACTTTTCTTGTTAGCAGCATGTAAAAATCACAATGACTATTTGAGGAGGCCATAATGTTCCTGGAGTGGTCAGCTTTCCTATTGCTGGGACCAAATACCTGATACACACAACTTACGGGAAGAAAGGCATTCAGAGCATGGCTTGAGAGGACTCAATTCACAACTGGCTGCCTCCAAGGCAGAAGCATCATGGTAGAAGGACCTAGTGAAGGAAAGCTGCACAAGTCTTGGCAGCCAAGAAGCACAGAGAGACAGAGAGAGAAAGAAGGAAAGAGCCAGAGAACAGAGATACACCCCCGGTGATGCACCTTCTCCACCCAGGCTGTTATGGTTTATGTCTGTGTGTCCCCCCAAAGCCTCATGCAGTCACGGGGCAGGCTTTTAAAGTTTGATTCAGAGAAAAGGGAAAGAAGGAGAAATTTTGTATGCATGTATATACAGGATAGATAACATGGTTGTTCTTCTGTCTTCTATTTCTATGCTGAAAGAAACTGTCAATGAGCCTTTGGTTGACCAGTATTGCATGTCTATATCTGTTTTCATGAGAAGCCACTTTGAAGATATCAATATGTAATACAACCACCATTGTTAATTCCCTACCACTTTGTTTGTAACTCTGTATTGTCTGTATTGTGCTTGTGAAAAAAAAAAAAATTAAATGGGAGCTTAAAATAAAAAGGAAGTGAAGTGCTAGTGAAAACAACACCTAGCTACTTCCAAAAATCCTCTCATTCATGAAAGCAACAGGAACAATAACAAAACACATCAGAATCAACTTTTCCACAGTGTTAAGGATTAATCAAACCCTTGGAACACTCAATGGGAAATTATTTGAAAATTAAAAAAAAAGCCAGAAGGCTCTCCATAAAAAAAAAAATAAATAAATAAATAAATAAAGTTTGATTAAGGGTGTGAGAGCTGCACCCTCCCTGGGGTGGATAGTTTGCATATGTAAGGGAGAGGAAGAGAGTGCTTGAGGCCATTCCTCCCCCATTCCGCCCCGGTGTGTGTGGTGGTGGCTTTTGCTGTGTTCTGCCTCCCTGAGCCGTAGCTCTCCGCCACGTGCCACTCTGCCTTATAATCTGCCAAATACTGACTGAAACCTCCACAAACTGTAAGTGAAATAAACCTTTCCTTCCTTAAATTTGGGCGTCAGATATTTTGTTCCAGCAGCAAGGAAAAAAGTAACCGAGACACAGGCCCAACCTCCTAATAGCACATTCAGCTATAACACATCAACTCACTGATGAGTATAGTGTCCCTGTGATCCAGTCATCTTTGAGGGTCTGGGGATTTAGCTCAGTGGCACCGTGCCTGCCTGGCAAGCTCAAGGTCATGAGTTCAATTCCTGGTACCAGAAAAAAAAAAAAAAATAGCTCAGTCACCTTCTGAAAGTCTCACCTCCGGATACATGAGACTTTGGGGGGTCATTTTAAGTTTAAACAATAACAACTCCCAGTGAGTGTAGCTATGTGATTTATTTACTATCTAGCCAAAGAATAGCAGCACATCTACTGTTCTAAACCAGGTCTGTTTACATCCATCATCTGTTACCCAATTTATTCTAAACTTGAGTATACATCAGAATCAGCCCAGAAGCCTGTTAAAGTATGGACTGCCAAACATGGAATTAAGAAATCTTTGTGTTTAATAAGTCCTGGGTGAACCAATCATGGCACCCACATTTGAGAATGGCTGCAGGGTTGACTAACTTCTATCACATCTGTCCAGAGAGTTTGAGGTGGACTTTGGCTTCTCTTCTCTCAGCAGGCCCCTAAACTTTGGTTTGCCCCCAGCCTGAAACACAGAACCTCTGGCCTTAACAACCCATCGTGAGAATTGAGTGACAATCAAGAACCATGTATCTTCAGGCAAACCACCATCCTGCTTTTATTTGCTCCTACATGATTCCCCAATTTCCCTGCAAAAGATCCTCCTAGGCCTGCTTACCTCTTCATAAAGCCTCTTTCTAGTTAGTTTTGAAATGTTGTCAGATCCTAAAATCAGAGTTCTTTTTGCAGAAGTCTCTTTGAATAAAGCGTCTCCTTACCTAAGTCCAGATTTGTTTTTATTTGACAAGATCCTCAGCCTCTGACTAAGACACAGCTTCATCAAAGCTTCTCCCGGAGGAAAGGATTTGGCATAGATGCTGCAAAACGGCCAGGGATTTTACCTCATAGACAGGCTTGAGATCTCACATGGGCCAAAAGGCACTTGTCTAGAGCTCACTGCAGACCTTTCTGATATCAGCCTCAGCACTTAATTCTTGGCATTTGAGCCTCAGTCCTCCGGGTATCTTAAAATGAAAGCCTTCCATGTCTTCAGTTCTCAAAACTCAAAGATGGGTAAAGTATCTACGGTGAAATATTTCTCTCCTGAGATGCACCCAGCATCTGTGTGTCCTCAAGCAATGTTTTGTGGCTCTGCCAAAGCATCTCTTGTGGAAGCAACCTCAAACGCTGACTCTTCTCCTCCAAGGAGATGCCTCCCCTGGCTTTCATGACTACCCAAGTTGGAAACACACACTTTTCATAAACTGTGACTAAGCAACATATACAGCCCTTGGCTGCCTCCTCCGTCGTCCGTTTCCAAACATTTAGCCTTTGCTTGCGGAACTTGCGCCAAGAAATCGCCCAAGCTCTTAAGATACAAATTTTATGGGGAAAGGGGAATGCCAAAAACAAAATTAGAAGAACTTTTCTCTCGTGTAAAATCCCTTCCCATCAGAGTTAGAAAGCATTAGGCCGTTGCTAGTCTAGAGCCTGAAATGATTTCATCGGACGGTTGTTACTATTATTATAAAGGGATGCCCTGCTATAAAATTCTATGAGAATGCCAACTTTGATTTTTAGGCAAGAGAAGAAAACAAAATTATGTCTGTTACAGGAAATGCTGGTCTCAAAATAGGGAGTACTGCCAGCCCAGTTCTAAAGAAGCTCGCAGTATAGCTTTCTGAGTAGGCAATGCTTCTGTCTTTAGCATTCCCTTAGGAGACTTAAAAAGGCAAAAGAGATTACCAATGAGTTCTTTTAAAAAGTAGCATGTGTTGACAGAAAAAATCCTAGGGTCACAATATCTGGGCTTAAATACCAGCTTGCCACTAGGAAAGAGAAATGTAGTCTCAGGCAAGTCACAAAACCACTGCAAGCCTCACTCCTAAATCTATGGGCGCAGACAAGAAGAACATACAATCTAGTCAGTCTTGTTTGGTTGAAAAGAGGAACAAATATGAAAACATTTACAAGCAGTAAGTGTTTTAGAAAGCCAAAGCAATAAACAAATATAAAGCACCATCCACTGGGCCTTCAAATCTTCCCAGCGTGATTGCTTCGATCTCTTTATTTTCCATCTCCAAAGAAGGAAGAGTTTTCACCTTTGTAATATCCCAAGTCTTCATGAATGCCTTTGTCAAAAGGATAACTGGCCCAGTAAGTGACGGTTGGTACATAAACAAATATCAAAGGGCATAATATATGTAAATCCAAAACAAACTTTAGATTGTATCATAAATTAAGTAAAACAGCAATCACTTGTCTAAGGCATCATTCGAACTCTGGGTACTAAGAAAGCAATTTACCTAACTCTTTAGAATTGGCTGCATACATAAAGAAGCTTGCACTATATTTCCAACTTAATCTTATCATCACAGTGTCTCAAATGGATTTGTACTTCTTCTGGTGAACCTCCTGCTGAGCAAGGCTGTATTATCTTGACTTCATAGAGAAGGAAACAGGGCCATAAAACAAACAAATTACTCAAAACAAGCTTTTAAATATCTTCTCTGTTTCTCTCACCTGAGCCTTGAAAAGAAATTGAAATCCAATTACCGCATTATGTGAATTTACCAGGAATGGAAAAGCAAGATTTTTGGAGGCCTGAAAGTAGGAACCGAGCGATAAGAAAGCTTTCACTACTACTAACTCCTAAATAGAACTGAAAGCCGGTGTAGCTGGCCACTTCCCACTGGATAACACTAGACTTCTGTGAAGCTCAAGTGTGACCTGGGGCCACCAGCAGCAATAGAAGAGTCCTGTTACAACTGCACATTCTTGAGTGTAGCCCATACGTACCGCATAAGATACACTCTCCCAAAATCTATGCTTAGCAAAGCCTCAAAGTAATTCCAGTACCTACTCGCAGTAAGACCTGCTGCGTATGCTAGAGTCTGTGGAGAAAGCATGCAACTCTGGTTTTATGACTCTGTGCCTAGGATCTGAAGTGTTCCTTCACTTGACACGTTGTATAATTTTTATAAGAAAAAAGTAAAGTGTTTTATTAAAAAGGAAAAAAGCCATAATCAACACAAGACAAATTAGAGACACCTGTTTTTCCAAAACCCAGAATAATCAGTCTAGACCATTATATTGAGCAACTCCCGGGCTGTGTTTCATGTAGAACACGGTGTGGGTTATACACCACAGTGGTCTAGCTCACTGCTCATATTTTTGTAAATGTCTCCCAGTATATCCTCCAAATAGAACCAATGGTACGTATCATCTCAGAGTGTGCATTTTTCACTGAAGGATATAATCATGACTATAAGTCTTCAAATATTTCTAATATATCATGTTATTTTTTAATAACAGTCTGGAGAAACTTTCAGTTGATTTACTATAACATCAGAAGTCCTATATTGTTTCATATTTGGGAGTTTACAACAGGGAACACCTATAAATATTACAATGAACAACTTGCAGCTGCTTCCTTGTACACAGCTGTGGCTGTCCCCCTGGCAAATAGCTAAGCAGAAAAGAATAAGG
Source organism: Chinchilla lanigera (assembly GCF_000276665.1). Taxonomy (NCBI): domain Eukaryota; kingdom Metazoa; phylum Chordata; class Mammalia; order Rodentia; family Chinchillidae; genus Chinchilla; species Chinchilla lanigera. Next base: position 7,460,336 of record NW_004955441.1, on the reverse strand, counting down.
TTTATTCTTCATTAGCTCTTTGTGGAGGTATCGTTCCAGGCTTCCTGGTAGCAAAGATTAAACTCTGCATTTTAGAATCATTCTCAGTTACTTATGTATTTTTTCAGATAAATGTGATAGACTTTTTCTAGCTTAAGTAATTACTAAAGTGTCTATCTCAACAAAGAATCAGTAAGAAAACATGTGGACTTGTCAGCGTGCTGCCATCTAAAGAGCAGCAAGATCCTCACACCAAGACCAAGTTTTCCTTGCGGACACTGAAGCAGGCAGCTTCAGAACCCAGCCTTCACAGCTATGGCCCACGTGCTTCCTGAAATCAGAACCGCTCCCGCAGAGCTTTGCAGAAAGCTCAGTCAAGTTGAACTCTCTGCCAGGTGAATCACGTAGAATTTCCCCCACATTCTGATACTCTTTGACCATCAAATTTCAGCTCTTTCCCTTTGTCTGGAGTCCTTCAGTGCTCCTTTCCTTTCTTCCACCTGTGATGAAATGGACCTCTAATCAATTTGCACCATGTAGAAGCAAAGCCATACTGGAGCCCATGGCGTTGCTGTGCGCCTAACGCTAGTGGAGATACGCTGGAGTTGTCCAAGGCTGTGGATTCCTAGTGGAAGACACGACAGGTACTCCATAAGCTGGGAGCACTGTGATGACAAGCTCCACCGCCTGTATGAGGCTGGCAGGGGGAAATCCGCTGTCAGGCCAGCCCAGCGAGGCTCCTCGCTGCAGACATTTGGCTGAAATCTGTACAGCCCACTCCAATGCACCAGCTGGGAGGAGGAAATGAATTACACTAGAACCTGAATGTGCTCACTTCTCCGGCTGCCACATATCCATATGCAGGCCGTTCCTGGATCCCCACCAGTTTTAACCAGGGCCATTAACAATCTCGCATGAGCTAGAGAGGATGTAGGTTATTCATCCTTTCAGATCATCTCTTGATTTGCTGTTTTCCCATTTTCCCGTGCTGATGTGCACCCTGTAATACAGAGAGGGAAGCGATACAGTTTAAAGAAAAAGATGCCTCTTGGAGGTGGAAATCTCTGGGGCCTGGGCTCCATTTTCTCTTCCTCACTGATTTTTCCTGTCCTCACTTGTGACCTGTGCAGGGTGGCACTGTTCTCTTCCCCCTCCCTTTCAATGCAAGGTATTAAGCTGGACCAGTAATTCCTGTCCTTGATGAACTTGCCCTGTGCCCCACCATGGCCTCTAGTCTTAAGGGGTAAGTCCCAAGGCCATGGAGGGTGAATTATGTCAGATTTCAGAAACGTGGGGTCTTTATTTGTCCACTTGAACAGGGCTCTTCCCACCATCCCCTCTTCACCACCTGTTTAGGTGCCATTTACCCTCCAGAGTTATCGTAAGACCCAGCCTGCAGTGGATCCTCCCTGGCCTGCCCTAGCCTATGATAAGTATTCTTGTTCCCAACTGTTCTTTGGATCTAACACCAGCTCATGATACCATGTGATGTTGTGTGTCTATTTCACCTCCACCACGAAACTGTAAACTCTTACAGTCACAGATAATGAAGTATCATTTAGTGCACACCCTGCAGTGCCTTCCCATCATGGAATTTATTCTAGGAAAACAATCACAGACGTTTATGCTTGGTTAGTGGTAACTGATTTGTCACAGTAATAACCAGTCCCAATTATAATTTTCTCCCATAGAGCCAGAAAAAGCAACGATAATTCATTCCTCTTTTACTTATCATCATTTATCTGCTTCCTAACTCCCTGCATCTCAGGAACCAGTCCTCTGTGAAAGGTTGTTCTCCGCATCCTGCAAGACTGGAGATTGCTGGACTGGGGGCGTGGCACTTGCTAAAATATCCCACAGGTAGTGGTTACTTGGCAAAATTCCAAACTGCCTTTCATGTCCTCAGAAACAATCACAACGTCCTTTAAAAATATCAAAATCAATAAACATTATATTGTAGGAGAATTCAAATGGGAAAATCACTTCCCAGGAAGCAGGGCCCTCCGTGGCAGCAGGACCGCGGTGGATCGGCACTTCAGCGCAAAGAAGAGCTTGGAGGGGTGGGTCAACGTGAGGGGGCTTCTCTGTGGCTGTCTCTGGTGAGCGGCTTCCAGATGCTCAGGCTGTCTCCTCACTGATACTTGATATCTATTCAAAAATAGACAAAGCCTTTTGTTCTTCAATCATGTTTACAATGCAAATAGTCCCGGTATTTAGAATGGCATTTAGACACAAAGGGTTTGCGGCAGATCCTTTGTTTAATACATACTTTGGTAGCAAAATAATAAGACGCTGTCACTGAATGAAAAAAAAGATAACAGAAAAGAAGCAAAAGAGTCTCGTTGAGCCTAGAGTGAATTTGTCCCATTTCTAGCCCAATTAAATCTGTTCTACTATAATAATAATGAATCAACAGAAGCAAAAATAGCAACTTCCTCAGGTAGAATAGGTTGTGGTCAAAATACCTTCATCCCTATGAGCTAATTAGTTTCCCAGAACAATCCCATGAGGTGGATAGAATACCCCCTTGATTGGTGTCTTAGCTACTTTCTTGTTCCTGGGACAAAATACCCAACACTCAAGTTAAAGGAGGAAAGGTTTATTTCAGCCAACAGTTTTTAGAGGTTTCAGTCCATAGTTAGCTGGCTCCAAGCCAGAGCACCATGACAGAGGGGCATTGCAAAGGAAAAACAGTCTATGGCGTGGCAGACAAGAAGTAGCAAGTACACAAGGCAAGATGGATATATATATATATTATATATGTATATATGAAAGATTAGATAGATAGATGTAGAGATAGAGATAGAGATGAAGAGCTACAGCTAGAGGTACAGACAGAGACAGAGACAGATATATTGATATTTCCAGGCCATAACCACAGTGACCCACCCCCTACCACCAGACTTCACCTCCAGCAACACACCCAGCTATAAACCCATCAGCAAACTAATCCAGTATCACACATCCATGATCCAGCCACCTCCCAAAAGCTCCACGTATGAGCACACGAGGCTTTGTAGGGACATCTAGCTATAAGCCATAACAAATGGTGAAGAAAACAAGTCTTTCAGAGAAAAAATGAGAAACCCAACATATCATCGGTAGTGATTAAAAAAATAATAGAATGAGGTCTCCAAATGTGGTCATTATGTTCATTTATTCAGCTCATGATTATGCAGGGCCTATAGACCAGATATTTGCTGGGTGCCAAGGGTAAAATGAGGTGGAAACCCAACATGGACCCTGTCCTTATAGACAAGGGAGATCTAATGAAGAAGACAAGTGCTAACCAATTAGTGACAGAAATAGATGTAGAATTACAGTGGTGATGAAGAGTAGTGGAAGTGATGACTGTGAGAAATGCCCTGAAGAGAGGAGACTGAACTGAAGGGAGAGTATCTCTGCAAGGGGAGAGGGAGGACAAGATTTTTCCAGAGAGAGAGAGAAAGAGAGAGAGCAAAGGTGCTATAACAAAGCCAGCGCATGTGTTGCAGAAACTAGTAAATCAGACACATGTGTGTAAACATCATATTGTGTACCTGGTGTGAAAAACTGATAGAGTAAATAAGATTCAAAACATACAATAGATTTTGTGAAATGGGAAGAAATTTTTCAAAAGGAAATAACATAAGGGAAAGAGAAAAGGAAAAAAAGGAAAAAAAGGAAAAGGGAAAAAATACAAGATAGTTATACTACTAGATTCTCTTAGTTCATTGAAAAAAAAAAAAAGGGTTTGTGCTATTATCATTTGGAGAATTTTTGCCCATATCTTGTACTCTGAGTAACTACTTTAAAGATGGTAATAAGCACTGCAATTATGCTACTGAGAATAACTATTGTTTTTCTCCTATTATGTTGTGATAAAATTCTGTTTTACTTTTTTTCCATAAAATAAAAAAGAAGGCAGAGAATAAGGGAGCAAGTAGGCAAGTAGTGTTGGCAGAGTCTGTAGAGGGAGGTTAGGGCTGGATGATGCAGTGTCTGGTTTATTCTGACATGGACGTAGGTCTTTCTACTAAGAATAATCGATGTGGCTAAAATATTTTAGGTGAGGAGATAATTCTGAGTAGTTTCTATGATTGAACAGCATTGTTGCAAATAGTGACATCATAGTCCCACCCTATCTATACGAGGTATGATCAAAAAGTATGATAAGGGTTTAAATTTTTAAAATATTTTATAGTTTAAAAATGCAAGGCTTTAATCCCCCTCAAAATACATCCCTGAATACATTTACCTATCATTCTCACTATTTTTTTGAAGCAGTTCTGCAAGTCCTCTTTCATGAGGGTCTTTATGAGGTGTGGACAAAACTACAGTGAGGGGCTGGGGATTTAGCTCAGTGGCAAAGCGCCTGCCTGGCAAGCGCAAGGTCATGAGTTCAGTTCCCGGTACCAGAGAAAAACCAAAAAAACAAAACAAAACAAAACAAAACTACAGTGAATGCTGCTGCAAGTGCCATCCATGCGAAAAGTGTGTCCTCACCCACCATATTCACTGGAGCTGGCACCCTACAAATTCTGGCTCTTCTCCAAAGTCAAAATGACTGTCAAAGGTAAACATTTATAATTGATTCAGGACACTGAGGCAGCCATGACAACACAACTAACAACATTCACAAAAGAGGACTTCCGAACTGTTTCTCAGATGGCAAGAATGATGGGATAAGTGTGCTTGAAGCAAGAAATGTTTTGAAGTGATTAATAGCAATGCATCTTTTACTGTCATGATCTTTTAAAAGCAAAAATTCACCCTATTTTTCAATCATATTTTGTAAATATTTCAAATCAAACTGGATATCAATAGTGGGGAGTCACAATCCTGTCACTTGCCACAGCTGTCCAAATCTGAGGGCCCTGAACCTGACACAAGATCAAGGTCAGGGTCAGAGGCTTTAGATTTTTCTACCCAAACATCTTGAGAACCTACAATGAGTCCATGCTGGGAACCATTCAAGACATGGTGGTCTCAGACAGTTCAATCTAAGGACCAGAAGAGAGGAACCTCCTAAACAGAGAACTCTTGAACAATGTGAAGAATAATAACTACATCTTGATTAAAGGAAATGAAACAATTACAAAACAACAGGCTTGTAGTCTTTCCTTGTGCTATTTGGATCTGAAGTGTCCTCAAGCAGACATTTAGATTCAGTTAAAGACTTAGTCCTCATCCTGTGGCACTACTGGAAGTTTGGTGAAGGTATAGAACATTTGGAGGCGGAGCCTAGTGGAAGGAAGTTAGGTGTTTGGGTCTATAGGATATTGGGGGCCCTCTCTGACCTCTTCCCTTTTGACTGTTTCCCAGCTGCCATGAGATAAGCAGCCTCTTCCACACACTTCTGACATGTACTGTGCCCAAAGCAACTGGGCCATGTGACCATGGACTGAAACCTGAGGAACCATGAACCCAAACAAACCATTCTTCCAAGTTAATTTTCTCAGGTATTTTGTCACCAAGATAAAAAGCTGGCTAGGGATTAACCGTAGAACCCTGGCTAGTTCCTGAGAGAGGGTTGTTATAAAAGAAGCCATTCCTCAGTTGATATGTAGACAAAAATACTCAATGTATTCATTATTGTTACTGTCCTACTAACCTGTTTTGAAGCTCTATTTTATTGCTACTTTTCCTTTTTTTCTCTTTAAAATAAAAAAAAAAAAGAACTCGCCTTGCCCTTCATCAGTCTTTCTGGCTTTTTGTCTGCATGTGACAAAATGACCACTCTCTCTGGCACACACTCCCACCATGTTACCACTTTCTGGCTTTTTGTCTGCATGTGACAAAATGACCACTCTCTCTTGCACACACTCCCACCATGCTACCACTTTCCATGATGTGATTGATATACATACCCAGGGGAGCATCACCAGAGTTTGAATCAACAAGGGCAACAATGTTCAACCTTCCAAAACAGCAAGCGAAATAAAGCTATTTTCTTCACAAAGTGCTCAGCCTCTGGCATTTTATTATAGCAATAGAAAAAGGACTAATATAGGATTGCACTGTGGTGACATTGCAGTCATTTAGGCCAAATAGTAATAGAGATGATGTATAGTTTCGAGTTGTTATATATCTTGTATTTCATATTCAGTAGCCTACATGGATTGGGTACAAAACATACTGCCTACCTACTCTTAAAAAAGAATGTCTTAGTTTAATTCTAAATAGATGGGTTTTTATGGGGTTTTTACCTAGTTTTTCCAGCCATATCATTCATAGAAATCTCTCTTTGATGGTCATCTTCACTATATTTTTCTGTATCATTCAGTATTTTATTCAACAACCAAGAGAGGTTATATAGAAACAATTTTATATGTCATTCAACATGTTTTTATCATAATTTCTTTTGAGTGAAAACTCAACTGCAAGAATTATCTCCAAATCTAGAAGGATGGAAGGTGAGGAAACACAAGAGCTAGAAAAATTTGGTCCACTCCTCCTGAGTTCTGTCTGTTGCAGAGGAAGCCCAGAGTACAGTACATGTGTGGATCAGGTTTACCATGCTCTGATGACTACTTTGACCCACTGTATCCTGAGCTGCAGTTTACTATTTGCCTAAGTCTGGTGAGAAGAGAGCTCACACAGACCACAAGGTCTATGAAGCAAACTTGCTAATTCCAGAAAGGCACAGGATGCAACAGAGGCATGGATTTATGATGACCTGATCCCCCAAGCCTCACAAAAGCTCCTCTGAGAAGGTGGATTTGTGCTTTTGTGTTCCCCACTTGCATGCATTTGATAGAACGTTGCCACCCCTGGACTTTGTACCTCAGGAGTACCGGGATTCACTGGGATAGAGTGCGGGGGGACCGTTGCTGTGGGAGGAGCTGGAACAGAGCCCTGGCTGTCCCTGCCAGGCCTTCCCCATCTCACAATGGGTGTCATCAGCACGGTCTACATCTTTTCCTGAGAACTACAACAAAGCAAGCAGGAAGAACTGGGCCAGTCCCAGGTCACCCAGAGAATCATCCTTGGTAAAGGCTTTAACCCTGTCTTGTCCACTCCGCCTGCCCGTGGGGAACTACATCCAGGAGCCCTAGACTGGAATCTCGGGCTGAAAACCTAGCAACAATCAAACCCAAAGTTTTTGTGCTGTTTTGTTTTTGTCTTTGTTGCTGTTATTGTTTTTTTTCCTCTTTAAAATAAAAAAAAGCAAATATAAATGTAAAGGTTGAACTAAGAGCTAGGAAGGGCCTCTAAGTTCTGGCTCCAGCTCTACTCCTACCTAGTATTGCATGACTTTTTTTTTTTTTTTTTTTTTTTTTTTTGAAACAGAGTTTCACTATGCAGTTCAGGCTGGCCTTGAGCTCACTTTGTAGCCCAGGCTGGTCTCGAACTCCCAATCATCCTCCTGCCTCAGCCTCCCCAGTGCTGGGATTACAGGGATGCACCACCATGCCTGGCTTAGTGTTATATGACTTTGGGAAAATGACTTGACTCAAATGTGGGAGGTGGGCATACATTCTAAACGGTGGCTGTGGGCCGGGGGTAGAGTTCACTATTTGAGCTTGTGCTTAGCCTACATAATGCCCTTGGTTTAATTGCCACCACCAAAATAAATTAATTAATTAAAAGATGGCCACACTAATGGCTGACTCTCACCTAGGAGAAATACTACTGGTAAGATGGTAGCACACATGCATAGTATGAAACCCACAGTAAAAGACTGAGAACTCTAAAATTCCTGCTCAAGAAGGCGGCAGCCAGTTCTAAAATCCCATGATTTTATGAAAATCGAATTTGGCAAATACCAAGTGGTGTTCTGGGTGTCTGGTCCCACATTTGCTGGCCCGTAATTTCCTTGAATGGCCATAAAATGCTCTTGCCAGCATTTCTGGAGTGGCTTAGCCCAAGATTACTTGAGGACTGGTGTGTGTCCAAGGTGGTAATGTTCCTTTGATCGCCAAACCAGCTGTGCAGGATTCAGACAATGACAAACAATAAATGAAAAATCCATTAAACTGACCCAGGCAGAAATTAGTTCAATCAAACATATATTGGTCAGAATAGATGTGTTTTCTTGCTTGCTTTCTAACGGGTTCAGGAAGGGAATAAAAGCTTGGGTCCCTTGGATTCCAATATAAAAAAGGGGAAATGACACTCTCTAGCAGACAGTTCTCTGCTCAGCCTTTATTTTAATCTTTTCCTGCTGCTATCTCTGTGTTCCTGGGCTTCCTACAATTCCCACCGGTATACTCCTATGCTGAGAGAGAGACGGACAGACAGACAGAGAAACAGACAGAGACAGAGATAGAGAGCAAGAGAGAGATCACCTTCTAAACCTACACATACGTATATGTGTATTTATTTGTAGTTATTACTGCTATGCATTGAGGTCCTACTATTTAGAAGGTACTTTAATATATTTATATTTGGTTTAATTCTCAGCACCTCTGAAAAATATTTAACATGATTCTTCTTTTACATGAAAAAACTGAAGCACAAAGAAGAAATGTTTTCAAGAACCCACAACTAATGTTTAAAAAATAAGAATTGGAACCAGGCAGGGCAGTGCACACCTTTAATCCCAGCACTCTGGGAGTCTAAAGCAAGAGAGAAAGTTCAAGCCCCATCTGAGTAACTACGCAATTACGTGAAACCCTTTCTCAAAATAAAATTAAAATTTAAAAAGGGGCTGGGAATGTAGCTCAGTGTGAAAGTCCTTGTGTTCAATGCCCATTATAATAATAAAAATAATAACAGGGAGGTCATTCGGCTGAGGTGAGGCCAACACCCTAAATTCCTATATAACAAACCAAAACCCAACTCTATGCAGTGTCAACCTAAAAACAATCAGAGATTTTCCAAATAAAAAGTGACACTTATTTGGGACTAGTACAGCTTTGCAATGGGACAATGCATCCGATAGTAAACTACAAGCAAATTCAAAGAGGTTGAAGCACGAAGTTTTAAAAGGTCAAAATGAGGAGGATTACTTGACATTTTGAAACAATAATCTTTGGCCACAATCAGTAATAAACAAAGCGACACCAGGCCAACACTGAACAGAGGTACTGGACAGATCTCTTTGCAGAAGTGCTTTTAGTATAGGGTAGCTGTAGACTATACGGCAGGGGTGGTTCAAGCAGGGTCTTTTGTGATAATGATTATCAGGCCATCGTGTGTGAGAATCCTTCTTTCATAGCTTCCTAGCTTTGTCTATGTTTTTGTTAGGGCTGACACTGCAACGGCAAGCAGAAACGCTAAAATAACACCCAGGACTTGGAGGCAGATTTATTTACGTCAACAGGCACTGATCGGGATCATTCCCTAAATATCAGACCTTGAAGGCTCAGGGAGGGAGGTTTTTATGGGATTGCCAAGGGGAAGTACAGAGACAAAATACTTGGCTGTGTTTGATTGGTTCTTACAATGTGCATCCTAGTGACCAGCTATGCATCACAGGAAGCAGCTGTTTGTAAGAGACAGAAGCAACCGGAACTGCAACAGGAACTATTACCCGAGCAGCTAAGAAACTCAAGTATACTGGCTGGGGTATGGGGTGGCATTTTCTGTTACAACACAAGTGACTCCGTTTAGGTTGTGGCAATATTCACAACAGTAGTAATGAAACTTAAGCTTAACCAGTCAGAAACTGACAAGTAACCTCTATCTAGGGTCTTTCCATCAGCATGATCTAAATAAGTCTCTCCATTTTAACCAAATAAACAGTTTTCCTTTGCTTCTATGTTCACCCTATGAACATAGGGTGTTCTCCTTGTTCTCCTTCTTAAGAACCCTAAACTGTTTGAGGGTTGGAGCTGCCTGCTTTCTAATGCACAATATGCTCATATCCAGTCTTCAAAATATGAATGTCCTCGGTTAATCTTTTTTTTTTTTTTTTTTGGTTTTTCTCTGGTACAGGGAACCGAACTCATGACCTTGCGCTTGCCAGGCAGGCGCTTTGCAGCTGAGCTAAATCCCCAGCCCCTCGGTTAATCTTTCAACGTTGGTAAAAGGCAGAGGAGATAAGAATGCCAGACATCCCGACCCCACGGCTCATGTCCTCTCTCTTATGTCACCCTGCTTTCCTCTTTTTACCCAGGAGAAACTCCCACCCCTTCCTTGCATAGATTGTGAAGGATAAAATCTGACGAGGTGAATAGGTTTTAAAATAGAACTGCTATATCCAGTTGCAGACAATAAAAAGAAGAAATTTCATACGGGTATTTGAAAGCCTACATAATTAGTGAGAGATCTAAAGGCACAGGGAGTGAGCTGGGCCTGACTCCCTGGATACCCACAGCTCCAGCCCCTGTTGCGCGTTCTACTTTGCCCAGCCGGGAGCCTGGAGCAGCTCCTGCACTTCGCATGTCACTTGCCTTTTCAAGCTGAACTTCTCAATGCAAGTCTCCCCCAGGTGTTTCTCACAGGGGAACCCAAGCCCCTACTGCAAAGAAACCTGGAAAATAAATAGTTTTCTAGCCTCTGCACTATAACATGGCACTCAAGAAAGAACTACCTTTGACCTGGAAATTTTTAAATATACCACTTATGGAATGACAGTCTTCAAGGATTGCTGTCTCTTTAAGCCATTAGAGGAGCAGGGAATTATGGGCCAGCCTACTCTCAGTTTTCAAACCTTGAAAATGTCTTGCACAACACTGAGAGAAGACAGGCCGTGCTAGCACGCTCATCAGCACTGTGTAAGCATGAAAGCGCTTCCCGAGGACTGTGATTTACTGGCCTTTCACCACGTGGAACTGTCCCAGCACTTGGCATAGCCGCTCAGCATGCTGAGGACTTGGCAGAGAGAAAAGTCATCCCTATCCAAACCAGGCAAAATGAAACACTTCCCTCTCCTGCTTCCAAGGCCAAAAGAACTGTGCAGTGACTCCCTTCTATATTCACTATTGCTTTCGTCGGTCTGAGTGTACCCAACTCTGTGTCCAGTGGGCTCCAGGCTAGATGTGACAAGTAAAGCAACTAAGCATGTATTGGAATGAAAGGATAAATTGGAAAAAAGAAAAAGAAAAACATTTTCTGAGTATCTTCTATGGACCATACCCCGTCCTAGGAAATTTACACATTCCTTCATAAATACTCACACAAATCTACAAAATAATTATTACCCCTCATTTTTTGCCACGGGGAAAACCGAGGCTCAGAAATTAAGCAATTTTCCTCAGGGACACAACTTCCACGCTGTGGAGCTGGGATTCTAATCAGGGTCTCTGACTCCACAATCCTTGTGGTTCCCATTTTGTGAGTTTTTTTCAGGGCTTTTCCAACCATGTCCCATCCACAACGCACTGCCAAGAATTCCTTTAGGTAGTTTATATTACAAAAATAATGCACTTTTCGCATTTTCCAGATATATTATACTCCATTTGCACATATCATATTTACGCTTTGAAACTACACATCCCAGTGCTACAGAGGATTTTAATAATACACCATTCTCACCACTTCTATGATGCCATAAAGTAGGAAAATAATGTCGCCTCATGAAAAACAATTCAAAAGGGAATGGAGGCAATTTCTAAACAAAGTGAAGAGTCTTGAACTTTAAAAATAATCATCTTAGAATAAGATATCCCAAGCTGAGTTTGAATTTCTTAGTTTTCTTCTTCAATTATGTACCTATGATAGCTCCAGTACTTTGAAGAATTATAAATATAAATTATAAATTACATGCATCACACTGAATATATCACCACTGAATTGACCATGAATCAGAGGCAACACAGTTATCTATGGACGAAACGTTTATTTTTGTATTTAAGAAACAAGAGTTATATATCTGCGTCGTCCCTGAAGGACTACTTGACCGAGTGCCTAGTGACAATGAAGAACAAAACTTCCAGATCCCACGAATTCTTCCCTCAAATAGTAAGATGAAGTTCTTGTATTCCTTTAGTTTCTATTTTGAACATCCCAATTTTTTTTTGTGTAGTGAAAATGCAATTTTCTTAATACAGAGTAGCCTCATTAATCTAAAGCAGTAGTAAGAACTGACTTCAGCAGCGCCACCTAGTGCTCCAGGATGCAAGTGCAATCCAAACTCTACAATTCAGTAGTGTTATTTCTCCGTTTCCTGAGATAATTACACAATGTTATATTACCTTTTAAAATGTACACTACTCATTGAGAAAGTGAACAAGTTGATTTTATTTATCCACATAGTTTATTAAAAATGTAACAGGAATTTGCTACTTCTTTTGAAAAACTTTAAAGAAACGTAGACCTTGCACTCAGAATATGAGAAAAGCGTTCTGTTAAAAACTTTAAAAATACCCTTTCTATAAATAAAACTAGGAAAATTAGTGGGGAAATTAATGTTACTACTATAATGACCAAGATATTTTAGCAAAATTTACCGCCAAAATGACAAAAGTTGTATCCTCATTCACAGATTCCAAGTAGCAAATATAAAATGGTTTTTAGAAAGTGACACAAAATATAAGAAAAATGCATATAATTTGATGCAGAGAGAGACACTGATGCAAAAAAAATCTAAATAGACATGAAGTACCAAGATAAAAACTGCAGGTACACAGACACACACACACACACACACACACACACACACACCCCTAGTTCAGTAACTAACTTTTTCAGAGGTTACAAATACAATTGAAAGTCACTTTTATCTGCATTAATGCAACCATTAAAAGATGATGGAATAAAAGCATATTGTCCCTAAAAACCCTCATTAATTTTTCCTGGGATGAATCTTTTATTTAAAAAGACAGGACATTCATAACAGTCCCCAGAAAATAGTGATGTATCTCCCTAAAGGAGAGATGCTGCCCTAGCCCCACTCAATAGCTAGCATGAGAATTCAGTGATTTTTGTTTTAATTCTCTACTAACATTTTTTTAAGCCTGAGCTACTTCAAACATATAGAAAAACATAACGTCTAACATAATAAATGCATGTAAACTCAAGTGAAATGTTAACATTTTGTCCAATATGCTTCAAATATGTTATTTTCTTTCTGATGTGTTTTATTTTAAGAAATATATTGTTGAATGTTCTATTCACTCCTCTCCAGTCCCATTTTTTTCTTGCTAGCCCAGGGCAATCACACTCTGAGATTAGTGCAATTCATCCCCATGTAAGTTCTTGTGTTCTGTGCTACTACATTTCCATTTGTATATGTGTCCAGAAATGATACAGCACAGCATACTTGTGGGTGCCTTGGCCTTGGTGACCACCGCTATCTTATGGTAACATCCTGACTGACCTGTCATTTGTCCTGCTTGCAGGGGGAAAGCCCTACCATTGCTCCACCTGCAGAGCCCGATTTTCCCAGCCAGCTAACCTGAAAACGCACAGCCACACTCATTCTGGAGAAAAACCCTATAAGTGTGACACTTGTGGTTCCTGCTTTGTACAGGTAACAAGCCATTTCAACATTAAAGAAATGCTATCATACTATATGTACTATTCTGAAATTTTATTTTTCATTCAATATTATTATTTGTTTTGGGTATTCATATTGATAAATGTGGTTCTAGTTCATCCAACATCAATGTAGTATAGTTCTGTGTTCTTATCCCATAATTTATTTTTTCATCTCATACTGAAAGATATGTAGGCTATTTCAAATACCTTTATTACAAAAAGGGCCTCGATTAAAATGATTATTCATGTGCAACTAAACTACAATCAAGATGGATCACAGATTTAAATTTTAAAACAGAAACACTCAATCTGCTGAAAGAGAGAATAAGCAGAACTCTTGAATACATAGGTGTAGGCAAGGGTTTTATGAACAAAATCCCAATCCCATGGGAAATATTACAAAGAATGAGCAACTGGAATCTCATCCTATTAAAAAGCTTTTTGCACAGCAAAAAAAAATCATCAACAGAGTGAAGAGACAATCTAGAGTGTGAAAAAAATTTTTTCCAGGTGTTCCTCAAAGGACTAATATCTAGAATATATAAAGAGCTCCAAAAAATCAGAACCCCAAAATTAAAGACCCAATCCAAAAATGGGCATCTGCAATGAATAGCCACTTCTCAGATGAAGTAGAAATGGCAAATAAATACTTGAAAAAAAATTCAACATCACTGATCACACAAGAGATGCAAATTAAAACAATGCTGAGATTCCATTTCATTCCAGAAAGAACAGCTATTATAAAGAAATCAAGCCAGGCATGGTGGCGCATGCCTGTAATCCCAGCACTCAGGAGGCTGAGGCAGGAGGATCCTTGTGAGTTCAAGGCCAGCTTGGGCTACAAAGTGAGCTCAAGGCCAGCTTGA